>NC_041388.1:560526740-560569524 GCF_002162155.2 Triticum dicoccoides | reverse complement strand
AGTGGCGAATCTAGCTAGCAGTTGGCTGCGCCGAGGGGCTGAGGCGCTCAGCTAGCTTGAGCGACCAACTACAACATATTTTTACTCCCTTCATCATATAATATAAAACATAATTACATATAATATATTCACTACGTTTTTATTTACTCCTCATATTAGGTTTGTCTAGAGTCAAATTTTATACACTTTTAACAAGATTATAGAAAAATATACTAACATATACATCACCGGATCAATACCGTCGAATTCATCATTACGTATATTTTCACATCATATAGATTTGTTATTGTAAATGTTCACGTTGTTTTATACAAACTTGGTCAAATTTTATAAAGTTTGATTTCAGTCAAAACTAATATGCGATGTAAATAAAAACAGAGGGAGTATCCACATATTGAATGTAATAACATCTTGTAATATGGGCAGAGGGAGTATTTTGGAAGAAGGAATTACAAAGAAAGTTGGTACTACCAGGCCTATGCCCAGGCCCATCTCGGCCACTATGTGGACCAGTATAATATATTATTCTCCCACCATCCTAGATTAATTGTCTTAGATGAAAAAAACCTAATTTGGGACCGAGGTAGTAATATTACAAAGGGAGATGCTTTAGCTCAGTCAATTGATAAATACATCAGCATGCTAGTTCTGTGGGTTATAGTACTAAGTCTAACCATTTTATTTTATTTTTTAATATTTTGTCAGTACATATGAATAAGATGATTACGTTTGGGAGCATCTAGTTGGGGGCACCTTCTGTGGGGTCACTACCTGCCCGTGGAAGCGCTCAAGTGGTTCCACGTGGTGCGCCCCAGCGTCGGCATGTAGCACGAGCTGGACGCACCCCCACCGAGATGGGTTTTCCAATTTATTGAGGATTATGTTTGTATTTTTTTCTTTTTCGTGGAGTGCAGGTGTACTTTGTGTGAAGCACGGTAGTACCTCTTCCCGGAGCATATGTGTGCTTCACGTGGAAGCACAATTATGCTTTATTGAAAAGCATAGTTTAGTTTGTATTGGAAGCACAATTTAGTTTACGCTGGGAGCACTGTTGAGCTTCACTCCGTGCACACGTTAGTGCTAGTTGAGAGCATAATTTAGTTTAGACTGGAAACACAGGTTAATACTAGCTGAGAGCACAGATTTGCTCGAAACAAATCATCAAAACCTATTAACATATGATCTAAGTTTGAAGTTCACGACAGGAGCAAGACAATTGTAAAAACTGTTCATGATTTGGATGCAAAATTCAAAAGTTAAATCATTTAAAGAAAACTGAATCTACGAAGAAAAGCACAAACAGTCAGCGTCACATCCTGAAGCTAATTGGGGTAAGAAAAATGCAAAAAAAGATACTCTTTGACGCCCATACAGTGCACCACTTGTTACCACCAAAGAAGATAGTGTAACCTCTATAAGAGGTACCTCTTATTTAGTGATTTTTTTTACATTTACACTAAATGAAGAAGAGGGTAAAAAAGAACATGAAAATGCCCATTTTTTTTGGAAATGGAGGTATACCCCCGGCCTCTGCATCATGATGATGCATGCGGCCCTCTTATTAAAAATCCAGAAAGTATCAACGTAAAGGTCTTACAGCTCACAAACGGAGCAAAGCAAAATACATAAACCAGAAAAAAACAAGCGGACAAAAACAACCGATACGGTGATAATAAGGATAAGCTCTCTAGACTCCTATCATGTTATGCGAACGCCATCCGAACGGGTTGAATATAACCCGAGCCACCATCTCCCATTGGTTGCACCCAGTAACCAAAGGCTCCCTGGAGTCCATAGGAGTGAGTAAGGACCACGTACGGATCCAAGCTGTAGCTCTGAAGATAACCTACAAAAAAGTTAAGTTGTGTTATCTGTTAAAAATCATATCATTTCTACAGTTTCATATAGCCCATAATAACGCACATATTCCAATCCGAATACGAGCTGCCGTTATCTGTTCAACCCCAGCTAACCACGTCCCAAACAAAGACGCAATATCTACTGAAGGATTGATATTAAAGGCTATATGAATCGTTCTCCAAAGTAACTTGGCAAGTGGGCATTCAAGGAATAAATATTGTATTGTCTCATCCTGAGCACAAAAGCAACACCGCGAATTACCAACCCATCGCCTCTTAAGAAGGTTGTCCTTTGAGAGTATTACTTGCTTGTGGACAAACCACATAAAAATTTTAATCCGCAAAGGAACCTTAACCTTCCATATATGTAGTGACCATGAGAGGGGGCCAGAATTAATCAGATCCGTATAAAAAGATTTCACCGTAAATATCCCATTTTTAGTTAACTTCCATTGTGTTGAGTCCGGTATGTCGGAGAGTCGAACTTCAATCAATCTCCGAACCAAGTGCATCCAGTCTGTCCATCTCTCACCCACTAACGTACGTCTGAACTGGATGTTCAAGGGAATAGTTTGGAGGACGGTACCTACGTAATCCTCCTTGCGTTGCACAATATTGTAGATGATGGGATATTGTAAGGCCAGAGGCGTCTCTTCTAGCCACGTATCCTCTCAAAATCTTGTTGACATCCCGTTAGCAACCAAGAAATTGACCCTATGAAAATGCCCATATGCTATATAAAAGGCTACGCGCTGCATGAGTCTCGCGCATCACGTACAGTCGCACCCAGGGGCGGTGTGGGAGTAGTAGCAAAACCATTGAAAAAGAATTCGATCTTGCACAAGTTGTGTGTGTGTGGCAACCCTCGATTGTGAAAGAGTGTGTCATAGTGCAGTTGCATGCAGACTGCACGCTTGGCGAGTAGTATGATCATTTTTGTAAAAAGAAAAATTGGACCTGCAATGATCATGTGTGCGATGCGGCGCTTGCAACTGCGGATGGGTCCTTCATGTGCAGTTGCAGACGCCGGAGTGCACGTGTGCGACTAGTAGGATTTTTCGCTTTCTAAAAAGAGTCTCGATATGCAGTAGTTTTGTGTGCCCTTGTCGTCCTTGCAATTGTGGATGGTTTAGACTAGCCATAGTAAGGAGTAATTTAACAAAAATCAGTTTCTGAGCTCGGGCTCAGATGATCCCGAAATCTACGCCATCAGCTCACATGAGGATCCGTGCCATCAATTGTATTTCACTGTCGTATTCCTATTTTCCCAGTCAACCGTTGTAGCGTAATTAATGCAACGTCGCGTTATGGTAGCGAGGCGGAACAGGCAGCAGACCGATGGATCGGCGTGTTATCTGACCCAGGCTGAGCCATCAACTCCACCGGTCTCCAAACGGCGAGTAGACAGACTGGCTTTAAATGCACCCACCCACCGTCTCGCCCTCCACATCCAGACGCACTCAAAAGAAAAATCCCCATTTCATACCTACTAGCAGCGACCATTGCGCTAGTCCTCCAAATCCAGTGAGACTCTGACCGCCATGTCCGACGCGTCTTCTTCACCCCTACATGTTTTTTCTGAGCTGGCCTAAGCCGTGCTAGCTGATTTCTGTTAGTACCATAGTACTTGTAGGTTACAAATCTAATATGTATGTAGCTTCATCCTTCAGTCAACACTCGCATCTGAGTAATACACTCATTATTCATGGACATTCTTCATGGTAGAACACCACTTCTCCCAGGCCATCCAACCTGCCGTATTTGTAGTACATCTTGAAATTCCGTTATCAACTAACGTCCTCCTAACCATCACATTTGCAAACTTGGTCAGTTGAATAAACAGAGCAATACCTTTGGAATTACATAAACCTTTGTCAGTTCAGACATGACCGCCATTTTTTTGTTCTCCTGATGGAAGACCTAAACTGCTTGCTAGGCACACAAAATTTGCCGACACCACTCATCCTACTTGAAATTTTTGGGGCTCTCCAAAAGGTTTGTTTTGCTATATAAACACGGTCGCCCATGTCATGTAGGTAAAGCAAGTCACCAGAAATAGATGCAACCCCAGCAAATGTAGACACATGGTCATTTCGTCTCACAACATAACCAGTTTTCACTTAGTCTAATTAGGTTCCCACCTGGGAAAATATGACATGACTATAGTTTTCCCAAAATACAAGATGGTAGGGATTGTGCCGCAAAATGACCCAACTACTTAGTCGGGTTAATCCAACTGCCTAGCACACGCACAGCCAAAAGATACACCTACTACTATCTTCCACTTCAGTCAACGATCACATCATACAGAAACTCTGGGATAGCTCCTTTGTTCCCTTTCATTGTCACTATCTCGTAAGCAATCTTCTTCCGCAAATGCTTAGTCTGTCCCTGTCACAAGCCAAAAATGGGGAAACGCTCTCACTGCGTTGTATGCTCGTCATCTTGGCACAGAAAAAACCCTTGAAATATGGTTTTGCCCACCTTTCTGATGTCGTATATTTGGGTCATGTAGGGGTGCTTTCTCAGATCGTACTTATCTAACAGCGTAGCCAACGCCGTCTCAAACTCATCTTCAGTTAGCATGTGGTTCACAACCTCATGGAACTCAGCCTGGAACTCACTCTTCTTCGTGTACAGAGGGCCCAATGTCTCCTTCGTTTTCTTCAGCACATGCCATTTTTGCACCACCTATGCACGATGCCCGGATAAACTTTGCTGATTGCCACCTCCAAAAGTAGTGATCTCATCAACAGCCTCTTGTTTGGTCATCACCTAAATTTGCGTCATATCGTTGTTAGTGTCATTTGCATATTGTAAACTCATAGCTGATGCAACTTAGCAGCTCATGCATACACTCAATGAACCATTAACTTATAACCCATGAAAAAATGAACGAATTATAATATGAAAGCCTCGCTTTATGACCAGTTTCCCAGCTTCTGAGTTCATGAAGTTATGAGGTGGAGAATTATCTTGTTTCTAATAGATAATACTTATCCAACAAATTAAGGGGGTTCTACTGTGATCACCTTTGTATCATATTCATCTTTTGGTTTCTTAATCTTGGAGATTTGGGAACTACCACATGATCTCAGATGGACTAAAATATGTTTGCGGAAAAGAAAACTAAAACACATAAATGCATGATAGAACACCAGCAAGATCTGCATATAAAAGCACATGCTTTAAGTGCCAAACGTTGGAATGATCAAATATATGTTTGACATACCTTCTCCACTGCAAGAATATATAGACAAATTAAGCTGCACTCCAGTTTCCATCATCGCTGAAGATCACAGAAATAAGTAGTCTGAGAACATAACTAAAGTACTAAACATGCCCAAATTTCTGCAGGGACAGCTAAACTAAACCCAAAAGAATCATCGGCTCGTACCACACGAAGTCCAGGAACACAACATGGAACAAACCTTTGACGATAATTATTAAAGTACTGGATTTGAAGTAAGAAAGTTTATGAGAAACATGTCCACAATTAATGCCTACAGAAAATGTAATACTTGCAAGAAACTAAGAGGAAAAACCAACATCAATTTGCCACATCTGCACCAACCCGTCTCTGCAATTCCACACGAATTTGTAATTGCCGTATTACAAATTACACCATAGAATCCTAATATTGTCTTGCTCATCAAGTGTCCATACTTCTTCTCATTTCATGTACGGACATCAACAACCTTTCATAGAATCCAGGAAGTTTTTTTCTATTTTTGCACAACAAGTTCAAATTCTATTGTAGAAAAGAAAAGAAACCACACATATATCTTTTCCCTTGAAACTGAATGAACCGCAACACCAGCACAAAGATCCTTGTTATCAAAATTCCCAAATCAGCAAAAGGAAAATAAACATCATAATTTCACTACCTGTACAACCGTAGTTGAAACATACGGAAAGCAATAGTTCTTTTCTCTTTTTTTTACATCCTATCCAGGCTAAACCAGATGTTATTTTTAAGGAGGCCACTTCAGATTCCACATTGAATTTGCAGGTCCTTCCATAGCAAAAACACCATGCAAATATGGACTTCCGTGAGTATTATTTCGTGCTTTTAGGAACCCTACCCGTGCTTTGCTCTAAAACTATGTTTTCTTTGGTGTTTAGAACAAGCCTCTTATCCCAAAAGTTACCCTTCTCTATGTCCTGGCCTCGATGCGGCTTTATACATGTCTCAGTCCTACCTCCTTTATTCTTTGAAGGAGTGTGGCAATCCAAAACCTATTCTAGCTTCAAGGTTTGTGCTTTAAAACAGAAGACTTTGAATTTTTTGTCCACAGTTTTTTGTATTCTAGTGTATATCAGTATTAATAGAGACACTATTCTCGTATCAATTCACTACACTCATTATGGCTAGCTTAATTTTCTTTTGGCGGTTGTGTACCAGGTGAAAGGCAATATCATTGAAGCACTCCTGACGTGCAGAGTAAGCCGAAAGCTGCAGTTGGTATGGCAATCTGAATTTTTGCAAACGCACACATTCAGTATACTAGAATCTCAACACTAACAGCAGTGTACTTTCTGCCATTCTGCCAATAAGGATCGGCTGCCAACGACTAATCTATCTAGATCAGATTCTCAGTTTCTAAACGATTTTTGCTACCTAAACTGATTTGGGATAGTCAAAAGGATCAACATATAGTTAATCAGCGGCATGGGCTTTAGGTTCACCTTTTTGTCCAACCTGGGGCCTCTGGGTTGACTCTGTTACTTGACTGTGCCGACCTAGTTGGAGATGAATTTGGAAGACGGCGGCCTCCACCTCGTGCCTTTTCAGGTCCTTCGTCGCTGACCCATTGACCTCAACTAAACAAGGCATCTGAGTCTTCAGGATTGCTACGGTTGGCTTCTCTTGTGGGCAACAAGACCAGAGGAACCGGATCTGGGTGTTTAATGTTGTCCCCGAACTCCTCCCTCAGCGGGAACCTGAGGGAAGGAAGGTAGTGGCCGACGGCCAGGCCCCATTGTTAGCAACCGCATTCAGTTATGGTAGATTGTAAAACAAATACCGCGAAATACTCAGATCTTTAGGTACTAACCTATCCACGGCAACGAGCAGAAACTCGAGACCAGCATCCTCCATTTTTCCTTGGCTGCAGGTGGCCGAGACTAGCGCCGCCGCCACCAGCTGCTCGCTTGTAGAGGAAAGGGGATAGATGTGTTCTTGGGGAAAAGGGAACAGAGGTGTCCACGATAACAAACGGCTCAGCTTTTCCGTAACGTCCTGTACTCGTTATCTGATCCGTGGCTCGGGTAGGAATTGCGACGTTCTGGTCCACGGACCAGGACGGCCGCGCGCGCCCACCGTCCCACACATACGGTTCGGCCCCACGGATGCACCACTGTTCCATACAGTATATCCCCGTACGTCCTTTTTTCTCTAGCGCCTGTCAGACACGTCAGACAGCTTTATTCGGATCCCGAGTCAGCAATGGACGCCACAGATATCGGGAGCAGCTGGGCTCGGGCACCAAATCGCCCTGTTCGTAATTTAAACTAGTAATATGTTTATGTTTTTTTATTGGCGTAACATGTCTATGTTAGTATCTCTATAGTGGAAAGTAACATGTCTATGTTATTATCTCGAAATGAGAAATAATATATGTGTGGTGTCATACAACACTTTAATTATTAGGCCGTAGACTCATCTTGTCATGGTATGTGTGATGCTATTTATAGTGTGAGTAACATATTATTATGTTATCATATGCCTCTATTTTCTCATTTAATTCCTTGCTACATCACCTAATTTACTTAAATATGTGTGATGTTACTATTTATGTTACTCTCACTTATTATGTCACATGCAATACACGTATGAGTGATATGGATTTTTTTAATGAAGGCTACACCAGTTGCACTACTGGTGCGTCACATGCAGTTACATATGCAGTTTATCTCTTTTTTCACATTTGTCGTCTAGTTTTTTTTTCTGTGCAACGTAAACTGGACCGCCGCACCTGACCTGATTTGTCCACAATGTGAGGTGCTGCTGTAGTGGGGTGGGCTTATCACGTCGGTTGGTCCGTCGGTCTCCACCGTACGTATGTGCTGGTGACGTCACACCCACTCACGCATGCCCACCATCTCCTACTCGTTTTTCTTTGAATTGAGCGTATAAATCGATGTCTTTGAGAGAGGGGGCACGCACGCTACAACAAGTACGCGTTCGATGAAAAGTAAAAGAGAAAGGGAAACGTTTAACACCGGACGACCGGCTACAAATTGGAAACCAGCTCACCGCACCGAGCTGGAACCATGACACGTTCGACTCGGGCTTTTTTTGTTGGAACCGCGGCTGCCCTGATTTGCTGCATCCGTGACGACGAGCTAGCGAGCTCCGAAGCCGGCGCGCGGGGTCTCGGTTGTGTGGGGCATTTATTTTGTGCTCTGGTTTCTGAAGGATGAAGACACAGGGCTTAGCTGGGCCAAGCATTTTCATCCAAATCTGACGGCCATAGCGGCTCGCATCGTATAACAGGGGTTCGACCGGCGCCTAGCGCCCGTGAAAGAAAAATTACTACAAATCCAAAAGCATGTACCTACACAACACAACACTCTGTGCATGTAAACTGAGCATAGCTCAGACGATTAGTTTTCTTGTGGTGAAAGCAGCGCATTAGGGTTCAAATCTGACCCTAGGTTTGATGCTCACATTATACTGGTTTATTTCATAATTTTCAATGATCTTTGTTTAGTGGGAGAAGAGGCTTATGTCGTCGACAAGCAAAGGAACTCATATTAGGTGGGTGCGCTCATCGAAATGAGTATATACGCGTGTATGCGAATATCTATGTTTGTACCATATTTCTAAAAGAAACGCGTACTGTGTGGATCTATGCTACTTCTCACCGACCTGGCCGTGCGAATTGACATCCGAGGGTAGCCGTGTATGCACATCCTTTTTTATTTTGCATTTTAATACATATAATAAACTTACAGTTACAGGGGAATGTAGTAAACACACAAAACTTTCCCATATAAAACGCAAATTAAATTCAGCAACATATATCGTGAATTGATGCAGGGTTTTGATTAAAAAGTGTAGAGAAACATATAAATTTTATAAGATGATCGTACATGTCGGCCTGATGATAAACATTGTATAATATCCAAAGTTTGCAATTTGAATAAAATGTAACTTCAGATTTAATGAGTAGTTTAGGTGATGATCATAGATGATTAGAGGTTTCCCGCCAAAAAAATGATTGGAGGTCAACCCGAAGGCTTATAAGTTTTTTTTGTCAGGCAAATGGCTTAAAATGTTGGCGGATGTTAAATATATCTTGGTCAGTTATTGATAGAAAATCTGATGAAATATTTTTAATATCAGAGAGTAAAACAAATATGCTGCCAATTTTCCCAACACTTATGGACGAGCATTATTAACCTATAAGTTTCCAAGCTAAACATTAGGGACTACTAATTAAGCGTGCGAGCCACCCTGCTAGTTTCACCATGTATTTAGCAATCTGGACTATGGACTCTCTAAAAATATTAGATGCAGTTCTTGTTTAGAGTGGAGGTACACCTACCCTTTGCTGGAGGATGCTGGATTGGAGGCTTGGGCTGTGGACGTTCTTGGATGGGGCTTCTCTAATTTAGGTATGCCCCCACTCTGCTTCATGCCATTGGAACTGATTCTGTAATTGTGCTTGCCACAGTTTCTAGCTGTTGTGACTTCTGAGTTCTGACCACTTCTAACATATAAATCGATTGTGTTATAGAAACAAGGCCACCATGTGATACTGTGTCTAAGCGCGAGCATCTTTACCAGGTACAAGCTAACTAAACTACTACAGCTGGAGTACGTTTCAATCATTTCCACGTGATGAGTTCCTAGTCTGCCGACTTCCTGTTTAATTCAGAATTAGTTTGATAAGTAACTGGCGTTTCAGCCTTGCTCAAAACTGCACAAAAACTAGCTTCCGTCCCAAAAATAACTGCTCAATACTGGCGTTTCAGGCTGTATATTACTATGCTTTTCTTTGAGCAAGTTTTCAGTTTGCCTTTCCTTGTTTAAATATGTTCACTCATTCAAGACTATTTTTTATGTTTTAGTAGCAAACTTGTAAGAATGCAGCTATGTAATGAATACAGTGATATTATCCTTATATTTCAACAACCTCTTTGTGTAGTTCTGGAGATCCTACATCAAGAGGCCTATGGCACTAGTTGGATCTAGCCTGGGTGCTGCTGTTGCCATTGATTTTACAGTCAACTACCCAGAAGCGGTACCACATTTTAAGACTTATTGTGCTCTTCTCATTTATTAGCCAGCAGTATAGCACAAAGGAATAGTACGACAAGCTACAGATATATATCCTTAATGCTGTCACTGATGAGAATTGTTGGATGTACTTTCCCATAACCGGATAAATACCACAAGCTTTCTTACAATTTATCTTGTTCATCAGGTATCAAAATTAATCTTCATTGGTGCAAGTGTATATGCTGAGGGCACAAGAGATATGACCGGAGTGCCAAAATTTGTTCCATATGCGGGGGTGAGCTTTTTTTCCAGAGCTGCATGCCTTTTGCCAAGGTATAGCTTGGCTTCAGGTTTGAATCATTTTGTTTTTGTTAATACATTTTTCTGTTATGGTGTTTAGTTTTCGTGTCCTGACACCCATGCTTGCGGTATGCATATTTATTTCACTTACGGATGATGGTTATGCTTGTCCTCTAGAATTGTTCATGTTGGATTATCATATTTAATTTGTGTCAAACCGATTCGGTGGTATGTGCATATGTATTGGCTAGAATACAGTGTAATTTTTTCCTCAATGTAGGTCTTTGTACTGAAGAGTCTTCCTCTGCGAATGTTGGCTACACACTTGATGTTTAATAAAACTCCAGATGAATTCTTTGATTGGGTCCAGGTAATTAGGCCTCCATACATTCCTTGCACCTGATCGAAACAACTATCATACTCTAGTTGTTGTCCTGGTAAGGTCAGTCGGAAGTGCACGAAAAGGGAATACATTTTCATCAAACACAACATCATGAGAGATGTAGACGCGGATGATAGGAACGTGTAAGCACTTGTACCCTTTGTGAAGAGAACTATACCCGAGAAAAACGCACTTCTTAGACCGAAACTCTAGCTTGCGCTTGTTGTATGGACGGAGGTGAGGCCAACATGCACACCCGAACACTTTGAAGAATGTGTAGTCTGGAATCTCATTAAGCAGAAGTTCAAGTGGGGTTTGCATTTTCAAGAGTCTCGAGGGAAGCCTGTTTATAAGAAAACAAGCTGTGGAGAAAGCATCACTCCAGAACCTAAACGGGACGGATGCATGAGCTAGCAAGGTTAAGCGAGTTTCAACAAGATGATGATGCTTACGCTCGGCAGTACCATTCTGCTGATGTGTGTGAGGACATGACACACGGTGCGAAATCCCAAGTTTGTTAAAGAACGAGTTGAGGTTGTGGTACTCACCCCCCAGTCGGATTGGACATGGATGATTTTCTGCTTAAGAAGACGCTCAACGTGTGCTTGAAACTGAAGAAAGACATCAAAGACATCAGACTTACGCTTAATAAGATATAACCAAGTAAAACGGCTGTAAGCATCAATGAAACTGACATAATAATTGTGACCACTAACAGATGTCTGGGCATGGCCCCATACATCAGAAGACACAAGCTCAAGAGGATGTTTCACAACACGACTAGACTCTGAAGAAGCAAGCTGATGACTCTTGCCCTGCTGACAAGCATCACAAATAGTTTCAGTAGTTTTATTGGACACAACTGGGAGATCATGACGATGCAAAACATGTCGAACTATGGGAGCCACCGGGTGACCAAGGTGCGCATGCCAGTGTGCAGGCGACACACGAATGCCACTGAACACCTGAGGAGAAGATGTCATGGAAGATGGGCGCGGCGCATCAAGTGCATACATGCCATGGCGAAGACGACCGCTAAGTAGAACGGCCCTTGTGTCCTGATCATTGATAAAGAAATGAAAAGGGTGAAACTCAACAAGGACATTATTATCACGAGTAAGTTGAGGAATGGACAACAAACTACGCGTAGCAGAAGGAACACGAAGGACATTAGATAGATGCAATGTGCGAAAATTGTGTGTAAGGAAAGAGGCCTGACCAACATGGGAGATGCGCATACCTGCTCCACTGGCGGTGTGCACCTGATCATGACCACGATATGGCTCCTGAGTGGAGAGCTTACCCATCTCACCGTTGAGGTGGTTGGTAACTCCAGTGTCCATGTACCACGCATGATCAATTGAGTAAGACGGAGTGCGACCATGATCATGACTCATCACGGCGGCGGCGGCCTGCTTGTCATTCCCTTTTCCATTGTTGCCGAGGCCCATGATCATGACTCATCACAGCGAGAGGCAATGTGGCGCTCAAGGCCACACAGCTGGTAGGCCTGTGGAGCACCACAAGAGGAACAACACGCCACTGGCCGGTTACCACCTGTGATGGTCGGAGCATTGCCCTGCGAGGATGGTTGTGAAGCCGGCGCCGTCTTTCCACCTGAAGATGATAACCGCTGGGGCTTGCCACGAGTTGCGGCATTGGCGGAGGCAAAACTGGGGGAGGCCCGACGCGCCTTAATACGCTGCTCACGGCCAAGCAGACGTGCATAGAGCTCACGAGGTGGGAGCGGATCATCGCGGCCATGAACATTCTCAATGAGGTTGTCATAATCATCATCAAGCCCATTGAGCACAAAGGTGGTGAACTCCTCATCCTGCAGCGATTGACCAACTGAGGCCAACATGTCAGCGAGACACCGCATCTTGTTGAAGTAGTCGGTGATGCTGAGGTCGCCAAGCTTGGTCTCACCTAGCTCGGTGCGTATAGAGTGAGCACGCGCCTGAGACTGATACGCGAAACTGGTGTGAAGCGCCGCCCACGCCTCCCGGGACGTAGTGGCGAAGATGACCAACAACGAGACGCTCGGAGTGAGCGAGGACTGGATGGCGGAGAGGATGGCCTGATCCTGAGCCACCCAGGTGTGGTATGCCGGATGGTGAGGGGGCGGACACGGGATGGATCCATCAATGTAGCCTTCCAGATAGCGACTCCGCATAAGAGGGAGCACCTGGGCACGCCAAGACAGATAGTTGTCCGGCGCAAGCTTCACTGGCAGCAGATGTGAGAAGTAGAACGGTGCCGGCACCGTGGCCGAATCAGCGTGGCCATGTGGCGATGATACAGGCCCACCGACGAGGCCGCCTCAGGATGTGCAGGATACATCGAGTAGGGCGGGTAGGATCCGGAGGAAACCGCGGGCGCACTGTGGTAGGGAGCCGCGGGATCGCCGTGGTGTGCCGCGGTTGGAGCCACGTGCGAGGAGGCGACCGCAGCCCCTTGCGGGTGCGGGGACGACGCCGGGTAGGTTTGAAGCGGCGTGGGCGCCGAGTAGGGCAGCGGCGGAGGCGCGCCGTAGTAGTGATGCGGCGGTAGAGCGCCATAGGGCTGCTACGGAGGCGGCGCACCGTAGGTTTGAGGCGGTGGTGGCCAAGACGACGGCAGGGGCGGCGCACCATAGGTTTGGGGCGGCACCTGCCAAGACGACAGCGGTGGCGGCGGTCCATCGTGGACCGCGGGAACACCGCCCGCAGGAGGAGCAGCGCCAGGGGGCACCGCACCGGACGGGGTGGCGGCGCGATCTCCCGATCCGATTAGGGAGTCTGGCGAGGTGGAGGCACCGAAGGCCATCGCGAGCGGCTGCGAGGCAAGGAACGGTGAGGCAGTCGCGAGGGCCGGCGCAGCGGCGGCGGGAGGAACCGAGGTCGGCGCGGCGGCGGCGACAACGGAAGACATCGTAACCTAATCTGATACCATGTAAGACATATGATTTGGGGACTGCACGACACCCCTAACCTGGGGTGTGGCTATCTCATTATATAGAAGTACCCAAGGGGTACAATACAACGTTACAGTACATGTATACAGAGGCTACGTGTATATACAGTCTAACAGGTTGAGCCCCGGTGAGCGCCAGCGGCGGGCAGCTCACCGGCCGGAGGAGGCAGCATCGTGAGGTCCAACTCGGGAGCGAGAGGAGCGGCAATGGCTGCCCTGATCTGAGAGCAGGGACCCAATTGCTTTTTGCAAAAAATGCAGGGACTGGATTGCTTTCTTAAGTTTGTGTGTAGGCCCACCCCTAACGGTCAGACAAACGGTCAAACAATTAGAGCTCTTACGCATGGGGCCCACCTGTCATAATCACGTTTAATTGATAAGTACTCAGCGTTTTGGGTTTTTTGAATCAGGTGACCCCTCACTTGATAATTATCTAAGAAAAATTAAAAACCGGTAATTTTTTAGAATCCTAATCCGTAAAGTAGTAGCTTTATGCTATTTACTCTAATTCCGGTAATACTTGTTCCTCCCGGTTGCACCTTTTTATTGGCGAAAAAAACAGACACCAGTTTCGAGCATCCTGGGATGATTGTTGTACCTGGAGTGGCAACGCAGGTTCCAGCTAACAGCAACAGGAGGGATGCACAAGGCGAAAGGGAGCGCAGAACACACATTGATCAGCAACACAAAGATCAATCACGCATATACCAGCTGGTGTTGAAGATCAAGATCTGGTGGTGTTCCTTGTCAGCCGCGTCCATCGGAAGCACTAATCTCAGGCGATTTGCATAAGCTCCCCACGACAATGATCCAGCAGACGGATGCATCGCATCAGCAGCTCCGATTGAGCACTGTCATAAAGCACCTTCCACTGACGCAACAACGTACCCAACTTGCCTAGGATGCAGTTCACGCTTCTCCATGATCTCCTCAGAAAGTAGGACTCATTATGTAGACACCATATACTCCACAAGGAGGCAGCACCACCATCCATACTGTAAACCAGCATTTGCTTACACCCCTAGTTCTAAGTCAGATTAGATAAATACCCTAGAGGCGGGATGTCAAAACAAGCATCAACACTTTTCCATAGATATTTAGCAGCCACACACTCAACAACCAAGCTTTGAATGGATTCATGTTCACTGGAAAAGATGCATGTCATATCATCCAAATTATGCCTATTGGCCAAATTATATATTGTACAAATTTTATTATTAATGACCAGCCATAGAAACACATGATTTCTCTAGGGACACTATACTTTCCACATCAGATCTTTCAAAGGATAAACCACCCTATCCCTACCCCCAGAGTTAATAGCACTGTAAAAAGATTTCACAAATAATTCACCAGACGGATCAGTCATCCACATTTTCTTGATAAAGGTTGATTTTATTATCTCAAGTGTAGCATCAAGTGGATACAAAATGTTATGAGTAATACCTGGCCTCTTCATAACTAGGATGCACACAGCCAAACACCAGAAGTCTGGCACTAGAAAATGGAACAAAACCGACAAATCAGCAATAGAAGAGTCTTGTAGACCGACACTTTGCTTATGTCGAGCGGGTGGTGGATCGATCTGGAGGTTATGCTGCCACCCGTGTTGGGAAAAAACCTCCGTGGCCGCCTGCTCCAACCGCGTACTCACCGCCTTGAACATCAGTTGATGCTCCGGTCATTGTAGCATATACCACGTATGAAGCAAGTGCGTATAACGAAAAATAACCTACTGAGAAGAAGCATTTTTATCATTAAAACCCAAATCATTTCTACATAGCCAAAGCGACCAAAGTAAGGCGTACGCTCCCTCCCCTATTAGCGTTTTGAAACTATTTGAAATTCCGTCCAACCAATGATCAAGTATATTTGCAACACTTGCGGGTGGATATAAATTTGACGCTATTTGGATGAATGACCATGTAGGATGTGCACACTTGCATTGGAAAAACAGGTGTTTGATGTCCCGTTATGAGCACAAAAGCAACACTTCTTACTCCCTGGCCAATTGCACCGTGCAAGATTGTCTTTGGCTAGCACAAATTCCCTACGAAGGTATCACATAATGATTTTCACATTTAGTGGAATTTTCGACTTCCAAATTTTCTTGTTATTATTCACTGATACCTCAGAATGCATAAGCGCATGGTATATAGAGTCTATTGTGAAAGACCCCGATGTTGTGAGGTTTTAGTGAAACACATCTCGGCCTTGTGTCAGATTAACAGCCGTGATAAAAGATTATGCCATGACATAAGTAGGGGATGAATCAAATCCTGCGTGAATGAAATATTCGGCGGGGATGAACTAAGCACCTACGTAGTAGTATTACTCTTATCATTAGCAATGGTGTATAAGGTTGGGTATTGTTCTCGGAGACTGGCATTGCCTAGCCATATGTCTTCCTAGAAACGAACCTCCGACCCATCCTTTATCGCGAAAGACCCAAAGCAAAAGAGATATATGTTTCTTTGCCGCCATTAGGTCAGCCAAAAGTGTGAGTCGCTGGGTTTCCTAGGGGCCCGAGACACCGCCTTTTGGCCTAGATACTTGTTGGCAACATGGTCTGCCAATTACCATCCTCAGTAACAAGTTTGAACAACCATTTACTAAGTAGAGCCTCATTCTTCACCTACAGGTCATGAATTCCGAGACCACCATGGTCATTCATGTTGGGGAACGTAGTAATTTCAACAAATTTCCTACGCACACGCAAGATCATGGTCATGCATAGCAATGAGAGGGGAGAGTGTTGTCCATGTACCCTCGTAGACTGAAAGCGGAAGCGTTAACACAACGCGGTTGATGTAGTTGTACGTCTTCACGGTCCGACCGATCAAGCACCAAAACTACGGCACCTCCGAGTTCTAGCACACGTTCAGCTCGATGACGATCCCTGGACTCCGATCCAGCAGAATGTCGGGGAAGAGTTTCGTCAGCACGACGGCGTGGTGACGATCTTGATGTTCTACTGTTGCAGGGCTTCGCCTAAGGACCACTACAATATTATCGAGGACTATGGTGGAGGGGGGCACCGCACACGGCTAAGAGATCAATGATAAAATGTTGTGTCTATGGGGTACCCCCTGCCCCCGTATATAAAGGAGCAAGGGAGGGAGGGGGCCAGCCTTGGAGGAGGGCGCGCCAAGGGGGGAGTCCTACTCCCACCGAGAGTAGGACTCCTCCTTTCCTTGTTGGAGTAGGAGAGAAGGAAAGATGGGGAGAGCAACAAGGAAAAGTGGGCTGCACCCCTTGTCCAATTCGGACCAGAGTGGGGGCGCGCGCCTCCTTCCTTTTGGCTTCTCTCCTCTATTCCCGTATGGCCCAATAAGGCCCATATACTCCCCGGCGAATTCCCGTAACTCTCCGGTACTCCGAAAAATACCCGAATCACTCGGAACCTTTCCGATGTTCGAATATCATCGTCCAATATATCGATCTTTACGTCTCGACCATTTGGAGACTCCTCGTCATGTCCCCGATCTCACCCGGGACTCCGAACTCCTTTGGTACATCAAAACTCATAAACTCATAATATAACTGTCATTGAAACCTTAAGCGTGCGGACCCTACGGGTTCGAGAACAATGTAGACATGATCGAGACACGTCTCCGGTCAATAAACAATAGCGAAACTTGGATGCTCATATTGGCTCCCACATATTCTACGAAGATCTTTATCGGTCAGACTGCATAACAACATACGTTGTTCCCTTTGTCATCGGTATGTTATTTGCCCGAGATTCGATCGTTAGTATCTCAATACCTAGTTCAATCTCGTTACCAGCAAGTCTCTTTACTCGTTCCGTAATACATCATCCTGCAACTAACTCATTAGTTGCAATGCTTGCAAGGCTTAAGTGATGTGCATTACCGAGAGGGCCCAGAGATACCTCTCCGACAATCGGAGTGACAAATCCTAATCTCGAAATACGCCAACCCAACAAGTACCTTCGGAGACACCTATAGAGCACCTTTATAATCACCCAGTTATGTTGTGACGTTTGGTAGCACACAAAGTGTTCCTCTGGTAAACGGGAGTTGCATAATCTCATAGTCATAGGAACATGTATTAGTCATGAAGAAAGCAATAGTAACAAACTAAACGATCAAGTGCTATGCTAACAGAATGGGTCAAGTCAATCACATCATTCTCCTAATGATGTGATCCCTTTAATCAAATGACAACTCATGTCTATGGTTAGGAAACATAACCATCTTTGATCAACGAGCTAGTCATGTAGAGGCATACTAGTGACACTCTGTTTGTCTATGTATTCACACATGTATTATGTTTCCGGTTAATACAATTCTAGCATGAATAATAAACATTTATCATGATATAATGAAATAAATAATAACTTTATTATTGCCTCTAGGGCATATTTCCTTCAGTCTCCCACTTGCGCTAGAGTCAATAATCTAGTTCACATCGCCAATAGTTCACATCACCATGTGATTAACACCCATAGTTCGCATCGACATGTGACCAACACCCAAAGGGTTTACTAGAGTCAATAATCTAGTTCACATCGCTATGTGATTAACACCCAAAGAGTACTAAGGTGTGATCATGTTTTGCTTGTGAGAGAAGTTTAGTCAACGGGTTTGCCACATTCAGATCCGTAAGTATTTTGCAAATTTCTATGTCAACAATGCTCTGCACGGAGCTACTCTAGCTAATTGCTCCCACTTTCAATATGTATCCAGATTGAGATTTAGAGTCATCTGGATCAGTGTCAAAAATTGCATCGACGTACCCTTTACGATGAACCTTTTTGTCACCTCCATAATCGAGAAACATATCCTTATTCCACTAAGGATAATTTTGACCGCTGTCTAGTGATCTACTCCTAGATCACTATTGTACTCCCTTGCCAAACTCAGGGCAGGGTATACAATAGGTCTGGTACACAGCATGACATACTTTATAGAACCTATGGCTGAGGCATAGGGAATGACTTTCATTTTCTCTCTATCTTCTGCCGTGGTCAGGTTTTGAGTCTTACTGAACTTCACACCTTGTAACACAGGTAAGAACTCCTTCTTTGACTGTTCCATTTTGAACTACTTCAAAATCTTGTCAAGGTATGTACTCATTGAAAAACTTATCAAGTGTCTTGATCTATCTCTATAGATCTTGATGCTCAATATGTAAGCAGCTTCACCGAGGTCTTTCTTTGAAAAACTCCTTTCAAACATTCCTTTATGCTCTACATTATCTCCGATCAACAATATGTCATTCACATATACTTATCAGAAATGTTGTAGTGCTCCCACTCACTTTCTTGTAAATACAAGCTTCACCGCAAGTCTGTATAAAACTATATGCTTTGATCAACTTATCAAAGTGTATATTCCAACTCTGAGATGCTTGCACCAGTCCATAGATGGATCGCTGGAGCTTGCATATTTTGTTAGTACCTTTAGGATTGACAAAACCTTCTGGTTGCATCATATACAACTCTTCTTTAATAAATCCATTAAGGAATGCAGTTTTGTTTATCCATTTGCCAGATTTCATAAAATTCGGCAATTTTTAACATGATTCGGACAGACTTAAGCATAGATACGAGTGAGAAACTCTCATCGTAGTCAACACCTTGAACTTGTTGAAAACCTTTTTGCGACAATTCTAGCTTTGTAGATAGTAACACTAATATCAGCGTCTGTCTTCCTCTTGAAGATCCATTTAATCTCAATGGCTCGCCGATCATTGGGCAAGTCAATCAAAGTCCATACTTTGTTCTCATACATGGATCTCATCTTAGATTTCATGGCCTCAAGCCATTTCGCGGAATCTGGGCTCATCATCGCTTCCTCATAGTTCGTAGGATCGTCATGGTCAAGTAACATGACCTCTAGAACAGGATTACTGTACCACTCTCGTGCGAATCTCACTTTGATTTACCTACGAGGTTTCGGTAGTAACTTGATCTGAAGTTAGATGATCATCATCATTAGCTTCCTCACTAATTGGTGTAGTAGTCACAGGAACAGATTTCTATGATGAACTACTTTCCAATAAGGGAGCAGGTACAGTTACCTCATCAAGTTCTACTTTCCTCCCACTCACTTCTTTCGAGAGAAACTCCTTCTCTAGAAAGGATCCATTCTCAGCAATGAATATCTTGCCTTCGGATCTGTGATAGAAGGTGTACCCAACATTTTCTTTTGGGTATCGTATGAAGACGCACTTCTCCGATTTGGGTTTGAGCTTATCGGGTTGAAACTTTTTCACATAAGCAATGCAATCTCAAACTTTAAGAAACGACAGCTTAGGTTTCTTGCCAAACTATAGTTCATACGGTGTCGTCTCAACGGATTTAGATGGTGCCCTATTTAACGTGAATGTAGCTGTCTCTAATGCATAACCCCAAAACAATAGCGGTAAATCAGTAAGAGACGTCATAGATCGCACCATATCTAATAAAGTACGGTTACGACATTCAGACACACCATTACACTGTGGTGTTCCAGGTGGCGTGAGTAGTGAAACTATTTCACAATGTTTTAACTGAAGGCCAAACTCGTAACTCAAATATTTTCCTTCTACGATCATATCGTAGAAACTTTTATTTTTGTTATGATGATTCTCCACTTCACTCTGAAATTCTTCCAACTTTTCAAATGTTTCAGATTTGTGTTTCATCAAGTAGATATACTCATATCTGCTCAAATCATCTGTGAAGATCAGAAAATAATGATACCTGCCGCGAGCCTCAATATTCATCGGACCACATACATCAGTATGTATGATTTCCAACAAATCTGTTGCTTGCTCCATTGTTCCAGAGAATGGAGTCTTAGTCATCTTGCCCATGAGGCATGGTTTGCAAGCATCAATTGATTCATAATCAAGTGATTCCAAAAGCCCATCAGCATGGATTTTCTTCATGCGTTTTACACCAATATGACCTAAACGGCAGTGCCACAAATAAGTTGCACTATCATTATTAACTTTGCACCTTTTGGTTTCAATATTATTAATATGTGTATCAGTACGATCGAGATCCAACAAACCATTTTCATTGGGTGTGTAACCATATAAGGTTTTATTCATGTAAATAGAACAACAATTTATTCTCTTACTTAAATGAATAACCGTATTGCAACAAACATGATCAAATCATATTCATGCTCAACGCAAACACCAAATGACACTTATTTAGGTTCAATACTAATCCCGAAAGTATAGGGAGTGTGCGATGATGATCATATCAATCTTGGAACCACTTTCAACACACATCATCACTTCACCCTTAACTAGTCTTTGTTCATTCTGCAACTCCCGTTTCGAGTTACTACTCTTAGCAACTGAACCAGTATCAAATACCGAGGGGTTGCTATGAACACTAGTAAAATATACATCAATAATATGTATATCAAATATACCTTTGTCCACTTGGCCATCCTTCTTATCCGCCAAATACTTGGGGTAGTTCCGCTTCCAATGACCAGTCCCTTTGCAGTAGAAGCACTCAGTTTCAGGCTTCGGCCCAGACTTGGGTTTTTCACTTGAGCAGCAACTTGCTTGCCGTTCTTCTTGAAGTTCCCCTTTCTTCCCTTTGTCCCTTTACTTGAAACTAGTGGTTTTGTTTACCATCAACACTTGATGCTTTTCTTAATTTCTACCTTCATCGATTTAAGCATCGCGAAGAGCTTGGGAATCATTTCCGTTATCCCTTGCATATTATAGTTCATCACGAAGTTCTACTAACTTGGTGATGGTGACTAGAGAATTCTGTCAATCACTATTTTATCTGGAAGATTAACTCCCACTTGATTCAAGTGATTGTAGTACCCAGAAAATCTGAGCACATGCTCACTACTTGAGCTATTCTCCTCCATCTTTTACCTATAGAACTTGTTGGAGACTTCATATCTCCCAACTCGGGTATTTGCTTGAAATATTAACTTCAACTCCTGGAACATCTCATATGTTCCATGACGTTAAAAACGCCTTTGAAGTCCAGATTCTAAGCCATTAAGCATGGTGCACTAAACTATCAAGTAGTCATCATATTGAGCTAGCCAAACGTTCAGAACGTCTGCATCTGCTTCTGCAATAGGTCTGTCACCTAGCGGTGCATCAAGGACATAATTCTTCTGTGCAGCAATGAGGACAACCCTCAGATCACGGATCCAATCCGCATCATTGCTACTAACATTTTTCAACTTAGTTTTCTCTAGGAACATATAAAAATTAAATGGGGAGCAACATCGCGAGCTATTGATCTACAACATAGATATGCTAATACTACCAGGACTAAGTCCATGATAAATTAAAGTTCAATTAATCATATTACTTAAGAACTCCCACTTAGATAGACATCCCGATAATCATCTAAGTGATCACATGATCCAAATCAACTAAACCATAACCGATCATCACGTGAAATGGAATAACTTTCAATGGTGAACATCATGATGTTGATCATATCTACTATATGATTCACGCTCGACCTTTCGGTCTCAGTCTTCCGAGGCCATATCTGCATATGCTAGGCTTGTCAAGTTTGACCTGAGTATTCTGCGTGTGCAAAACTGGCTTGCACCCGTTGTAGATGGACGTAGAGCTTATCACACCCGATCATCACGTGGTGTCTGGGCACGACGAACTTTGGCAACGGTGCATACTCAGGGAGAACACTTTTATCTTCAAATTTAGTGAGCGATCATCTTATAATGCTACCGTCAAACAAAGCAAGATAAGATGCATAAAATATAAACATCACATGCAATCAATATAAGTGATATGATATGGCCATCATCATCTTGTGCTTGGGATCGCCATCTCCGAAGCACCGTCACGATCACCATCGTCACCGGTGTGACACCTTGATCACCATCGTAGCATCGTTGTCGTCTCGCCAATCTTACGCTTCCATGACTATCGCTACCGCTTAGTGATAAAGTAAAGCATTACAGCGCAATTGCATTGCATACAATAAAGCGACAACCATATGGCTCCTGCCAGTTGCCGATAACTCGGTTACAAAACATGATCATCTCATACAATAAAATTTAGCATCATGTCTTGACCATATCACATCACAACATGCCCTGCAAAAACAAGTTAGACGTCCTCTACTTTGTTGTTGCAAGTTTTACGTGGCTGCTACGGGCTGCGCAAGAACCGTTCTTACCTACGCATCAAAACCACAACGTTAGTTTGTCAAGTTGGTGCTGTTTTAACCTTCACAAGGACCGGGCGTAGCCACACTCGGTTCAACTAAAGTTGGAGAAACTGACACCCGCCAGCCACCTATGTGTAAAACACGTCGGTAGAACCAGTCTCGCGTAAGCGTACGCGTAATGTTGGTCCGGACCGCTTCATCCAACAATACCGCCGAACCAAAGTATGACATGCTGGTAAGCAGCATGACTTATATCGCCCACAACTCACTTGTGTTCTACTCGTGCATATGACATCTAAGCATAAAACCTGGCTCTGATACCACTGTTGGGGAACATAGTAATTTCAAAAAAATTCCTATGCACATGCAAGATCATGGTGATGCATAGCAACGAGAGGGGAGAGTGTTGTCCATGTACCCTCATAGACCGAAAGCGGAAGCGTTAGCACAACGCGGTTGATGTAGTCGTACGTCTTCACGGCTCGACCGATCAAGCACCGAAACTATGACACCTCCGGGTTCTAGCACACGTTCAGCTCGATGACGATCCCCGGACTCCGATCCAGCAGAATGTCGGGGAAGAGTTCCGTCAGCACAACGGCGTGGTGACGATCTTGATGTTCTACTGTCGTAGGGCTTCGCCTAAGCACCACTACAGTATTATCGAGGACTATGGTGGAGGGGGGCACCGCACACGGCTAAGAGATCAATGATCAACTTTTGTGTCTATGGGGTGCCCCCTGCCCCCGTATATAAAGGAGCAAGGGAGGGAGGCGGCCGGCCTTGGAGGAGGGCGCGCCAAGGGGGTAGTCCTACTCCCACCGGGAGTAGGACTCCTCCTTCCCTTGTTGGAGTAGGAGAGAAGGAAAGAGGGGGAGAGGAACAAGGAAAAGTGGGCTGCACCCCTTGCCCAATTTGGACCAGAGGGGGGGGGGCGCCTCCTTCCTTTTGGCCTCTCTCCTCTATTCCCGTATGGCCCAATAAGGCTCATATACTCCCCGGCGAATTCCCGTAACTCTCCGGTACTCCGAAAAATACCTGAATCACTCGGAACCTTTCCGATGTCCGAATATCATTGTCCAATATATCGATCTTTATGTCTCGATCATTTCGAGACTCCTTGTCATGTCCCTGATCTCATCCGGGACTCCGAACTCCTTCGGTACATCAAAACTCATAAACTCATAATATAAATGTCATTGAAACCTTAAGCGTGCGGACCCTACGGGTTCGAGAACAATGTAGACATGACCGAGACACGTCTCCGGTCAATAACCAATAGCGGAACCTGGATGCTCATATTGGCTCCCACATATTCTACGAAGATCTTTATCGGTCAGACCACATAACAACATACGTTGTTCCCTTTGTCATCGGTATGTTACTTGCCCGAGATTCGATCGTCGGTATCTCAATACCTAGTTCAATCTCGTTACCGGCAAGTCTCTTTACTCGTTCCGTAATACATCATCCTGCAGCTAACTCATTAGTTGCAATGCTTGCAAGGCTTAAGTGATGTGCATTACCGAGAGGGCCCAGAGATACCTCTCCGACAATCAGAGTGACAAATCCTAATCTCGAAATACGCCAACCCAACAAGTACCTTCGGAGACACCTGTAGAGCACCTTTATAATCACCCAGTTATGTTGTGACGTTTGGTAGCACACAAAGTGTTCCTCCGGTAAACAGGAGTTGCATAATCTCATAGTCATAGGAACATGTATAAGTCATGAAGAAAGCAATAGCAACAAACTAAACGATCAAGTGCTATGCTAACGGAATGGGTCAAGTCAATCACATCATTCTCCTAATGATGTGATCCCGTTAATCAAATGACAACTCATGTCTATGGTTAGGAAACATAACCATCTTTGATCAACGAGCTAGTCAAGTAGAGGCATACTAGTGACACTTTGTTTGTCTATGTATTCACACATGTATTATGTTTCCGGTTAATACAATTCTAGCATGAATAATAAACATTTATCATGATATAAGGAAATAAATAATAACTTTATTATTGCCTCTAGGGCATATTTCCTTCATTCCCCCCTACAAACCACACTCCATTTGGCCGACCTATATTTTTTCTTTTCACCTTCTCCTTGCCAAAGAAATCTGGATCTAAAATAGTCCGGTATTTGCAGGACCCCTTTTGGGAGTTGGAAGAAAGAAATCATATAGAGAACCATATTGGTAAGGTAGAGTCAATCAAAACCAACCGTCCTCCAACTATGAGCAACTTGCCTTTCCAACTGCTCAGTCATTTCTCTAGATGCTCCTCAATATGCTTCCACTCCACAATGGTGAGACGTCGATAGTGAACCGGTATCCTAGATATTTCATCCGGAATTGTCCATGTGTGCAACAAAACAAGTCAGCATAATCGGTAGCTGCCACAATGGCTTCTCCAAAGCAGAAGAGTTCACTTTTATGAAAGTTAATTTTGAGACGCGACATTTTATCAAACGTTAAAAGCAAGAGTTTCAGTTTTTGAGCCTTGACTAGGTCATGCTCTATAAAAAGACTTGTGTCATCATCATATGGAGGAATAGAGAGGCCACCATCGAAAAGGTGTGCTACTACTCCTGCAATCTGGTTATTATGCTTTTGGCACACTCAATCAAAATAGCCAGCATGTCAACAACAATGTTGAATAACATTGGGGACATGGGGTCAGCCTGTCGTTGTCATTTTTTGTCTAAAAGTAATTGCCTACATCATCATTGACTTTGATAGCCACACTACCTTCAGTTACGAAACTTTGGATCCACTTGCGCCATTTACCGGAGAAACCTTTCGTTCTTAGGGCCTGTTGGACGAAATACCATTTCACCTTGTCATAGGCCTGTTCAAAGTCGATTTTGAATACTACTCCAGATCAATCATCCACATAGGAAAACAATTATTAGAAGACAAAATCACTACTCTCAAGAGACCTAGCAGTTCCGGGCACCTACAATACAAACAAACATCTACACATGTCAGCCGTAGGGTGGTACCATCCTAGACTTGGGAAACAGAATGCTCTGTTGATTGTAAATCTCAAACAAATCCTAGAACTGGGTCTCAAGGGAACATTCCCCTAGCAAAATATCATGCCAAAAGCAAATATGTAACCCATTCCCAAACGTGCATCTATAAAAACACCTGGAAGGTGATAAGGACCATGTCATACCTTTCTAGAAGGGGGAAACGGTCCTAATTTTAGACCATCGAATGTTAGGTGGTGTTAGGGCTTCTCCAAGGCGGACCCTCAAACCACCCGCAACCGTCCAGACTAAGCGGTCCGGACACGGTTTCCCATCCAATGCGGACCTGTATCAGTCCGCCGAGCGGTCCTGACGTAATTTTTCTGGCAAACCAGAGACAAAGTGGGGGGAGGGGGGCTTTCTGCGAGTCCCGGAAGCAGACACGCAGGACACGATAGCCCGGCCCATCCAAAACCCTTCCCGGACCATGCGGCCCCATCCTCCCCATTTCCTCTCCTTCATTATTTGGAGAAGGAAGGTTCAGATACATATCTATTGATTAGTCAATTTGATTTCTCCTCAAAATTGTTATTTGTTTCCTTAAAATCCATTATTTGTTTCCTAAAGCAGATTTCATTGATGGAAGGGATTAATTGATTTGGGTATGTTAGAAAAGTTAGATATTTGATCTTTTTTATGTTAGGAAAGTGTTGATTTACAAGGAAAGAGTGAAGAGAAAAATAAACTGGTGAGAGGGGATGGTGAAAGGAGAGACAAAAAAAGCCAGACGATATTAATGCTGGTGACAGGTGATGCGAAAAAAACCCGTTGAGGGGAAGCTACCAAGTCCCCGTTTAGGAGTAGAGATAAACAACTACAAAGAAAAAAGAAGAAATGTAGTTGCTGAAATGTTTAATGTTGGATAGCTTATTCTAATTAAAACGTTGAATATCGAGTGAGCAGCATGTTCCAGAATAATGATAATTAAATGAAAGCAATTGGCTGTTAATACATATAGTTGCTGGAATGTAAGTGTGCATATACATGACAAAAGAAGAAATGTTTAATGTCAAGGCTATGAGGTTAACATACCAGCTCCATCAACTGTTATTTCTAATTCGCTAAATTTGGTACCAAGCTTTTATAAAGCTGTCCTTAGTACCTCAAGATTAATTATCCCTCTATTTATCACTATCCCGGGATTCAAATTCTCTAAAGCCCATCGTCTCTTCCTCTGACAAGTTTCTGAAAAATGTAACTATAACAGAAGAAATGAGAAGATGTGTTATGCAGTGCAGACTGTACTGCCAAGCAAGCAAAGAAAACCTAGTTTGAAATTCAGATCGTTTCAGTACCTTCAGGTAAAACCTCTTCAGCATGCATAATATTAAACCATATGAAGCTTGGTACTCACAAATGCATTGATTTTGAAAGCGCAAACCTTTCTTGCATCGAACTTGAATTTCTTTAGATGCGATTGGGAACACTTGCTATTGTCTAGCATAGCCTATGTCAGGTCTGCACAAGACACTTAGCCATACATCGAACTTGAATTGGCAGAGTCAGCCTTTTCTCGGCTGATGGGCTGTAGTTTATTCAGTTTTTTCTTTCCAAGATGACATCGCTCAGTACAAATTTAGCCTGGCCAAACTGTTAATTTGTTCCATTTATCTAAATATATTCTATAAAAATCCATTAGAAAATTAATATTAACAAAAGCACAAGGAAGCAATAATGTGCGCATCTTTCACTTGCATGAATGGATAAGAAAGCCATTACAGGGTCACTAATAATAGAGCACGTGGAGGCATCAATATCATTTTCTTTAGATAGATTGATATATCAGAATCAACCTATGTCTTGGAAGGGCAGTCGAAAATCATCCGAAGACGGCAACAAACTTATTTGGCCGAAAAATATTTCACGAATCATATTGCACTAAATATAAAAAATATTCCCAAATACAATAGAAGAAAAGGCGCATGACACATACCACCTATCTCAATTACGAAGCATTCTCATCTACCCCAGAGGAAGAAACGTACACATGAGTCCCTTGGCGGCTAGGGCAAACTCTCCCATCCAGACTTCACAAGCAAGCCCCTGGACTTGCCTCCGCTTTGCTGCCGCTCCGGCGGCTAGTGGCGGGGAGGGAAATTCCGGTGCCTCCGCTTCATTTAGTAGTTTAGGTTGGTGTTTTTAGTCCCGAAAGGTGCGACGCTCGGGTGGATGGCGGCGCTTCTTCTTCGAGTTTGTCTTCCAGGTTTCGATCCTCGTCGAGTTCGTCCATGTGGACGTAGTCGGCGGAGCTCCGACGTAGATTCCTTCCGTCTTCTTGGGGCGGTGAGGTTAGGATTTCTCGTCGTATGGCGAGATTTGGTGCTAGTTGCTTCAGATCTATTCAAGGGTTCAACCACGACGACTGCGGCTCCAAAGCACTGGTCCTTAGGGGCATGTTCATGAAGACTTCCTGACTGTTATGTTTTAAACTTCATGCACTAGCCAACGCAACCATAAGTCCGAACTGATGAAAAGGGATAGACAATCCTCATATACACTTCAACACCCGCTCTCACGTGTGATGCGGAAAGTAAACACGTGGATAGACTCAGAGATATGGCTCAAGAGGCCAATACATAGACGCAAATAAAGGGGGAACAAAGTTTTTAGATAAATTGCGAAAGTTTGAACTAGAACTCAAGACCTTAGATTTGATACCACGTTAAACTTCATGCACTAGTTCATACAACCAAAAATCTAAAGTGATGGAAAGGGCTAGACGATCCACATATATATACACTTCAACAACCCCTTGACGTGTGAAACAAAAAGTAAACACGTGAATAGACTCAGGGGTGTGGCTCAAAGAGGCCTATGCGTAGACAAAAAGGGGGCAAAAACAATTTTTTGGTTGAACAGCGAAAGGGAAGACTTGAACTCAAGACCTTGGGCTCTAATACCATGTTAAGCTTCATGCACTAGACACACTACTAGGAAAAGGGCTATAGATAGGATTGACACTAATGGCGCACCAGAGAAGTAGTGCGCCACTACTATATACTAATGGCGCACCAGTTGGTGATGCGCCATTAGTGTGGAAGACACTAATGGCGCACCAGAAAACAAGTGCGCCACTAGTGATAATTTTTTTTACATACATACTAATGGCGCATCCTATGTCTGGTGCGCCATTACTAGTTCTAACTAGTAATGGCGCACCAGACAAGGAGTGCGCCAGTATTGAATTTTTTTATTCTTTTTTTTTGCAAAACTACTAATGGCGCACCGCATCACCGTGCGCCATTAGTAGTTTAAACTACTAATGGTGCACCCTGTAAAAGTGCGCCATTAGTATATTTTTTTATTTTTCTGCAAAACTACTAATGGTGCACCACCTGCAGATGTGCCATTAGTAACCAGGGTTACTAATGGCGCATGTGCAGGTGGTGCGCCATTAGTAACCTGGGACCCCAACAAGATATTTTGGACAACCCCACACCTACCCACTCACTTTCCCCACTTCATTCCCTCCACCTCCTTCTCCAAGATTTTGGCTGCCTCCTCCTCCTCACTCATTTCCACCATAGATTCATCAAAATTAAGTGGTGAAATTACCTTTTTTTGATAGGTAAGTAAGGAGAAAGCTATCTTCATGATGTAGATCTACTTTTTTTCTCCCTAGCTCGCTCCAACAACGTGCACATGCACTTTTTGTGGCCTAGCTAGATCTATGTATGTTTGTGGTGTTGCATGTGTTTGTGGTGTTGCATATATGTTTGTGTTTGCAGGTACCGGTATTTGAAATGCGATAGTTGCCAATATTTTGCTGAAATGTTGATTCATTTCCGTTTCGGCGAGAATTTTGGCACTATGCATTCTTTTTGGTCCTATTTTTAGGGAAGGTCATGCCAAAAATTTTCTTGGTTCTAAAATATCGTTTTGCTCTACCCCGCAGGAGACCATGGTCCGCACGATGACCGAAGGCATCATGAATAGGTTTTTGAGCTCCGCGAAGGCCGAGATGCTTCAAAAGAACGAGACGGAGATAAGATGTCCGTGTCGAAAATGCAAGCTGAAGAGCCTTATTGCGGACCCGGATTCCGGGCAAGTGCAAGACCACCTGCTCTTGCGTGGTTTCATGGATGGCTATCGGTGGCAAGGTGATGAAGATGACAATGAAGTCGTCCATGGGGGCCGGGCAAGAAATGAGGAAGGGCAACAAGACAAGTACCACCGCGGCGAGGGCGGGCGAGAAGACGAAGAATCTCCAGCACATGATCACGACGGTGATGCCGTACACAGTCATCATGTAGAAGATCATGTCGTACATGATGATGAGGAAGATCAAGATGAAGGGCATGATCATGAAGATGAAGATGCCGGAGCAGACGACGATGGAGGCTGGGTGCAGGACCCTCATATTTAAGAGCTGCTTCTCAAGCAGACGGATAACGCAAGAGCTGCCGCCAGAGAGAAAGCCAAGCTGGATCAACTGGAGATAGACGCGGTTACTCCATTGTATGAAGGATGCAGGCCCGAGGATACCCGCCTGAAAGTAACGCTCATGGCTCTGGAGATGAAGGTAAAACACAAAATGACTAACGCATGCTTCGATGAGAACATGTCATTCTGGCACGAACGTCTTCCCAAGGGGAACAAGTGCCCGACCAGTTTCGAGGAGGCGAAGAAAATCGTGTATCCTCTGGATTTACCGCATGTGGAATACCATGTGTGCATGAACAATTGCATCATTTATCGGGACGAGCACGCAGAGTCTACCATATGTCCGGTGTGCGGCGTCACTCGATACAAGAAGAGGAAGAAAGCTCCTCGAAAATCGGTGTGGTACTTTCCGATCACTCCTCGTCTGCAGCGGTATTTCGCGGACCCTAAGGTAGCAAAGCTCCTGCGTTGGCACGTGGATAGGGAGGAGAAGAAGCGGGAAGATGACGGAAATGATCCGGAGATAAATAAAAAAGACAAGATGCTGAGTCACCCTAAGGATGCGAGCCAGTGGCAAGCGTTGAACTTTGAATACCCAAAATTTGGGAAGGATCCAAGGAACATCGTGCTGGGCGCGAGCACCGATGGAGTCAATCCGTTTGGCAGCCAGAGAAGCACACATAGCACGTGGCCTGTGTTTGTGTGGATGTACAACCTTCCCCCCTGGTTGTGCATGAAGAGGAAGTACATTCACATGAGTATGCTAATTGAAGGGCCGAAACAACCAGGGAACGACATCAATCTGTATCTGGGGTTGCTGAAAGAGGAGCTAGACACGCTGTGGAAAATGCCAGCCAATACGTGGGACGCCGCAGAGAAAGAATATTTCCCTATGAGAGCCGCACTGCTCACGACAGTGCACGACTATCTCGATTACGGGTATCTCGCGTGGCAGGTAGTCCATGGATTTTCTGGATGCGTAAGGTGCATGGATGACACAACGTATCGCCAGCTAGATAGAGATCCCGGATCTTCGAAAACCGTGTTCATGGGACATCGAAGGTGGCTTCGCGACGATGACCCGTGGAGGAAACGCAAGGATCTGTTCGATGGTGAAATCGAACCCCGAAAATGCCCGCGTACAAGGAGCGGCGAGGAAATAGACGAGCTGTTGAAAAATTGGAAAGATTGTCCACTGCCGGGAAAGAAGCAAAAGGCGCTAGAGCCGGGAAAGAAGCGAAAGGCGCCAGAGCCACTGCTGAAGGTATGGAAAACGAGGTCTGTTTTCTGGGACTTGTCGTACTGGAAGATCCATCGTGTGCCTCACAGCCTTGATGCCATGCATATCACGAAGAACGTGTGCGAGAGTCTGCTTGGTACCCTACTCAACATGCCAGAGAGGACCAAAGATGGGCCAAAAGCAAGGGCAGACTTGAAATCAATGGGCATCAGGCAGGAGCTTCACGCTAATGATGATGATGATGATGATGATGATGATGATGATGATGAGGCGAAGGAGGACACATAAACTCGTCGCAAAGGCAAAAAGGCCAAGAAGGCCGGAAGTGACTACCCTCCCGCGTGCTTCACTCTAAGTCAGGAGGAGATCGAGCAGTTTTTCACCTGCCTCGTAGGAGTAAAACTTCCTTACGGTTACGCGGGGAAGATAAGCAGATACCTAGACCCAGCGAAGCAGAAGTTCAGCGGGATGAAGTCTCACGACTGTCACGTGCTGATGACGCAGATACTTCCAGTTGCAATCCGTGGGATCATGGACACGCACGTCCGTGAAACGCTATTTGGCCTATGCAACTTTTTTGACGTCATCTCTCGGAAGTCGATTGGCGCGAGGCAACTCAGAAGGCTACAGGAAGAGATCATGGTGATACTATGCGAGCTTGAGATGTACTTCCCGCCCGCATTCTTAGACGTTATGGTGCATCTGCTGGTCCATATCGTGGAGGATATCATCCAACTCGGGCCGACGTTCCTGCACAGCATGATGTCGTTCGAAAGGATGAATGGTGTCATCAAAGGATACGTTCGCAACATGTCACGTCCAGAGGGAAGTATAGCCAGGGGCTTTATGACCGAAGAGTGCATCTCCTACTGCACGAATTATCTAGGCATCGAGAACCCCGTTGGTCTGCCCGTCAACAGGCACCTCGGCAGGCTCGCTGGATGGGGTCACCGTGAGGGTCGCCGCGAAATGCATGTCGACTTCGAGGGTCGACTCGCCGACTTTGAAAGAGCAAACCTAGTCGCACTACAACACATAGACGTGGTCGATCCTTGGGTGGTAGAGCACAAAACCTTTATTGAGAAGACGTATAATGACCGAGGCCAACAGAGGACGGACGGAGATATAATCAAAGAACACAACTCATGTTTCACGCGTTGGTTCAAGCAGAAGCTTCTGTCGTACCCTTTACATGAGGATTCTTCCGCGGAAGAACAACTCATATTCGCCTTGTCACAGGGCGCCGAGCACAACCTGGTGACTTATGAGGCGTACGATATCAACGGCTACACATTCTACACCGAGAACAAGGACACGAAGAGCGATGGTTATCAGAACTCCGGGGTAACGATGGAATCCTACACCGGTAACGACAAGGACAGATATTACGGAAGGATCGAGGAGATCTGGGAGCTGAGCTACGCTGGAGAGAAGGTCCCGATGTTCCATGTCAGATGGGCCAAGAGCGTCCTAAAAGAAGACCAGTATTTAACCACCATGGTTATACCTGAAGCCAAATCCAAGACCGCGGGCGCAAACGTCACCGCGAAAAATGAGACATGGGTACTGGCTTCCCAAGTGGACCAATGCTTCTTCATTACCGACCCGTCAAAGCCCAGTCGTGTTGTCATGAGGAGAGGCAAAAGGAAGATCATCGGAATGGATGTAGTAGCCAATGAGCAAGACTTCGACAAGTACGACGACCCGAAGATCGAACATGATGACGACGAAGTAGCAGCACACACCACAAGAAGAAGCAGGACCACCCTACCTAAAGGACGTCCGTTCCACAGAAGAACTCCATTTGCGAAAAAGAAGGGCAAGAAGATTGTGAACAGATAGCTAGCTAATATCGATTGTATTTAAATCGTAGTCTTCATTTCTCGATTGTATTTCATGGGCACTTTTTGATATCATGAATATTTTTAAATTTCACGGGCACTTTTTGAATTCATGAGGACACTCGATCTCGATCCCCCTCCACCGCCGCCGACGAGCACCTGGCCCCCCGCACCCTCCCCCGCTCCATCGCCGCCAACGGGCACCCCCCGCACCCTCCCCTGCTCCACCGCCGCCGCCGATGATATTTTCAAGTAACAAATTTGAATATATTTTTTAAAAAATTATTACTGTTTTTATTAAAAAAATATTACTGTTATGATTTAAACAAGTTTAAACATATTTAAACACAAATAAATATCAAACAGCATTTAAAATGCAAAAAAATATTGCAGAGCCTGGGAATCGAACCCAGGAGCTCCTAGTGTGTGTGCTGCGTGCTGACCAGTCGAGCTAGTGGGCGGGTTCTGATGTGGATTGGGTTAGGTGCAATATAACCTGTGCTCGAACTGTAATAAAAAAAATTCTAATGGCGCACCGCTGCGGGGTGCGCCATTGCTATCTAAAAAAAGATTTCTAATGGCGCACCGCTGCGGGGTGCGCCATTGCTATCTAAAAAAAGATTTCTAATGGCGCACCGCTGCAGGGTGCGCTATTGCTATCTAAAAAAAGATTTCTAATAGAGCACCGAAGTGTGGTGCGCCATTAGTAAGCTTCCCCCTAGCTATCTCCCTCTCCCTCGCCAGATCGATCGACCCACCCCCAACCCTCTCTCCCTCGCCACCAGATCGATCGACCCACCCCGAACCCAACCCCAGAAGCGAGCGAGCGACCGACCGCCTAGGGTTTCGGCCGCCGCCGTCCGCCGCGCCTCATCCTCCAGTCCGTCGCCTTCGCCGCTCCGTTGCCCCGTCGCCCTCGCCGCTCCGTCGCCCCGTCGCCCTCGCCGCTCCGTCGCCCCATCACCCTCGCCGCTCCGTCGCCCCGTCGCCCTCCGCCCCAACCAAGGTGCTCCCTCCCTCTGCTTCTCCTCTCCCCGCCCACCCCAAGGTTGCTCTACAATTCTTCCCTTCCATCTGGTAGCTAGGTCTAGGTCTAGGTCTAGCTGCCACCCGACCCGACCCGACCCGACCCCAGTACGTAGTGGTGAAGGAAATGGGGTAGCTCGTGCTAGGGATTCTGTGATTATCTTCTGCTAGGGATTGTTTATTAGATGCAAATCTGTCAGTGCTCGTGCCAGTCATTTTATCCAATCAGCAATAAATCTTTTTTTTGCGGGACCAATCAACAATAAATCAATGGAGATGTGCCCTCAGTTTGCTGCCGCACATTTTTGTGTTTGGTGTGCTGCACATTGTTTTAATTATCTTGAATAATCAACCAAATAGATGCCCTGCAAATACATTTTAGATTAGTGGTTTCATGTCTTGGTCTCATTGTTCTTTGTATGTCCCTGTGAAATTGGACATGGCTTTCTGTGTTCTACTTACTACTGAATCAGATGTTATTCCAATTCAATCAATTAGGAATAGACATGTTCATATTTTTCAGTTTAATATATTTGGTAGCAGTCACATCGTTATGTGATTGAGCTATAGGGCAGTCGGGAGTGCTAATCTTCACATCCTAGAGGGATACTGAGGTTTTGTTCTCATAGTAAGGTTTGGAGTAGGACCGCAGGATTTTTTTTTGAAATGGTTTAATTTTTTTTTGAAACGGGGACTGCAGGATATTGATCAGTGATGAAACCAGTCTTAATTAGTAACACGGGATCCAATTTACGCATTGTATTATTTTTTTGAATTATGTCTTCATGCAATCAAGCGGTAATCATGGAAACTAGAATTCTAGAGCTTAACTTATCCTGCTTTTGGTGTCATATGCTTTGATAATGGACTAACAAATTGGGCTCACTATCCTCCCGTTCATTCAGTAGCCAGATTTTTATTTAGTCTGACTGTATATAAAGAACCAGCTATGTATATCTCTGTTCCAGTAGTTATGACAAATGCTGCATGTAAAGAAGTGTTTAAAGTAAAGTGTCAAGATAATCCGGAAGGGAAACTTTCATCTTATTAGTGTATGTTTCAAAAAGAGTTACAGTGCATTTTTGTGATCTTTGGGAACACATTTATTGAGTTGTTTTGATGGACATTAACATTTTTATGGACAGTGGGTCATATATTGTATAAAAATATATTGAACTATTGACCAGAAACACTGAAGTCGGAGATTACAAGACTGCTTTTGTAGTTTATAAAGAGATGAAATCTGCACATTTGTATGCTGTCCTGACTAGCTCGTTTCTCTATGTTGGATTGGAAGGGTGGCTCAGATGCAAACTTTTTATTATTTAAGATTTCTTTTCTTTTAGGATTTATTTTCTTCTAGGACTAGGTTTTTATTATTTTTCTGTTGTGATTGTTTTTTGAGCTCTTTCTTTTTCATTTCCTACTATCCTTATCCTAATTATCTTAAATTGTTATGATGTGTGTAACAGGATTAGATCTTGGATTTGCTAGTGGACTTTGGGAGTTTCTTAGCCAGCTTGGTGACTCCATATTTTTCACTATTTCAGCAAGTCTTTTGTAAGCATTAAACTTTCAGCACTACATTTCTATCTTATGTGTACAAAAAAATTGTATAGAAATATGCTGAATTTTCTGCTCTAATTGTTGCTCAAAGAAATTTAGCAAAAAAATGGGGTCCTGGGAGACGCAGCTGCTACTTGAGGCCCTTGAGAGGCCTTTCGTGTCGTGATGATTTTGTAGGTACCCCGAGAGGCCCTTGAGTTTGCCGGAATGTCGATTAACTTCCGTTCCGGTAAATTCGGGTACTCCATATGTCCTATTTTCAGCAAAGGTCATGCTGAAATTTTCCGTGAATTTTAGCATGACTTCGCTAAAAATCGGACATATGAGGTACTTGCTACTAATGCATGGGCCGGGGTATCTTAGTACTTAATTAAGTAGGATCAACTGCCCCTTTATTCTTGCTGCATTAAACCATAGGTGGCAATAGAGCCAAGTGATTAGGCCCAACTTAGAAATTCTCCTCAGCATCGACAAAACCCTAGATGATAAACCCAACATAGGTGGCAATAGAGCCAACTGATTAGTGCCAAGTGATTAGGCCCAACCTAGGGTGCCTCGGCATCGATAAACCCTAAATGATGAAAACTTATTAGCATTTAGGGTGCCTCGGCGTCAACAAACCCTAAATAATGAAACCTTGGCTTTTAGGGTGCCTTGGTGTCAATGAGAACCTAAATGATGTACGCTTAGGCTTTTAGGGTGCCTCGGCGTCGACAAACCCTAAATGATAAAAGCTTAGCTTTTAGGATGCCTCGGTGTCGACAAACCCTAAATGATGAGACCATGATCTTGTTCCTTGACAATAACAAACTTTTTGACCAAACTTTTTTCCTATTTAGAGCGAAATATGGCCCACAACGATGAGGCCGGCGGTTCGGGCGGCAAGCAATTCTGGGAGCTGTCCCAGGAGTTGGAGGAAGAACCTCACCGCTATGAGGACGCTGCGGAAGACACCGATCCTGACTACACAACCCCTAGTGGCGTCGGGGATGACACCACTGATGATGGCGCCGCGGATGCCACCACTGATGATGGCGGCGCACACACAGATGGCAGCGAACTGAAGAGGCAACGGAAGGACCTGCACCCGAACATGCTCGGCACCATCAGGGAGGAATTTACTGAAGTGAACTCCAACGGGCATCCGACGGCGCCCAAACACGTAGTCAAGGGGTACTCGATTCAGCTCGGGTGCATTCTCCGGAGCACCGCTTCGATCAACACCGAGAACCTAAGGCATAAGGACCGAGGGAATTTGCGCAGCCTCCTCTTCACGAAGCTGCACGAACGATACAAGTTCCCCGCTGAGTTCGCAAACACAGCCTCTCGGGTAATAATGTGAAAGGTGCCGCCCTCACGACGATGAGCACGACCCTGTCTACTTGGAAAAGCACGGTGAAGGCAATGATTGACAAAGGTGATAGTTATGAGAAGATCAAGGCGAAATATCCTTTGATGAGCAAAGATGACTATAAGGAGTTCAACATCAAGTGCGAGAGCCCCGCAACCTCCGAATCAAGTAAGTGGGGGAAAGAAATGCGGCAGTTGAACATAGGGTTCCACCAACTCGGTCCCGGCGGTTACAGAGTGGCGGAGCCTGTATGGGACAAGGAGGACGCGGAGCGTGCCGAGCAAGGCCTACCGCCCCGCTTCAAGAAATACAATGACAAGCAGACCAGGAACTTTCTCAGGGCCCGGTACAAGGAGGACCCGGTAACAAAGGAGCTTACCACGGATCCGAAGACCAAGGAGCTTGAGCTTGTTCTGGTAAGGAATACACCCCCGCGTAGTTAGCTCCATATGGTTGCATTCTAATTAATCCCTAATATTTCTAAATGGTTCATGTTCCTTCCACAGGACAAAGAAAGCAGTAGCGCGGGGTCGTCTCAGAGCTCCCCTTTCGATACCCCTTTGAATAGGGCGTTGAACATAATGAAAAACAAGGATAAGCTCAATAAGCCTACGTCAGCTCGTCGTGTGGCCGGCAAAGGCTTGTCCACAAAATGGTCGTCATACTATACCGCTGGTGGGCGAAAGGAGAAAAAGACCAGCTCGAAAAGCCAGTCGCGCGAGGTTGAAGCACTCAAGGCGCAAGTGGCATGGATTCCGGAGATGGTCCAAGAGCAAGTGCAACAACAACTGGGATCGACGCTCACCGGCATTATGCCTACCTTGATTCATGGGATAACGACGTGGATTGCGGGTGGCCAACAGGGGCCGCCCCGATTCCCAGCTTCACGGCCAGCAACTCGCACAACGCGCAGGCGGCGCCATTGGTGTCTTCGGTGGCGGCGGTATTGGTGTCTCCGGCGGCGGTGCCATTGGTGTCTCCGGCGACGGCGGTATTGGTGTCTCCGATGCCGGCATTGGAGCTTAATGCACCCGGGTGTACGCCGGCCAGCACCTCACCAGCAAGCGGCCCCTCCGTCAGTTTCACGCCCGCCGTTGGCGGTGCCTCGACATTAGCCGAGCTCGACGACATCACGGTAACTAAGCCTCTCGATCGAGGACTTCATCTCCTTGCCTTTGACTGGGCATCCCTGACGCCCTACATGTTTTCGCAGGGTGCCGCCGACGTTCCTTGCACTCTCCTGCACTTCATGGGCGGCGAGTTGGTCGATGTCGCCAAGGGCATAATCGTTCAACCGGGCAACCCCGTGTTCCACGGTAATCCGATGCCACCCACAATGTATAGGGTTGAAGTGGTCCGGGTGCTGCCAGGCTGCGACAAGCTGTTACCTCCGATTTGACCCGCTGGGGCCGACGAAGAAGATGAGATGACCCTCAGCGCCTGCGTAAGCTGGCCCTGCTTTGGCCGAAGAGCCAGATTCGTTTGGGGGCGGGGAACACCACCCCACAGACAAGACCGCCAGTCATGCCGGCGCCAAGCCATGGCAAGAATGCCGCAACGCTACCGGACATGCCGGACATCCCTATGGCACAGGATCCGGACATGCATATGGCACAGGATCCGGACGACGACGACAACGACGATGGTACATTTACCAACGTCGATAAGTACTTTGCCGAACATGGGTACGGTGACGAGTTCTGCGGGCCTCCTTCTCAAGAACCCAAACAAGACGACCGAGATCTAGCTGGTACGACGGAGAAACCCAATTGCAACAGGCGTCGTCTGGCGTTCAGTTCTCAGGAGACGCCTCCAGCTGCCGCCTTCACCGAGCCTCAGATAGCGGAGGTGCCAAATATTATCAGCCCCAACACGCTCAAGAAGGCGGTCTGTGAGCAGAACTCGGTCCCATTACAGCAGATCAAGAAGAAGGGCCGGAAACGGCTGACTAAAAAGGGCGTCGGTGCGAGCCAGCCGGCACCGAGTACGATCCGTGCTCAGGACGGGCCACCTTCACCTAAGGATATCTCGAGGAGGGTGCATGTGGCGGGTAGGGCGATGCTACCGACAAATATGCTCAATGCTGCAACCGGTGCTATGCGGAGTCTGCACGACAGTGTTCTTTCTTTGGAGAAGTGGCGTCTCAGAGAGAATGATGTGGCATACCCGGTTCTCATGGCCAAGGTGCCAGAGGGCAAGAGCTTTGTGGATGGAGCCATCGGGGGTACGATCGTCCTGCGGTTTGATGACATCTTTGTTATGTTCAACCTTCATCCGCTGCACTACACCTTCGTTCGGCTGTTTTCGCTGAGTATGGAGATGCGGATCATTAGAGACAAGACCCCGTACATCGTGATCGTCGACCCCTTCTACATGCGTGCCAAGCTCTTGAGCAGCGCTGGGGACCGCCAAGTCGCGAGTTCACACCTCGAAGACGTCATTCTGGCAAACCCAGATAAGGATAACTTCCTTGTGGCTTACTTTTTCCCGAGTAAGTCATCCCTTAACCGTCCCGTAACATATGATTTCTTAGATTTCGATCGTTCTTTTTTTCTAACATTCCGTGTTCTGTGTAGTGACACACATTGCACACTCATCCTCTTAAGCCTGAAATATTCCATGGCCACGTATTTTGACCCGAACCGTAACTCCAAGATAGACTACACAAATATCAAGAAAGTTCTTGATGATGTTCTCCCTGGCTATGTCAAATCTGGAGGCACCTTCATCAGGGTAGTTCGTAAGTACGGCAAGCACGTGTTCACCCACAATACGATGTTCTGCTGCGTCAAGCAGCCGCCTGGCGGTCAGAAGGATGCCTACTACACCCTCCATCACATGCGGGCGATCGTAAGGGACCATCATCACCTTCTGCTACCAAATAATCTCAAAGATTGGGCCGCGAGCTTGTCGGCAATCCAGGACGCAGACATCAGACAAGAATTCTTTCGCATCCAGTCGGAGTTTGCGGACATCATCCATCAAGATGTCCTTCATACATCGGGGCAGTTCTTCCTCAGATATCAACCGTCCAACATTGAGATAGACGGAATTCTACAAATGCAGGCTGACAACGCCCGCGATTTCATGACCATCACGACAGACGGCGGCTTCATCCACGCTCCTGTCCATGAGTCGAGTCGAAAGTAGTGATGTGTAGTTCTGAAACATTGATTGGCTCATGTTGTAATTAAACTTTAGGCTGGTCACAATAGGGAGGAACTTAGGAGTAACATCACACACTCCAATACAACTTTGCTTATGTGGCACATATATAATGAAGAGAGAGGTGCTTGTGGTAACTAGCTAAGTTACCGGAACATCACACACTCCAAGAAACAATGAGTCTATAACCTAATAAATACATCATTGCACGACACTACATAGATGTTCCCACCCACTATGGAGGTAGTAACATAGTCTAGGGAAGTGTGTAAGTTACTAGCTTATGTTCTTGCCCATTGTGACCAGCCTTAATGAATTGTCTGTCTCTTTGGTTTGGACAGACGTTCAACTTAGATGTAATCGATGCTATTTATTAGTAGGACCATGAATCGTACTATTAATGTCTTGCTTTTCTCTTCCGATCGTTTTGTTGCATACTTATATATTGCTTATGTATGTATTGTCTGTTGTTTGGCTTGTGCATAGAGATGCCGTCGTATGTCGTGTACAAGGGTAAGGTTCCCGGAGTCTACGACGACTGGGAGGAGTGTCGAAGACAGGTTCACCGTTTCAGCGGTAACAGTTACAAAGGGTACACCACTAGGGCGGAGGCCGAATCTAGATACACCCGCTATCTAGCGGGAGAGAGGAGGGAGCGTTGGAGGAACCGGATGAAGACCAGTTTGATCGCGATGATGCTCATCGTGATGACCGCAGCTCTCTTCTATGTGATGGCAGTTTAGATGATTGATATCGACTTGTAATGTGAAGACAAACTCGATACTTGCGGTCTCGAGACTTGTAATGTTTTATCTTTGTTCGGTCTTTTAAATTCGTAGACTAATATGATGAATTGTATTCGGAGAATAATCTTCTATTGGATTCGATGAATCTGCTGTTACTGTGTGCTACTGTCTATATTCTGTCAAATAATATATTTTGTAACCTGTGCAAAAATCAGAAAAGTAAAAAAAAAACCAAATATTGATACTAATGACGCATCACCACAAGGTGCGCCATTAGTATGCCAAAGAATACTAATGGCACTATGTCTTGATGCGCCATTAGTATGCCAAGTATACTAATAGCGCATCTATCCGCAGTGCGCCATTAGTGCGCCATGTATTCGAAGCTATTTTTTGTATTTAAAGTTTATTTGGAAATTTTGGGTGAAAAATATCCGAAAAATCTTAGTTTTGGCGCACCGATAGTTTCCGCCCATGCAGGAAGAAAGCCGGATTCAAAAACAAAAAAAAACAATCTTGGTCACGGTTCAACTCGGACCAGCATGACATGTACAGTGATGCTATCTTAAGATTGCCACGTAGGATAAATGATGAGGTGGAGGAGAGAGAACTCATAAGAAAAAGTTTGTCTTCTATTATTTAAGAGAAAACAAGAGATGATCTCGTAGCATAATATGTCTCATCATATTTTTAGAAATAACTAGTTATTGAAGGTTAAGAGATAACTCATTGTAAACATCGTTTTTTGTCCTCTTTAAATAATATGCAAGACATAAAATAAAATCATCTTATCAACCATTGTACATGTCCTAACTCACATTACTCTTTGGCTCCATGCACGCCGAGGTAGATAACGTCGACGACGCACGGCGCAGTAGCAATGGAGCCTGCAAAGTGGCCCACGAGGCCGTGGCCCAGCGGCCTTGGCGCCCCATATAACGTCTGCAGAACCCGGAGCGCGCACACTCCAACGAGCTCGCGGGGCAGAACGGCTAACTAGAGCGATGCCGCCGCTCCTCACCTTCTCCTCGCCGGCGCAGTCGCTCGCAGTCCCAGCGCCGTCCAGGGCCCGGTTGAGGGTCGCTGCTTCCGCCGTCGTTGGTGCCACCGGCCAAGCCACCAACGACTTCCCGTCGTTCCTTCCCAGCGCGGTCGAGAGCATCCGCGACGGTGCCGCCATCCGCCTCGCCAAGCGAATCCAGCGCGTGCCCGTCCAGGCGAGCTAGCTTCTCCACAAACTGCCGCAGTTTTGCTTTTCACTTAAAGTTCTGTTGGCTGAAGAGGCAACACGTGTGATGAACGAATTTTCGTTGAACCAATCCCCATTCCAGACCGGCTTCTCCACGAGCCCGATACTGAGCAGCTGCGTGAGGCCACTCAATCAGCAGCAGAGCAGTGACCCGGTCCTGCTGCTCTATGGCTTCGACAGGTGCGTTGAATGGGGCCACCTATCTCATACTCCCTCCGTCTCATAATATAATATGTTTTGCAAGCTATATGAAGGAAGTACTATATAGCATCTGGTGTCTAATTCCTTGTGCCAATAGTACTTGTCCACATCGGCT
>NC_041388.1:560524379-560526384 GCF_002162155.2 Triticum dicoccoides | reverse complement strand
GCCACTATGTGGACCAGTATAATATATTATTCTCCCACCATCCTAGATTAATTGTCTTAGATGAAAAAAACCTAATTTGGGACCGAGGTAGTAATATTACAAAGGGAGATGCTTTAGCTCAGTCAATTGATAAATACATCAGCATGCTAGTTCTGTGGGTTATAGTACTAAGTCTAATCATTTTATTTTATTTTTTAATATTTTGTCACTACATATGAATAAGATGATTACGTTTGGGAGCATCTAGTTGGGGGCACCTTCTGTGGGGTCACTACCTGCCCGTGGAAGCGCTCAAGTGGTTCCACGTGGTGCGCCCCAGCGTCGGCATGTATCACGCGCTGGACGCACCCCCACCGAGATGGGTTTTCCAATTTATTGAGGATTATGTTTGTATTTTTTTTCTTTTTCGTGGAGTGCAGGTGTACTTTGTGTGAAGCATGGTAGTACCTCTTCCCGGAGCATATGTGTGCTTCACGTGGAAGCACAATTATGCTTTATTGAAAAGCATAGTTTAGTTTGTATTGGAAGCACAATTTAGTTTACGCTGGGAGCACTGTTGAGCTTCACTCCGTGCACACGTTAGTGCTAGTTGAGAGCATAATTTAGTTTAGACTGGAAACACAGGTTAATACTAGCTGAGAGCACAGATTTGCTCGAAACAAATCATCAAAACCTATTAACATATGATCTAAGTTTGAAGTTCACGACAGGAGCAACACAATTGTAAAAACTGTTCATGATTTGGATGCACAATTCAAAAGTTAAATCATTTAAAGAAAACTGAATCTACGAAGAAAAGCACAAACAGTCAGCGTCACATCCTGAAGCTAATTGGGGTAAGAAAAATGCAAAAAAAGATACTCTTTGACGCCCATACAGTGCACCACTTGTTACCACCAAAGAAGATAGTGTAACCTCTATAAGAGGTACCTCTTATTTAGTGATTTTTTTTACATTTACACTAAATGAAGAAGAGGGTAAAAAAGAAGATGAAAATGCCCATTTTTTTTGGAAATGGAGGTATACCCCCGGCCTCTGCATCATGATGATGCATGCGGCCCTCTTATTAAAAATCCAGAAAGTATCAACGTAAAGGTCTTACAGCTCACAAACGGAGCAAAGCAAAGTACATAAACCAGAAAAAAACAAGCGGACAAAAACAACCGATACGGTGATAATAAGGATAAGCTCTCTAGACTCCTATCATGTTATGCGAACGCCATCCGAACCGGTTGAATATAACCCGAGCCACCATCTCCCATTGGTTGCACCCAGTAACCAAAGGCTCCCTGGAGTCCATAGGAGTGAGTAAGGACCACGTACGGATCCAAGCTGTAGCTCTGAAGATAACCTACAAAAAAGTTAAGTTGTGTTATCTGTTAAAAATCATATCATTTCTACAGTTTCATATAGCCCATAATAACGCACATATTCCAATCCGAATACGAGCTGCCGTTATCTGTTCAACCCCAGCTAACCACGTCCCAAACAAAGACGCAATATCTACTGAAGGATTGATATTAAAGGCTATATGAATCGTTCTCCAAAGTAACTTGGCAAGTGGGCATTCAAGGAATAAATATTGTATTGTCTCATCCTGAGCACAAAAGCAACACCGCGAATTACCAACCCATCGCCTCTTAAGAAGGTTGTCCTTTGTGAGTATTACTTGCTTGTGGACAAACCACATAAAAATTTTAATCCGCAAAGGAACCTTAACCTTCCATATATGTAGTGACCATGAGAGGGGGCCAGAATTAATCAGATCCGTATAAAAAGATTTCACCGTAAATATCCCATTTTTAGTTAACTTCCATTGTGTTGAGTCCGGTATGTCGGAGAGTCGAACTTCAATCAATCTCCGAACCAAGTGCATCCAGGCTGTCCATCTCCCACCCACTAACGTACGTCTGAACTGGATGTTCAAGGGAATAGTTTGGAGGACGGTACCTACGTAATCCTCCTTACGTTGCACAATATTGTAGATGATGGGATATTGTAAGGC
>NC_041388.1:560499152-560521088 GCF_002162155.2 Triticum dicoccoides | reverse complement strand
TTTTTTTCCAGAGCTGCATGCCTTTTGCCAAGGTATAGCTTGGCTTCAGGTTTGAATCATTTTGTTTTTGTTAATACATTTTTCTGTTATGGTGTTTAGTTTTCGTGTCCTGACACCCATGCTTGCGGTATGCATATTTATTTCACTTACGGATGATGGTTATGCTTGTCCTCTAGAATTGTTCATGTTGGATTATCATATTTAATTTGTGTCAAACCGATTCGGTGGTATGTGCATATGTATTGGCTAGAATACAGTGTAATTTTTTCCTCAATGTAGGTCTTTGTACTGAAGAGTCTTCCTCTGCGAATGTTGGCTACACACTTGATGTTTAATAAAACTCCAGATGAATTCTTTGATTGGGTCCAGGTAATTAGGCCTCCATACATTCCTTGCACCTGATCGAAACAACTATCATACTCTAGTTGTTGTCCTGGTAAGGTCAGTCGGAAGTGCACGAAAAGGGAATACATTTTCATCAAACACAACATCATGAGAGATGTAGACGCGGATGATAGGAACGTGTAAGCACTTGTACCCTTTGTGAAGAGAACTATACCCGAGAAAAACGCACTTCTTAGACCGAAACTCTAGCTTGCGCTTGTTGTATGGACGGAGGTGAGGCCAACATGCACACCCGAACACTTTGAAGAATGTGTAGTCTGGAATCTCATTAAGCAGAAGTTCAAGTGGGGTTTGCATTTTCAAGAGTCTCGAGGGAAGCCTGTTTATAAGAAAACAAGCTGTGGAGAAAGCATCACTCCAGAACCTAAACGGGACGGATGCATGAGCTAGCAAGGTTAAGCGAGTTTCAACAAGATGATGATGCTTACGCTCAGCAGTACCATTCTGCTGATGTGTGTGAGGACATGACACACGGTGCGAAATCCCAAGTTTGTTAAAGAACGAGTTGAGGTTGTGGTACTCACCCCCCAGTCGGATTGGACATGGATGATTTTCTGCTTAAGAAGACGCTCAACGTGTGCTTGAAACTGAAGGAAGACATCGAAGACATCAGACTTACGCTTAATAAGATATAACCAAGTAAAACGGCTGTAAGCATCAATGAAACTGACATAATAATTGTGACCACTAACAGATGTCTGGGCATGGCCCCATACATCAGAAGACACAAGCTCAAGAGGATGTTTCACAACACGACTAGACTCTGAAGAAGCAAGCTGATGACTCTTGCCCTGCTGACAAGCATCACAAATAGTTTCAGTAGTTTTATTGGACACAACTGGGAGATCATGACGATGCAAAACATGTCGAACTATGGGAGCCACCGGGTGACCAAGGTGCGCATGCCAGTGTGCAGGCGACACACGAATGCCACTGAACACCTGAGGAGAAGATGTCATGGAAGATGGGCGCGGCGCATCAAGTGCATACATGCCATGGCGAAGACGACCGCTAAGTAGAACGGTCCTTGTGTCCTGATCATTGATAAAGAAATGAAAAGGGTGAAACTCAACAAGGACATTATTATCACGAGTAAGTTAAGGAATGGACAACAAACTACGCGTAGCAGAAGGAACACGAAGGACATTAGATAGATGCAATGTGCGAAAATTGTGTGCAAGGAAAGAGGCCTGACCAACATGGGAGATGCGCATACCTGCTCCACTGGCGGTGTGCACCTGATCATGACCACGATATGGCTCCTGAGTGGAGAGCTTACCCATCTCACCGTTGAGGTGGTTGGTAACTCCAGTGTCCATGTACCACGCATGATCAATTGAGTAAGACGGAGTGCGACCATGATCATGACTCATCACGGCGGCGGCGGCCTGCTTGTCATTCCCTTTTCCATTGTTGCCGAGGCCCATGATCATGACTCATCACAGCGAGAGGCAATGTGGCGCTCAAGGCCACACAGCTGGTAGGCCTGTGGAGCACCACAAGAGGAATAACACGCCACTGGCCGGTTACCACCTGTGATGGTCGGAGCATTGCCCTGCGAGGATGGTTGTGAAGCCGGCGCCGTCTTTCCACCTGAAGATGATAACCGCTGGGGCTTGCCACGAGTTGCGGCATTGGCGGAGGCAAAACTGGGGGAGGCCCGACGCGCCTTAATACGCTGCTCACGGCCAAGCAGACGTGCATAGAGCTCACGAGGTGGGAGCGGATCATCGCGGCCATGAACATTCTCAATGAGGTTGTCATAATCATCATCAAGCCCATTGAGCACAAAGGTGGTGAACTCCTCATCCTGCAGCGATTGACCAACTGAGGCCAACATGTCAGCGAGACACCGCATCTTGTTGAAGTAGTCGGTGATGCTGAGGTCGCCAAGCTTGGTCTCACCTAGCTCGGTGCGTATAGAGTGAGCACGCGCCTGAGACTGATACGCAAAACTGGTGTGAAGCGCCGCCCACGCCTCCCGGGACGTAGTGGCGAAGATGACCAACAACGAGACGCTCGGAGTGAGCGAGGACTGGATGGCGGAGAGGATGGCCTGATCCTGAGCCACCCAGGTGTGGTATGCCGGATGGTGAGGGGGCGGACACGGGATGGATCCATCAATGTAGCCTTCCAGATAGCGACTCCGCATAAGAGGGAGCACCTGGGCACGCCAAGACAGATAGTTGTCCGGCGCAAGCTTCACTGGCAGCAGATGTGAGAAGTAGAACGGTGCCGGCACCGTGGCCGAATCAGCGTGGCCATGTGGCGATGATACAGGCCCACCGACGAGGCCGCCTCAGGATGTGCAGGATACATCGAGTAGGGCGGGTAGGATTCGGAGGAAACCGCGGGCGCACTGTGGTAGGGAGCCGCGGGATCGCCGTGGTGTGCCGCGGTTGGAGCCACGTGCGAGGAGGCGACCGCAGCCCCTTGCGGGTGCGGGGACGACGCCGGGTAGGTTTGAAGCGGCGTGGGCGCCGAGTAGGGCAGCGGCGGAGGCGCGCCGTAGTAGTGATGCGGCGGTAGAGCGCCATAGGGCTGCTACGGAGGCGGCGCACCGTAGGTTTGAGGCGGTGGTGGCCAAGACGACGGCAGGGGCGGCGCACCATAGGTTTGGGGCGGCACCTGCCAAGACGACAGCGGTGGCGGCGGTCCATCGTGGACCGCGGGAACACCGCCCGCAGGAGGAGCAGCGCCAGGGGGCACCGCACCGGACGGGGTGGCGGCGCGATCTCCCGATCCGATTAGGGAGTCTGGCGAGGTGGAGGCACCGAAGGCCATCGCGAGCGGCTGCGAGGCAAGGAACGGTGAGGCAGTCGCGAGGGCCGGCGCAGCGGCGGCGGGAGGAACCGAGGTCGGCGCGGCGGCGGCGACAACGGAAGACATCGTAACCTAATCTGATACCATGTAAGACATATGATTTGGGGACTGCACGACACCCCTAACCTGGGGTGTGGCTATCTCATTATATAGAAGTACCCAAGGGGTACAATACAACGTTAATGTACATGTATACAGAGGCTACGTGTATATACAGTCTAACAGGTTGAGCCCCGGTGAGCGCCAGCGGCGGGCAGCTCACCGGCCGGAGGAGGCAGCATCGTGAGGTCCAACTCGGGAGCGAGAGGAGCGGCAATGGCTGCCCTGATCTGAGAGCAGGGACCCAATTGCTTTTTGCAAAAAATGCAGAGACTGGATTGCTTTCTTAAGTTTGTGTGTAGGCCCACCCCTAACGGTCAGACAAACGGTCAAACAATTAGAGCTCTTACGCATGGGGCCCACCTGTCATAATCACGTTTAATTGATAAGTACTCAGCGTTTTGGGTTTTTTGAATCAGGTGACCCCTCACTTGATAATTATCTAAGAAAAATTAAAAACCGGTAATTTTTTAGAATCCTAATCCGTAAAGTAGTAGCTTTATGCTATTTACTCTAATTCCGGTAATACTTGTTCCTCCCGGTTGCACCTTTTTATTGGCGAAAAAAACAGACACCAGTTTCGAGCATCCTGGGATGATTGTTGTACCTGGAGTGGCAACGCAGGTTCCAGCTAACAGCAACAGGAGGGATGCACAAGGCGAAAGGGAGCGCAGAACACACATTGATCAGCAACACAAAGATCAATCACGCATATACCAGCTGGTGTTGAAGATCAAGATCTGGTGGTGTTCCTTGTCAGCCGCGTCCATCGGAAGCACTAATCTCAGGCGATTTGCATAAGCTCCCCACGACAATGATCCAGCAGACGGATGCATCGCATCAGCAGCTCCGATTGAGCACTGTCATAAAGCACCTTCCACTGACGCAACAACGTACCCAACTTGCCTAGGATGCAGTTCACGCTTCTCCATGATCTCCTCAGAAAGTAGGACTCATTATGTAGACACCATATACTCCACAAGGAGGCAGCACCACCATCCATACTGTAAACCAGCATTTGCTTACACCCCTAGTTCTAAGTCAGATTAGATAAATACCCTAGAGGCGGGATGTCAAAACAAGCATCAACACTTTTCCATAGATATTTAGCAGCCACACACTCAACAACCAAGCTTTGAATGGATTCATGTTCACTGGAAAAGATGCATGTCATATCATCCAAATTATGCCTATTGGCCAAATTATATATTGTACAAATTTTATTATTAATGACCAGCCATAGAAACACATGATTTCTCTAGGGACACAATACTTTCCACATCAGATCTTTCAAAGGATAAACCACCCTATCCCTACCCCCAGAGTTAATAGCACTGTAAAAAGATTTCACAAATAATTCACCAGACGGATCAGTCATCCACATTTTCTTGATAAAGGTTGATTTTATTATCTCAAGTGTAGCATCAAGTGGATACAAAATGTTATGAGTAATACCTGGCCTCTTCATAACTAGGATGCACACAGCCAAACACCAGAAGTCTGGCACTAGAAAATGGAACAAAACCGACAAATCAGCAACAGAAGAGTCTTGTAGACCGACACTTTGCTTATGTCGAGCGGGTGGTGGATCGATCTGGAGGTTATGCTGCCACCCGTGTTGGGAAAAAACCTCCGTGGCCGCCTGCTCCAACCGCGTACTCACCGCCTTGAACATCAGTTGATGCTCCGGTCATTGTAGCATATACCACGTATGAAGCAAGTGCGTATAACGAAAAATAACCTACTGAGAAGAAGCATTTTTATCATTAAAACCCAAATCATTTCTACATAGCCAAAGCGACCAAAGTAAGGCGTACGCTCCCTCCCCTATTAGCGTTTTGAAACTATTTGAAATTCCGTCCAACCAATGATCAAGTATATTTGCAACACTTGCGGGTGGATATAAATTTGACGCTATTTGGATGAATGACCATGTAGGATGTGCACACTTGCATTGGAAAAACAGGTGTTTGATGTCCCGTTATGAGCACAAAAGCAACACTTCTTACTCCCTGGCCAATTGCACCGTGCAAGATTGTCTTTGGCTAGCACAAATTCCCTACGAAGGTATCACATAATGATTTTCACATTTAGTGGAATTTTCGACTTCCAAATTTTCTTGTTATTATTCACTGATACCTCAGAATGCATAAGCGCATGGTATATAGAGTCTATTGTGAAAGACCCCGATGTTGTGAGGTTTTAGTGAAACACATCTCGGCCTTGTGTCAGATTAACAGCCGTGATAAAAGATTATGCCATGACATAAGTAGGGGATGAATCAAATCCTGCGTGAATGAAATATTCGGCGGGGATGAACTAAGCACCTACGTAGTAGTATTACTCTTATCATTAGCAATGGTGTATAAGGTTGGGTATTGTTCTCGGAGACTGGCATTGCCTAGCCATATGTCTTCCTAGAAACGAACCTCCGACCCATCCTTTATCGCGAAAGACCCAAAGCAAAAGAGATATATGTTTCTTTGCCGCCATTAGGTCAGCCAAAAGTGTGAGTCGCTGGGTTTCCTAGGGGCCCGAGACACCGCCTTTTGGCCTAGATACTTGTTGGGCAACATGGTCTGCCAATTACCATCCTCAGTAACAAGTTTGAACAACCATTTACTAAGTAGAGCCTCATTCTTCACCTACAGGTCATGAATTCCGAGACCACCATGGTCATTCATGTTGGGGAACGTAGTAATTTCAACAAATTTCCTACGCACACGCAAGATCATGGTCATGCATAGCAATGAGAGGGGAGAGTGTTGTCCATGTACCCTCGTAGACTGAAAGCGGAAGCGTTAACACAACGCGGTTGATGTAGTTGTACGTCTTCACGGCCCGACCGATCAAGCACCAAAACTACGGCACCTCCGAGTTCTAGCACACGTTCAGCTCGATGACGATCCCCGGACTCCGATCCAGCAGAATGTCGGGGAAGAGTTTCGTCAGCATGACGGCGTGGTGACGATCTTGATGTTCTACTGTTGCAGGGCTTCGCCTAAGGACCACTACAATATTATCGAGGACTATGGTGGAGGGGGGCACCGCACACGGCTAAGAGATCAATGATAAAATGTTGTGTCTATGGGGTGCCCCCTGCCCCCGTATATAAAGGAGCAAGGGAGGGAGGCGGCCAGCCTTGGAGGAGGGCGCGCCAAGGGGGGAGTCCTACTCCCACCGAGAGTAGGACTCCTCCTTTCCTTGTTGGAGTAGGAGAGAAGGAAAGATGGGGAGAGCAACAAGGAAAAGTGGGCTGCACCCCTTGTCCAATTCGGACCAGAGTGGGGGCGTGCGCCTCCTTCCTTTTGGCTTCTCTCCTCTATTCCCGTATGGCCCAATAAGGCCCATATACTCCCCGGCGAATTCCCGTAACTCTCCGGTACTCCGAAAAATACCCGAATCACTCGGAACCTTTCCGATGTTCGAATATCATCGTCCAATATATCGATCTTTACGTCTCGACCATTTGGAGACTCCTCGTCATGTCCCAGATCTCACCCGGGACTCTGAACTCCTTTGGTACATCAAAACTCATAAACTCATAATATAACTGTCATTGAAACCTTAAGCGTGCGGACCCTACGGGTTCGAGAACAATGTAGACATGATCGAGACACGTCTCCGGTCAATAACCAATAGCGAAACTTGGATGCTCATATTGGCTCCCACATATTCTACGAAGATCTTTATCGGTCAGACTGCATAACAACATACGTTGTTCCCTTTGTCATCGGTATGTTATTTGCCCGAGATTCGATCGTTAGTATCTCAATACCTAGTTCAATCTCGTTACCAGCAAGTCTCTTTACTCGTTCCGTAATACATCATCCTGCAACTAACTCATTAGTTGCAATGCTTGCAAGGCTTAAGTGATGTGCATTACCGAGAGGGCCCAGAGATACCTCTCCGACAATCGGAGTGACAAATCCTAATCTCGAAATACGCCAACCCAACAAGTACCTTCGGAGACACCTATAGAGCACCTTTATAATCACTCAGTTATGTTGTGACGTTTGGTAGCACACAAAGTGTTCCTCTGGTAAACGGGAGTTGCATAATATCATAGTCATAGGAACATGTATTAGTCATGAAGAAAGCAATAGTAACAAACTAAACGATCAAGTGCTATGCTAACAGAATGGGTCAAGTCAATCACATCATTCTCCTAATGATGTGATCCCTTTAATCAAATGACAACTCATGTCTATGGTTAGGAAACATAACCATCTTTGATCAACGAGCTAGTCATGTAGAAGCATACTAGTGACACTCTGTTTGTCTATGTATTCACACATGTATTATGTTTCCGGTTAATACAATTCTAGCATGAATAATAAACATTTATCATGATATAATGAAATAAATAATAACTTTATTATTGCCTCTAGGGCATATTTCCTTCAGTCTCCCACTTGCGCTAGAGTCAATAATCTAGTTCACATCGCCAATAGTTCACATCACCATGTGATTAACACCCATAGTTCGCATCGACATGTGACCAACACCCAAAGGGTTTACTAGAGTCAATAATCTAGTTCACGTCGCTATGTGATTAACACCCAAAGAGTACTAAGGTGTGATCATGTTTTGCTTGTGAGAGAAGTTTAGTCAACGGGTCTGCCACATTCAGATCCGTAAGTATTTTGCAAATTTCTATGTCAACAATGCTATGCACGGAGCTACTCTAGCTAATTGCTCCCACTTTCAATATGTATCCAGATTGAGATTTAGAGTCATCTGGATCAGTGTCAAAAATTGCATCGACGTAACCCTTTACGATGAACCTTTTTGTCACCTCCATAATCGAGAAACATATCCTTATTCCACTAAGGATAATTTTGACCGCTGTCTAGTGATCTACTCCTAGATCACTATTGTACTCCCTTGCCAAACTCAGGGCAGGGTATACAATAGGTCTGGTACACAGCATGACATACTTTATAGAACCTATGGCTGAGGCATAGGGAATGACTTTCATTTTCTCTCTATCTTCTGCCGTGGTCGGGTTTTGAGTCTTACTGAACTTCACACCTTGTAACACAGGTAAGAACTCCTTCTTTGACTGTTCCATTTTGAACTACTTCAAAATCTTGTCAAGGTATGTACTCAATTGAAAACTTATCAAGTGTCTTGATCTATCTCTATAGATCTTGATGCTCAATATGTAAGCAGCTTCACCGAGGTCTTTCTTTGAAAAACTCCTTTCAAACATTCCTTTATGCTCTACATTATCTCCGATCAACAATATGTCATTCACATATACTTATCAGAAATGTTGTAGTGCTCCCACTCACTTTCTTGTAAATACAAGCTTCACCGCAAGTCTGTATAAAACTATATGCTTTGATCAACTTATCAAAGTGTATATTCCAACTCCGAGATGCTTGCACCAGTCCATAGATGGATCGCTGGAGCTTGCATATTTTGTTAGTACCTTTAGGATTGACAAAACCTTCTGGTTGCATCATATACAACTCTTCTTTAATAAATCCATTAAGGAATGCAGTTTTGTTTATCCATTTGCCAGATTTCATAAAATTCGGCAATTCTTAACATGATTCGGACAGACTTAAGCATAGATACGAGTGAGAAACTCTCATCGTAGTCAACACCTTGAACTTGTTGAAAACCTTTTTGCGACAATTCTAGCTTTGTAGATAGTAACACTAATATCAGCGTCTGTCTTCCTCTTGAAGATCCATTTAATCTCAATGGCTCGCCGATCATTGGGCAAGTCAATCAAAGTCCATACTTTGTTCTCATACATGGATCTCATCTTAGATTTCATGGCCTCAAGCCATTTCGCGGAATCTGGGCTCATCATCGCTTCCTCATAGTTCGTAGGATCGTCATGGTCAAGTAACATGACCTCTAGAACAGGATTACTGTACCACTCTCGTGCGAATCTCACTTTGATTTACCTACGAGGTTTCGGTAGTAACTTGATCTGAAGTTAGATGATCATCATCATTAGCTTCCTCACTAATTGGTGTAGTAGTCACAGGAACAGATTTCTATGATGAACTACTTTCCAATAAGGGAGCAGGTACAGTTACCTCATCAAGTTCTACTTTCCTCCCACTCACTTCTTTCGAGAGAAACTCCTTCTCTAGAAAGGATCCATTCTCAGCAATGAATATCTTGCCTTCGGATCTGTGATAGAAGGTGTACCCAACATTTTCTTTTGGGTATCGTATGAAGACGCACTTCTACGATTTGGGTTTGAGCTTATCGGGTTGAAACTTTTTCACATAAGCAATGCAATCTCAAACTTTAAGAAACGACAGCTTAGGTTTCTTGCCAAACTATAGTTCATACGGTGTCGTCTCAACGGATTTAGATGGTGCCCTATTTAACGTGAATGTAGCTGTCTCTAATGCATAACCCCAAAACAATAGCGGTAAATCAGTAAGAGACGTCATAGATCGCACCATATCTAATAAAGTACGGTTACGACATTCAGACACACCATTACACTGTGGTGTTCCAGGTGGCGTGAGTAGTGAAACTATTTCACAATGTTTTAACTGAAGGCCAAACTCGTAACTCAAATATTTTCCTTCTACGATCATATCGTAGAAACTTTTATTTTTGTTATGATGATTCTCCACTTCACTCTGAAATTCTTCCAACTTTTCAAATGTTTCAGATTTGTGTTTCATCAAGTAGATATACTCATATCTGCTCAAATCATCTGTGAAGATCAGAAAATAATGATACCTGCCGCGAGCCTCAATATTCATCGGACCACATACATCAGTATGTATGATTTCCAACAAATCTGTTGCTTGCTCCATTTTTCCAGAGAATGGAGTCTTAGTCATCTTGCCCATGAGGCATGGTTTGCAAGCATCAATTGATTCATAATCAAGTGATTCCAAAAGCCCATCAGCATGGATTTTCTTCATGCGTTTTACACCAATATGACCTAAACGGCAGTGCCACAAATAAGTTGCACTATCATTATTAACTTTGCACCTTTTGGTTTCAATATTATTAATATGTGTATCAGTACGATCGAGATCCAACAAACCATGTTCATTGGGTGTGTAACCATATAAGGTTTTATTCATGTAAATAGAACAACAATTTATTCTCTTACTTAAATAAATAACCGTATTGCAACAAACATGATCAAATCATATTCATGCTCAACGCAAACACCAAATGACACTTATTTAGGTTCAATACTAATCCCGAAAGTATAGGGAGTGTGCGATGATGATCATATCAATCTTGGAACCACTTTCAACACACATCATCACTTCACCCTTAACTAGTCTTTGTTCATTCTGCAACTCCCGTTTCGAGTTACTACTCTTAGCAACTGAACCAGTATCAAATACCGAGGGGTTGCTATGAACACTAGTAAAATATACATCAATAATATGTATATCAAATATACCTTTGTCCACTTGGCCATCCTTCTTATCCGCCAAATACTTGGGGTAGTTCCGCTTCCAATGACCAGTCCCTTTGCAGTAGAAGCACTCAGTTTCAGGCTTCGGCCCAGACTTGGGTTTTTCACTTGAGCAGCAACTTGCTTGCCGTTCTTCTTGAAGTTCCCCTTTCTTCCCTTTGTCCCTTTACTTGAAACTAGTGGTTTTGTTTACCATCAACACTTGATGCTTTTCTTAATTTCTACCTTCATCGATTTAAGCATCGCGAAGAGCTTGGGAATCATTTCCGTTATCCCTTGCATATTATAGTTCATCACGAAGTTCTACTAACTTGGTGATGGTGACTAGAGAATTCTGTCAATCACTATTTTATCTGGAAGATTAACTCCCACTTGATTCAAGTGATTGTAGTACCCAGAAAATCTGAGCACATGCTCACTACTTGAGCTATTCTCCTCCATCTTTTAGCTATAGAACTTGTTGGAGACTTCATATCTCCCAACTCGGGTATTTGCTTGAAATATTAACTTCAACTCCTGGAACATCTCATATGTTCCATGACGTTAAAAACGCCTTTGAAGTCCAGATTCTAAGCCATTAAGCATGGTGCACTAAACTATCAAGTAGTCATCATATTGAGCTAGCCAAACGTTCAGAACGTCTGCATCTGCTTCTGCAATAGGTCTGTCACCTAGCGGTGCATCAAGGACATAATTCTTCTGTGCAGCAATGAGGACAACCCTCAGATCACGGATCCAATCCGCATCATTGCTACTAACATTTTTCAACTTATTTTTCTCTAGGAACATATAAAAATTAAATGGGGAGCAACATCGCGAGCTATTGATCTACAACATAGATATGCTAATACTACCAGGACTAAGTCCATGATAAATTAAAGTTCAATTAATCATATTACTTAAGAACTCCCACTTAGATAGACATCCCGATAATCATCTAAGTGATCACGTGATCCAAATCAACTAAACCATAACCGATCATCACGTGAAATGGAATAACTTTCAATGGTGAACATCATGATGTTGATCATATCTACTATATGATTCACGCTCGACCTTTCGGTCTCAGTCTTCCGAGGCCATATCTGCATATGCTAGGCTTGTCAAGTTTGACCTGAGTATTCTGCGTGTGCAAAACTGGCTTGCACCCATTGTAGATGGACGTAGAGCTTATCACACCCGATCATCACGTGGTGTCTGGGCACGACGAACTTTGGCAACGGTGCATACTCAGGGAGAACACTTTTATCTTCAAATTTAGTGAGCGATCATCTTATAATGCTACCGTCAAACAAAGCAAGATAAGATGCATAAAATATAAACATCACATGCAATCAATATAAGTGATATGATATGGCCATCATCATCTTGTGCTTGGGATCGCCATCTCCGAAGCACCGTCACGATCACCATCGTCACCGGTGCGACACCTTGATCACCATCGTAGCATCGTTGTCGTCTCGCCAATCTTACGCTTCCATGACTATCGCTACCGCTTAGTGATAAAGTAAAGCATTACAGCGCAATTGCATTGCATACAATAAAGCGACAACCATATGGCTCCTGCCAGTTGCCGATAACTCGGTTACAAAACATGATCATCTCATACAATAAAATTTAGCATCATGTCTTGACCATATCACATCACAACATGCCCTGCAAAAACAAGTTAGACGTCCTCTACTTTGTTGTTGCAAGTTTTACGTGGCTGCTACGGGCTGCGCAAGAACCGTTCTTACCTACGCATCAAAACCACAACGTTAGTTTGTCAAGTTGGTGCTGTTTTAACCTTCGCAAGGACCGGGCGTAGCCACACTCGGTTCAACTAAAGTTGGAGAAACTGACACCCGCCAGCCACCTATGTGTAAAACACGTCGGTAGAACCAGTCTCGCGTAAGCGTACGCGTAATGTTGGTCCGGACCGCTTCATCCAACAATACCGCCGAACCAAAGTATGACATGCTGGTAAGCAGCATGACTTATATCGCCCACAACTCACTTGTGTTCTACTCGTGCATATGACATCTAAGCATAAAACCTGGCTCTGATACCACTGTTGGGGAACATAGTAATTTCAAAAAAATTCCTATGCACATGCAAGATCATGGTGATGCATAGCAACGAGAGGGGAGAGTGTTGTCCATGTACCCTCATAGACCGAAAGCGGAAGCGTTAGCACAACGCGGTTGATGTAGTCGTACGTCTTCACGGCCCGACCGATCAAGCACCGAAACTACGACACCTCCGGGTTCTAGCACACGTTCAGCTCGATGACGATCCCCGGACTCCGATCCAGCAGAATGTCGGGGAAGAGTTCCGTCAGCACAACGGCGTGGTGACGATCTTGATGTTCTACTGTCGTAGGGCTTCGCCTAAGCACCACTACAGTATTATCGAGGACTATGGTGGAGGGGGGCACCGCACACGGCTAAGAGATCAATGATCAACTTTTGTGTCTATGGGGTGCCCCCTGCCCCCGTATATAAAGGAGCAAGGGAGGGAGGCGGCCGGCCTTGGAGGAGGGCGCGCCAAGGGGGTAGTCCTACTCCCACCGGGAGTAGGACTCCTCCTTCCCTTGTTGGAGTAGGAGAGAAGGAAAGAGGGGGAGAGGAACAAGGAAAAGTGGGCTGCACCCCTTGCCCAATTTGGACCAGAGGGGGGGGCGCGCGCCTCCTTCCTTTTGGCCTCTCTCCTCTATTCCCGTATGGCCCAATAAGGCTCATATACTCCCCGGCGAATTCCCGTAACTCTCCGGTACTCCGAAAAATACCTGAATCACTCGGAACCTTTCCGATGTCCGAATATCATTGTCCAATATATCGATCTTTATGTCTCGACCATTTCGAGACTCCTTGTCATGTCCCTGATCTCATCCGGGACTCCGAACTCCTTCGGTACATCAAAACTCATAAACTCATAATATAAATGTCATTGAAACCTTAAGCGTGCGGACCCTACGGGTTCGAGAACAATGTAGACATGACCGAGACACGTCTCCGGTCAATAACCAATAGCGGAACCTGGATGCTCATATTGGCTCCCACATATTCTACGAAGATCTTTATCGGTCAGACCACATAACAACATACGTTGTTCCCTTTGTCATCGGTATGTTACTTGCCCGAGATTCGATCGTCGGTATCTCAATACCTAGTTCAATCTCGTTACCGGCAAGTCTGTTTACTCGTTCCGTAATACATCATCCTGCAGCTAACTCATTAGTTGCAATGCTTGCAAGGCTTAAGTGATGTGCATTACCGAGAGGGCCCAGAGATACCTCTCCGACAATCGGAGTGACAAATCCTAATCTCGAAATACGCCAACCCAACAAGTACCTTCGGAAACACCTGTAGAGCACCTTTATAATCACCCAGTTATGTTGTGACGTTTGGTAGCACACAAAGTGTTCCTCCGGTAAACAGGAGTTGCATAATCTCATAGTCATAGGAACATGTATAAGTCATGAAGAAAGCAATAGCAACAAACTAAACGATCAAGTGCTATGCTAACGGAATGGGTCAAGTCAATCACATCATTCTCCTAATGATGTGATCCCGTTAATCAAATGACAACTCATGTCTATGGTTAGGAAACATAACCATCTTTGATCAACGAGCTAGTCAAGTAGAGGCATACTAGTGACACTCTGTTTGTCTATGTATTCACACATGTATTATGTTTCCGGTTAATACAATTCTAGCATGAATAATAAACATTTATCATGATATAAGGAAATAAATAATAACTTTATTATTGCCTCTAGGGCATATTTCCTTCATTCCCCCCTACAAACCACACTCCATTTGGCCGACCTATATTTTTTCTTTTCACCTTCTCCTTGCCAAAGAAATCTGGATCTAAAATAGTCCGGTATTTGCAGGACCCCTTTTGGGAGTTGGAAGAAAGAAATCATATAGAGAACCATATTTGTAAGGTAGAGTCAATCAAAACCAACCGTCCTCCAACTATGAGCAACTTGCCTTTCCAACTGCTCAGTCATTTCTCTAGATGCTCCTCAATATGCTTCCACTCCACAATGGTGAGACGTCGATAGTGAACCGGTATCCTAGATATTTCATCCGGAATTGTCCATGTGTGCAACAAAACAAGTCAGCATAATCGGTAGCTGCCACAATGGCTTCTCCAAAGCAGAAGAGTTCACTTTTATGAAAGTTAATTTTGAGACGCGACATTTTATCAAACGTTAAAAGCAAGAGTTTCAGTTTTTGAGCCTTGACTAGGTCATGCTCTATAAAAAGACTTGTGTCATCATCATATGGAGGAATAGAGAGGCCACCATCGAAAAGGTGTGCTACTACTCCTGCAATCTGGTTATTATGCTTTTGGCACACTCAATCAAAATAGCCAGCATGTCAACAACAATGTTGAATAACATTGGGGACATGGGGTCAGCCTGTCGTTGTCATTTTTTGTCTAAAAGTAATTGCCTACATCATCATTGACTTTGATAGCCACACTACCTTCAGTTACGAAACTTTGGATCCACTTGCGCCATTTACCGGAGAAACCTTTCGTTCTTAGGGCCTGTTGGACGAAATACCATTTCACCTTGTCATAGGCCTGTTCAAAGTCGATTTTGAATACTACTCCAGATCAATCATCCACATAGGAGAACAATTATTAGAAGACAAAATCACTACTCTCAAGAGACCTAGCAGTTCCGGGCACCTACAATACAAACAAACATCTACACATGTCAGCCGTAGGGTGGTACCATCCTAGACTTGGGAAACAGAATGCTCTGTTGATTGTAAATCTCAAACAAATCCTAGAACTGGGTCTCAAGGGAACATTCCCCTAGCAAAATATCATGCCAAAAGCAAATATGTAACCCATTCCCAAACGTGCATCTATAAAAACACCTGGAAGGTGATAAGGACCATGTCATACCTTTCTAGAAGGGGGAAACGGTCCTAATTTTAGACCATCGAATGTTAGGTGGTGTTAGGGCTTCTCCAAGGCGGACCCTCAAACCACCCGCAACCGTCCAGACTAAGCGGTCCGGACACGGTTTCCCATCCAATGCGGACCTGTATCAGTCCGCCGAGCGGTCCTGACGTAATTTTTCTGGCAAACCAGAGACAAAGTGGGGGGAGGGGGGCTTTCCGCGAGTCCCGGAAGCAGACACGCAGGACACGATAGCCCGGCCCATCCAAAACCCTTCCCGGACCATGCGGCCCCATCCTCCCCATTTCCTCTCCTTCATTATTTGGAGAAGGAAGGTTCAGATACATATCTATTGATTAGTCAATTTGATTTCTCCTCAAAATTGTTATTTGTTTCCTTAAAATCCATTATTTGTTTCCTAAAGCAGATTTCATTGATGGAAGGGATTAATTGATTTGGGTAAGTTAGAAAAGTTAGATATTTGATCTTTTTTATGTTAGGAAAGTGTTGATTTACAAGGAAAGAGTGAAGAGAAAAATAAACTGGTGAGAGAGGATGGTGAAAGGAGAGACAAAAAAAGCCAGACGATATTAATGCTGGTGACAGGTGATGCGAAAAAAACCCGTTGAGGGGAAGCTACCAAGTCCCCGTTTAGGAGTAGAGATAAACAACTACAAAGAAAAAAAGAAGAAATGTAGTTGCTGAAATGTTTAATGTTGGATAGCTTATTCTAATTAAAACGTTGAATATCGAGTGAGCAGCATGTTCCAGAATAATGATAATTAAATGAAAGCAATTGGCTGTTAATACATATAGTTGCTGGAATGTAAGTGTGCATATACATGACAAAAGAAGAAATGTTTAATGTCAAGGCTATGAGATTAACATACCAGCTCCATCAACTGTTATTTCTAATTCGCTAAATTTGGTACCAAGCTTTTATAAAGCTGTCCTTAGTACCTCAAGATTAATTATCCCTCTATTTATCACTATCCCGGGATTCAAATTCTCTAAAGCCCATCGTCTCTTCCTCTGACAAGTTTCTGAAAAATGTAACTATAACAGAAGAAATGAGAAGATGTGTTATGCAGTGCAGACTGTACTGCCAAGCAAGCAAAGAAAACCTAGTTTGAAATTCAGATCGTTTCAGTACCTTCAGGTAAAACCTCTTCAGCATGCATAATATTAAACCATATGAAGCTTGGTACTCACAAATGCATTGATTTTGAAAGCGCAAACCTTTCTTGCATCGAACTTGAATTTCTTTAGATGCGATTGGGAACACTTGCTATTGTCTAGCATAGCCTATGTCAGGTCTGCACAAGACACTTAGCCATACATCGAACTTGAATTGGCAGAGTCAGCCTTTTCTCGGCTGATGGGCTGTAGTTTATTCAGTTTTTTCTTTCCAAGATGACATCGCTCAGTACAAATTTAGCCTGGCCAAACTGTTAATTTGTTCCATTTATCTAAATATATTCTATAAAAATCCATTAGAAAATTAATATTAACAAAAGCACAAGGAAGCAATAATGTGCGCATCTTTCACTTGCATGAATGGATAAGAAAGCCATTACAGGGTCACTAATAATAGAGCACGTGGAGGCATCAATATCATTTTCTTTAGATAGATTGATATATCAGAATCAACCTATGTCTTGGAAGGGCAGTCGAAAATCATCCGAAGACGGCAACAAACTTATTTGGCCGAAAAATATTTCACGAATCATATTGCACTAAATATAAAAAATATTCCCAAATACAATAGAAGAAAAGGCGCATGACACATACCACCTATCTCAATTACGAAGCATTCTCATCTACCCCAGAGGAAGAAACGTACACATGAGTCCCTTGGCGGCTAGGGCAAACTCTCCCATCCAGACTTCACAAGCAAGCCCCTGGACTTGCCTCCGCTTTGCTGCCGCTCCGGCGGCTAGTGGCGGGGAGGGAAATTCCGGTGCCTCCGCTTCATTTAGTAGTTTAGGTTGGTGTTTTTAGTCCCGAAAGGTGCGACGCTCGGGTGGATGGCGGCGCTTCTTCTTCGAGTTTGTCTTCCAGGTTTCGATCCTCGTCGAGTTCGTCCATGTGGACGTAGTCGGCGGAGCTCCGGCGTAGATTCCTTCCGTCTTCTTGGGGCGGTGAGGTTAGGATTTCTCGTCGTATGGCGAGATTTGGTGCTAGTTGCTTCAGATCTATTCAAGGGTTCAACCACGACGACTGCGGCTCCAAAGCACTGGTCCTTAGGGGCATGTTCATGAAGACTTCCTGACTGTTATGTTTTAAACTTCATGCACTAGCCAACGCAACCATAAGTCCGAACTGATGAAAAGGGATAGACAATCCTCATATACACTTCAACACCGGCTCTCACGTGTGATGCGGAAAGTAAACACGTGGATAGACTCAGAGATATGGCTCAAGAGGCCAATACATAGACGCAAATAAAGGGGGAACAAAGTTTTTAGATAAATTGCGAAAGTTTGAACTAGAACTCAAGACCTTAGATTTGATACCACGTTAAACTTCATGCACTAGTTCATACAACCAAAAATCTAAAGTGATGGAAAGGGCTAGACGATCCACATATATATACACTTCAACAACCCCTTGACGTGTGAAACAAAAAGTAAACACGTGAATAGACTCAGGGGTGTGGCTCAAAGAGGCCTATGCGTAGACAAAAGGGGGCAAAAACAATTTTTTGGTTGAACAACGAAAGGGAAGACTTGAACTCAAGACCTTGGGCTCTAATACCATGTTAAGCTTCATGCACTAGACACACTACTAGGAAAAGGGCTATAGATAGGATTGACAATAATGGCGCACCAGAGAAGTAGTGCGCCACTACTATATACTAATGGCGCACCAGTTGGTGATGCGCCATTAGTGTGGAAGACACTAATGGCGCACCAGAAAACAAGTGCGCCACTAGTGATAATTTTTTTTACATACATACTAATGGCGCATCCTATGTCTGGTGCGCCATTACTAGTTCTAACTAGTAATGGCGCACCAGACAAGGAGTGCGCCAGTATTGAATTTTTTTTATTTTTCTGCAAAACTACTAATGGTGCACCACCTGCAGATGTGCCATTAGTAACCAGGGTTACTAATGGCGCATGTGCAGGTGGTGCGCCATTAGTAACCTGGGACCCCAACAAGATATTTTGGACAACCCCACACCTACCCACTCACTTTCCCCACTTCATTCCCTCCACCTCCTTCTCCAAGATTTTGGCTGCCTCCTCCTCCTCACTCATTTCCACCATAGATTCATCAAAATTAAGTGGTGAAATTACCTTTTTTTGATAGGTAAGTAAGGGGAAAGCTATCTTCATGATGTAGATCTACTTTTTTTCTCCCTAGCTCGCTCCAACAACGTGCACATGCACTTTTTGTGGCCTAGCTAGATCTATGTATGTTTGTGGTGTTGCATGTGTTTGTGGTGTTGCATATATGTTTGTGTTTGCAGGTACCGGTATTTGAAATGCGATAGTTGCCAATATTTTGCCGAAATGTTGATTCATTTCCGTTTCGGCGAGAATTTTGGCACTATGCATTCTTTTTGGTCCTATTTTTAGGGAAGGTCATGCCAAAAATTTTCTTGGTTCTAAAATATCGTTTTGCTCTACCCCGCAGGCGACCATGGTCCGCACGATGACCGAAGGCATCGTGAATAGGTTTTTGAGCTCCGCGAAGGCCGAGATGCTTCAAAAGAACGAGACGGAGATAAGATGTCCGTGTCGAAAATGCAAGCTGAAGAGCCTTATTGCGGACCCGGATTCCGGGCAGGTGCAGGACCACCTGCTCTTGCGTGGTTTCATGGATGGCTATCGGTGGCAAGGTGATGAAGATGACAATGAAGTCGTCCATGGGGGCCGGGCAAGAAATGAGGAAGGGCAACAAGACAAGTACCACCGCGGCGAGGGCGGGCGAGAAGACGAAGAATCTCCAGCACATGATCACGACGGTGATGCTGTACACAGTCATCATGTAGAAGATCATGTCGTACATGATGATGAGGAAGATCAAGATGAAGGGCATGATCATGAAGATGAAGATGCCGGAGCAGACGACGATGGAGGCTGGGTGCAGGACCCTCATATTTAAGAGCTGCTTCTCAAGCAGACGGATAACGCAAGAGCTGCCGCCAGAGAGAAAGCCAAGCTGGATCAACTGGAGATAGACGCGGTTACTCCATTGTATAAAGGATGCAGGCCCGAGGATACCCGCCTGAAAGTAACGCTTATGGCTCTGGAGATGAAGGTAAAACACAAAATGACTAACATGTCATTCTGGCACGAACGTCTTCCCAAGGGGAACAAGTGCCCGACCAGTTTCGAGGAGGCGAAGAAAATCGTGTATCCTCTGGATTTACCGCATGTGGAATACCATGTGTGCATGAACAATTGCATCATTTATCGGGACGAGCACGCAGAGTCTACCATATGTCCGGTGTGCGGCGTCACTCGATACAAGAAGAGGAAGAAAGCTCCTCGAAAATCGGTGTGGTACTTTCCGATCACTCCTCATCTGCAGCGGTATTTCGCGGACCCTAAGGTAGCAAAGCTCCTGCGTTGGCACGTGGATAGGGAGGAGAAGAAGCGGGAAGATGACGGAAATGATCCGGAGATAAATAAAAAAGACAAGATGCTGAGTCACCCTAAGGATGCGAGCCAGTGGCAAGCGTTGAACTTTGAATACCCAAAATTTGGGAAGGATCCAAGGAACATCGTGCTGGGCGCGAGCACCGATGGAGTCAATCCGTTTGGCAGCCAGAGAAGCACACATAGCACGTGGCCTGTGTTTGTGTGGATGTACAACCTTCCCCCCTGGTTGTGCATGAAGAGGAAGTACATTCACATGAGTATGCTAATTGAAGGGCCGAAACAACCAGGGAACGACATCAATCTGTATCTGGGGTTGCTGAAAGAGGAGCTAGACACGCTGTGGAAAATGCCAGCCAATACGTGGGACGCCGCAGAGAAAGAATATTTCCCTATGAGAGCCGCACTGCTCACGACAGTGCACGACTATCTCGATTACGGGTATCTCGCGTGGCAGGTAGTCCATGGATTTTCTGGATGCGTAAGGTGCATGGATGACACAACGTATCGCCAGCTAGATAGAGATCCCGGATCTTCGAAAACCGTGTTCATGGGACATCGAAGGTGGCTTCGCGACGATGACCCGTGGAGGAAACGCAAGGATCTGTTCGATGGTGAAATCGAACCCCGAAAATGCCCGCGTACAAGGAGCGGCGAGGAAATAGACGAGCTGTTGAAAAATTGGAAAGATTGTCCACTGCCGGGAAAGAAGCAAAAGGCGCTAGAGCCGGGAAAGAAGCGAAAGGCGCCAGAGCCACTGCTGAAGGTATGGAAAACGAGGTCTGTTTTCTGGGACTTGTCGTACTGGAAGATCCATCGTGTGCCTCACAGCCTTGATGCCATGCATATCACGAAGAACGTGTGCGAGAGTCTGCTTGGTACCCTACTCAACATGCCAGAGAGGACCAAAGATGGGCCAAAAGCAAGGGCAGACTTGAAATCAATGGGCATCAGGCAGGAGCTTCACGCTAATGATGATGATGATGATGATGATGATGATGATGATGATGAGGCGAAGGAGGACACATAAACTCGTCGCAAAGGCAAAAAGGCCAAGAAGGCCGGAAGTGACTACCCTCCCGCGTGCTTCACTCTAAGTCAGGAGGAGATCGAGCAGTTTTTCACCTGCCTCGTAGGAGTAAAACTTCCTTACGGTTACGCGGGGAAGATAAGCAGATACCTAGACCCAGCGAAGCAGAAGTTCAGCGGGATGAAGTCTCACGACTGTCACGTGCTGATGACGCAGATACTTCCAGTTGCAATCCGTGGGATCATGGACACGCACGTCCGTGAAACGCTATTTGGCCTATGCAACTTTTTTGACGTCATCTCTCGGAAGTCGATTGGCGCGAGGCAACTCAGAAGGCTACAGGAAGAGATCATGGTGATACTATGCGAGCTTGAGATGTACTTCCCGCCCGCATTCTTAGACGTTATGGTGCATCTGCTGGTCCATATCGTGGAGGATATCATCCAACTCGGGCCGACGTTCCTGCACAGCATGATGTCGTTCGAAAGGATGAATGGTGTCATCAAAGGATACGTTCGCAACATGTCACGTCCAGAGGGAAGTATAGCCAGGGGCTTTATGACCGAAGAGTGCATCTCCTACTGCACGAATTATCTAGGCATCGAGAACCCCGTTGGTCTGCCCGTCAACAGGCACCT
>NC_041388.1:560498242-560498797 GCF_002162155.2 Triticum dicoccoides | reverse complement strand
GACTTTGAAAGAGCAAACCTAGTCGCACTACAACACATAGACGTGGTCGATCCTTGGGTGGTAGAGCACAAAACCTTTATTGAGAAGACGTATAATGACCGAGGCCAACAGAGGACGGACGGAGATATAATCAAAGAACACAACTCATGTTTCACGCGTTGGTTCAAGCAGAAGCTTCTGTCGTACCCTTTACATGAGGATTCTTCCGCGGAAGAACAACTCATATTCGCCTTGTCACAGGGCGCCGAGCACAACCTGGTGACTTATGAGGCGTACGATATCAACGGCTACACATTCTACACCGAGAACAAGGACACGAAGAGCGATGGTTATCAGAACTCCGGGGTAACGATGGAATCCTACACCGGTAACGACAAGGACAGATATTACGGAAGGATCGAGGAGATCTGGGAGCTGAGCTACGCTGGAGAGAAGGTCCCGATGTTCCATGTCAGATGGGCCAAGAGCGTCCTAAAAGAAGACCAGTATTTAACCACCATGGTTATACCTGAAGCCAAATCCAAGACCGCGGGCGCAAACGTCACCGCGAAAAAT
>NC_041388.1:560488502-560498201 GCF_002162155.2 Triticum dicoccoides | reverse complement strand
CATGGGTACTGGCTTCCCAAGTGGACCAATGCTTCTTCATTACCGACCCGTCAAAGCCCAGTCGTGTTGTCATGAGGAGAGGCAAAAGGAAGATCATCGGAATGGATGTAGTAGCCAATGAGCAAGACTTCGACAAGTACGACGACCCGAAGATCGAACATGATGACGACGAAGTAGCAGCACACACCACAAGAAGAAGCAGGACCACCCTACCTAAAGGACGTCCGTTCCACAGAAGAACTCCATTTGCGAAAAAGAAGGGCAAGAAGATTGTGAACAGATAGCTAGCTAATATCGATTGTATTTAAATCGTAGTCTTCATTTCTCGATTGTATTTCATGGGCACTTTTTGATATCATGAATATTTTTAAATTTCACGGGCACTTTTTGAATTCATGAGGACACTCGATCTCGATCCCCCTCCACCGCCGCCGACGAGCACCTGGCCCCCCGCACCCTCCCCCGCTCCATCGCCGCCAACGGGCACCCCCCGCACCCTCCCCTGCTCCACCGCCGCGGCCGATGATATTTTCAAGTAACAAATTTGAATATATTTTTTAAAAAATTATTACTGTTTTTATTAAAAAAAATATTACTGTTATGATTTAAACAAGTTTAAACATATTTAAACACAAATAAATATCAAACAGCATTTAAAATGCAAAAAAAATATTGCAGAGCCTGGGAATCGAACCCAGGAGCTCCTAGTGTGTGTGCTGCGTGCTGACCAGTCGAGCTAGTGGGCGGGTTCTGATGTGGATTGGGTTAGGTGCAATATAACCTGTGCTCGAACTGTAATAAAAAAAATTCTAATGGCGCACCGCTGCGGGGTGCGCCATTGCTATCTAAAAAAAGATTTCTAATGGCGCACCGCTGCGGGGTGCGCCATTGCTATCTAAAAAAAGATTTCTAATGGCGCACCGCTGCAGGGTGCGCCATTGCTATCTAAAAAAAGATTTCTAATAGAGCACCGAAGTGTGGTGCGCCATTAGTAAGCTTCCCCCTAGCTATCTCCCTCTCCCTCGCCAGATCGATCGACCCACCCCCAACCCTCTCTCCCTCGCCACCAGATCGATCGACCCACCCCGAACCCAACCCCAGAAGCGAGCGACCGACCGACCGCCTAGGGTTTCGGCCGCCGCCGTCCGCCGCGCCTCATCCTCCAGTCCGTCGCCTTCGCCGCTCCGTTGCCCCGTCGCCCTCGCCGCTCCGTCGCCCCGTCGCCCTTGCCGCTCCGTCGCCCCATCACCCTCGCCGCTCCGTCGCCCCGTCGCCCTCCGCCCCAACCAAGGTGCTCCCTCCCTCCGCTTCTCCTCTCCCCGCCCACCCCAAGGTTGCTCTACAATTCTTCCCTTCCATCTGGTAGCTAGGTCTAGGTCTAGGTCTAGCTGCCACCCGACCCGACCCGACCCGACCCCAGTACGTAGTGGTGAAGGAAATGGGGTAGCTCGTGCTAGGGATTCTGTGATTATCTTCTGCTAGGGATTGTTTATTAGATGCAAATCTGTCAGTGCTCGTGCCAGGCATTTTATCCAATCAGCAATAAATCTTTTTTTTGCGGGACCAATCAACAATAAATCAATGGAGATGTGCCCTCAGTTTGCTGCCGCACATTTTTGTGTTTGGTGTGCTGCACATTGTTTTAATTATCTTGAATAATCAACCAAATAGATGCCCTGCAAATACATTTTAGATTAGTGGTTTCATGTCTTGGTCTCATTGTTCTTTGTATGTCCCTGTGAAATTGGACATGGCTTTCTGTGTTCTACTTACTACTGAATCAGATGTTATTCCAATTCAATCAATTAGGAATAGACATGTTCATATTTTTCAGTTTAATATATTTGGTAGCAGTCACATCGTTATGTGATTGAGCTATAGGGCAGTCGGGAGTGCTAATCTTCACATCCTAGAGGGATACTGAGGTTTTGTTCTCATAGTAAGGTTTGGAGTAGGACCGCAGGATTTTTTTTGAAATGGTTTAATTTTTTTTTGAAACGGGGACTGCAGGATATTGATCAGTGATGAAACCAGTCTTAATTAGTAACACGGGATCCAATTTACGCATTGTATTATTTTTTTGAATTATGTCTTCATGCAATCAAGCGGTAATCATGGAAACTAGAATTCTAGAGCTTAACTTATCCTGCTTTTGGTGTCATATGCTTTGATAATGGACTAACAAATTGGGCTCACTATCCTCCCGTTCATTCAGTAGCCAGATTTTTATTTAGTCTGACTGTATATAAAGAACCAGCTATGTATATCTCTGTTCCAGTAGTTATGACAAATGCTGCATGTAAAGAAGTGTTTAAAGTAAAGTGTCAAGATAATCCGGAAGGGAAACTTTCATCTTATTAGTGTATGTTTCAAAAAGAGTTACAGTGCATTTTTGTGATCTTTGGGAACACATTTATTGAGTTGTTTTGATGGACATTAACATTTTTATGGACAGTGGGTCATATATTGTATAAAAATATATTGAACTATTGACCAGAAACACTGAAGTCGGAGATTACAAGACTGCCTTTGTAGTTTATAAAGAGATGAAATCTGCACATTTGTATGCTGTCCTGACTAGCTTGTTTCTCTATGTTGGATTGGAAGGGTGGCTCAGATGCAAACTTTTTATTATTTAAGATTTCTTTTCTTTTAGGATTTATTTTCTTCTAGGACTAGGTTTTTATTATTTTTCTGTTGTGATTGTTTTTTGAGCTCTTTCTTTTTCATTTCCTACTATCCTTATCCTAATTATCTTAAATTGTTATGATGTGTGTAACAGGATTAGATCTTGGATTTGCTAGTGGACTTTGGGAGTTTCTTAGCCAGCTTGGTGACTCCATATTTTTCACTATTTCAGCAAGTCTTTTGTAAGCATTAAACTTTCAGCACTACATTTCTATCTTATGTGTACAAAAAAATTGTATAGAAATATGCTGAATTTTCTGCTCTAATTGTTGCTCAAAGAAATTTAGCAAAAAAATGGGGTCCTGGGAGACGCAGCTGCTACTTGAGGCCCTTGAGAGGCCTTTCGTGTCGTGATGATTTTGTAGGTACCCCGAGAGGCCCTTGAGTTTGCCGGAATGTCGATTAACTTCCGTTCCGGTAAATTCGGGTACTCCATATGTCCTATTTTCAGCAAAGGTCATGCTGAAATTTTCCGTGAATTTTAGCATGACTTCGCTAAAAATCGGACATATGAGGTACTTGCTACTAATGCATGGGCCGGGGTATCTTAGTACTTAATTAAGTAGGATCAACTGCCCCTTTATTCTTGCTGCATTAAACCATAGGTGGCAATAGAGCCAAGTGATTAGGCCCAACTTAGAAATTCTCCTCAGCATCGACAAAACCCTAGATGATAAACCCAACATAGGTGGCAATAGAGCCAACTGATTAGTGCCAAGTGATTAGGCCCAACCTAGGGTGCCTCGGCATCGATAAACCCTAAATGATGAAAACTTATTAGCATTTAGGGTGCCTCGGCGTCAACAAACCCTAAATAATGAAACCTTGGCTTTTAGGGTGCCTTGGTGTCAATGAGAACCTAAATGATGTACGCTTAGGCTTTTAGGGTGCCTCGGCGTCGACAAACCCTAAATGATAAAAGCTTAGCTTTTAGGATGCCTCGGTGTCGACAAACCCTAAATGATGAGACCATGATCTTGTTCCTTGACAATAACAAACTTTTTGACCAAACTTTTTTCCTATTTAGAGCGAAATATGGCCCACAATGATGAGGCCGGCGGTTCGGGCGGCAAGCAATTCTGGGAGCTGTCCCAGGAGTTGGAGGAAGAACCTCACCGCTATGAGGACGCTGCGGAAGACACCGATCCTGACTACACAACCCCTAGTGGCGTCGGGGATGACACCACTGATGATGGCGCCGCGGATGCCACCACTGATGATGGCGGCGCACACACAGATGGCAGCGAACTGAAGAGGCAACGGAAGGACCTGCACCCGAACATGCTCGGCACCATCAGGGAGGAATTTACTGAAGTGAACTCCAACGGGCATCCGACGGCGCCCAAACACGTAGTCAAGGGGTACTCGATTCAGCTCGGGTGCATTCTCCGGAGCACCGCTTCGATCAACACCGAGAACCTAAGGCATAAGGACCGAGGGAATTTGCGCAGCCTCCTCTTCACGAAGCTGCACGAACGATACAAGTTCCCCGCTGAGTTCGCAAACACAGCCTCTCGGGTAATAATGTGAAAGGTGCCGCCCTCACGACGATGAGCACGACCCTGTCTACTTGGAAAAGCACGGTGAAGGCAATGATTGACAAAGGTGATAGTTATGAGAAGATCAAGGCGAAATATCCTTTGATGAGCAAAGATGACTATAAGGAGTTCAACATCAAGTGCGAGAGCCCCGCAACCTCCGAATCAAGTAAGTGGGGGAAAGAAATGCGGCAGTTGAACATAGGGTTCCACCAACTCGGTCCCGGCGGTTACAGAGTGGCGGAGCCTGTATGGGACAAGGAGGATGCGGAGCGTGCCGAGCAAGGCCTACCGCCCCGCTTCAAGAAATACAATGACAAGCAGACCAGGAACTTTCTCAGGGCCTGGTACAAGGAGGACCCGGTAACAAAGGAGCTTACCACGGATCCGAAGACCAAGGAGCTTGAGCTTGTTCTGGTAAGGAATACACCCCCGCGTAGTTAGCTCCATATGGTTGCATTCTAATTAATCCCTAATATTTCTAAATGGTTCATGTTCCTTCCGCAGGACAAAGAAAGCAGTAGCGCGGGGTCGTCTCAGAGCTCCCCTTTCGATACCCCTTTGAATAGGGCGTTGAACATAATGAAAAACAAGGATAAGCTCAATAAGCCTACGTCAGCTCGTCGTGTGGCCGGCAAAGGCTTGTCCACAAAATGGTCGTCATACTATACCGCTGGTGGGCGAAAGGAGAAAAAGACCAGCTCGGAAAGCCAGTCGCGCGAGGTTGAAGCACTCAAGGCGCAAGTGGCATGGATTCCGGAGATGGTCCAAGAGCAAGTGCAACAACAACTGGGATCGACGCTCACCGGCATTATGCCTACCTTGATTCATGGGATAACGACGTGGATTGCGGGTGGCCAACAGGGGCCGCCCCGATTCCCAGCTTCACGGCCAGCAACTCGCACAACGCGCAGGCGGCGCCATTGGTGTCTTCGGTGGCGGCGGTATTGGTGTCTCCGGCGGCGGTGCCATTGGTGTCTCCGGCGACGGCGGTATTGGTGTCTCCGATGCCGGCATTGGAGCTTAATGCACCCGGGTGTACGCCGGCCAGCACCTCACCAGCAAGCGGCCCCTCCGTCAGTTTCACGCCCGCCGTTGGCGGTGCCTCGACATTAGCCGAGCTCGATGACATCACGGTAACTAAGCCTCTCGATCGAGGACTTCATCTCCTTGCCTTTGACTGGGCATCCCTGACGCCCTACATGTTTTCGCAGGGTGCCGCCGACGTTCCTTGCACTCTCCTGCACTTCATGGGCGGCGAGTTGGTCGATGTCGCCAAGGGCATAATCGTTCAACCGGGCAACCCCGTGTTCCACGGTAATCCGATGCCACCCACAATGTATAGGGTTGAAGTGGTCCGGGTGCTGCCAGGCTGCGACAAGCTGTTACCTCCGATTTGACCCGCTGGGGCCGACGAAGAAGATGAGATGACCCTCAGCGCCTGCGTAAGCTGGCCCCTGCTTTGGCCGAAGAGCCAGATTCGTTTGGGGGCGGGGAACACCACCCCACAGACAAGACCGCCAGTCATGCCGGCGCCAAGCCATGGCAAGAATGCCGCAACGCTACCGGACATGCCGGACATCCCTATGGCACAGGATCCGGACATGCATATGGCACAGGATCCGGACGACGACGACAACGACGATGGTACATTTACCAACGTCGATAAGTACTTTGCCGAACATGGGTACGGTGACGAGTTCTGCGGGCCTCCTTCTCAAGAACCCAAACAAGACGACCGAGATCTAGCTGGTACGGCGGAGAAACCCAATTGCAACAGGCGTCGTCTGGCGTACAGTTCTCAGGAGACGCCTCCAGCTGCCGCCTTCACCGAGCCTCAGATAGCGGAGGTGCCAAATATTATCAGCCCCAACGCGCTCAAGAAGGCGGTCTGTGAGCAGAACTCGGTCCCATTACAGCAGATCAAGAAGAAGGGCCGGAAACGGCTGACTAAAAAGGGCGTCGGTGCGAGCCAGCCGGCACCGAGTACGATCCGTGCTCAGGACGGGCCACCTTCACCTAAGGATATCTCGAGGAGGGTGCATGTGGCGGGTAGGGCGATGCTACCGACAAATATGCTCAATGCTGCAACCGGTGCTATGCGGAGTCTGCACGACAGTGTTCTTTCTTTGGAGAAGTGGCGTCTTAGAGAGAATGATGTGGCATACCCGGTTCTCATGGCCAAGGTGCCAGAGGGCAAGAGCTTTGTGGATGGAGCCATCGGGGGTACGATCGTCCTGCGGTTTGATGACATCTTTGTTATGTTCAACCTTCATCCGCTGCACTACACCTTCGTTCGGCTGTTTTCGCTGAGTATGGAGATGCGGATCATTAGAGACAAGACCCCGTACATCGTGATCGTCGACCCCTTCTACATGCGTGCCAAGCTCTTGAGCAGCGCTGGGGACCGCCAAGTCGCGAGTTCACACCTCGAAGACGTCATTCTGGCAAACCCAGATAAGGATAACTTCCTTGTGGCTTACTTTTTCCCGAGTAAGTCATCCCTTAACCGTCCCGTAACATATGATTTCTTAGATTTCGATCGTTCTTTTTTTCTAACATTCCGTGTTCTGTGCAGTGACACACATTGCACACTCATCCTCTTAAGCCTGAAATATTCCATGGCCACGTATTTTGACCCGAACCGTAACTCCAAGATAGACTACACAAATATCAAGAAAGTTCTTGATGATGTTCTCCCTGGCTATGTCAAATCTGGAGGCACCTTCATCAGGGTAGTTCGTAAGTACGGCAAGCACGTGTTCACCCACAATACGATGTTCTGCTGCGTCAAGCAGCCGCCTGGCGGTCAGAAGGATGCCTACTACACCCTCCATCACATGCGGGCGATCGTAAGGGACCATCATCACCTTCTGCTACCAAATAATCTCAAAGATTGGGCCGCGAGCTTGTCGGCAATCCAGGACGCAGACATCAGACAAGAATTCTTTCGCATCCAGTCGGAGTTTGCGGACATCATCCATCAAGATGTCCTTCATACATCGGGGCAGTTCTTCCTCAGATATCAACCGTCCAACATTGAGATAGACGGAATTCTACAAATGCAGGCTGACAACGCCCGCGATTTCATGACCATCACGACAGACGGCGGCTTCATCCACGCTCCTGTCCATGAGTCGAGTCGAAAGTAGTGATGTGTAGTTCTGAAACATTGATTGGCTCATGTTGTAATTAAACTTTAGGCTGGTCACAATAGGGAGGAACTTAGGAGTAACATCACACACTCCAATACAACTTTGCTTATGTGGCACATATATAATGAGGAGAGAGGTGCTTGTGGTAACTAGCTAAGTTACCGGAACATCACACACTCCAAGAAACAATGAGTCTATAACCTAATAAATACATCATTGCACGACACTACATAGATGTTCCTACCCACTATGGAGGTAGTAACATAGTCTAGGGAAGTGTGTAAGTTACTAGCTTATGTTCTTGCCCATTGTGACCAGCCTTAATGAATTGTATGTCTCTTTGGTTTGGACAGTCGTTCAACTTAGATGTAATCGATGCTATTTATTAGTAGGACCATGAATCGTACTATTAATGTCTTGCTTTTCTCTTCCGATCGTTTTGTTGCATACTTATATATTGCTTATGTATGTATTGTCTGTTGTTTGGCTTGTGCATAGAGATGCCGTCGTATGTCGTGTACAAGGGTAAGGTTCCCGGAGTCTACGACGACTGGGAGGAGTGTCGAAGACAGGTTCACCGTTTCAGCGGTAACAGTTACAAAGGGTACACCACTAGGGCGGAGGCCGAATCTAGATACACCCGCTATCTAGCGGGAGAGAGGAGGGAGCGTTGGAGGAACCGGATGAAGACCAGTTTGATCGCGATGATGCTCATTGTGATGACCGCAGCTCTCTTCTATGTGATGGCAGTTTAGATGATTGATATCGACTTGTAATGTGAAGACAAACTCGATACTTGCGGTCTCGAGACTTGTAATGTTTTATCTTTGTTCGGTCTTTTAAATTCGGAGACTAATATGATGAATTGTATTCGGAGAATAATCTTCTATTGATTCGATGAATCTGCTGTTGCTGTGTGCTACTGTCTATATTCTGTCAAATAATATATTTTGTAACCTGTGCAAAAGTCAGAAAAGTAAAAAAAAACCAAATATTGATACTAATGACGCATCACCACAAGGTGCGCCATTAGTATGCCAAAGAATACTAATGGCACTATGTCTTGATGCGCCATTAGTATGCCAAGTATACTAATAGCGCATCTATCCGCAGTGCGCCATTAGTGCGCCATGTATTCGAAGCTATTTTTTGTATTTAAAGTTTATTTGGAAATTTTGGGTGAAAAATATCCGAAAAATCTTAGTTTTGGCGCACCGATAGTTTCCGCCCATGCAGGAAGAAAGCCGGATTCAAAAACAAAAAAAAACAATCTTGGTCACGGTTCAACTCGGACCAGCATGACATGTACAGTGATGCTATCTTAAGATTGCCACGTAGGATAAATGATGAGGTGGAGGAGAGAGAACTCATAAGAAAAAGTTTGTCTTCTATTATTTAAGAGAAAACAAGAGATGATCTCGTAGCATAATATGTCTCATCATATTTTTAGAAATAACTAATTATTGAAGGTTAAGAGATAACTCATTGTAAACATCGTTTTTTGTCCTCTTTAAATAATATGCAAGACATAAAATAAAATCATCTTATCAACCATTGTATATGTCCTAACTCACATTACTCTTTGTCTCCATGCACGCCGAGGTAGATAACGTCGACGACGCACGGCGCAGTAGCAATGGAGCCTGCAAAGTGGCCCACGAGGCCGTGGCCCAGCGGCCTTGGCGCCCCATATAACGTCTGCAGAACCCGGAGCGCGCACACTCCAACGAGCTCGCGGGGCAGAACGGCTAACTAGAGCGATGCCGCCGCTCCTCACCTTCTCCTCGCCGGCGCAGTCGCTCCCAGTCCCAGCGCCGTCCAGGGCCTGGTTGAGGGTCGCTGCTTCCGCCGTCGTTGGTGCCACCGGCCAAGCCACCAACGACTTCCCGTCGTTCCTTCCCAGCGCGGTCGAGAGCATCCGCGACGGTGCCGCCATCCGCCTCGCCAAGCGAATCCAGCGCGTGCCCGTCCAGGCGAGCTAGCTTCTCCACAAACTGCCGCAGTTTTGCTTTTCACTTAAAGTTCTGTTGGCTGAAGAGGCAACACGTGTGATGAACGAATTTTCGTTGAACCAATCCCCATTCCAGACCGGCTTCTCCACGAGCCCGATACTGAGCAGCTGCGTGAGGCCACTCAATCAGCAGCAGAGCAGTGACCCGGTCCTGCTGCTCCATGGCTTCGACAGGTGCGTTGAACGGGGCCACCTATCTCATACTCCCTCCGTCTCATAATATAATATGTTTTGCAAGCTATATGAAGGAAGTACTATATAGCATCTGGTGTCTAATTCCTTGTGCCAATAGTACTTGTCCACATCG
>NC_041388.1:560480582-560485648 GCF_002162155.2 Triticum dicoccoides | reverse complement strand
AGAGGCGTCTCTTCTACCCACGTATCCTCTCAAAATCTTGTTGACATCCCGTTAGCAACCAAGAAATTGACCCTATGAAAATGCCCATATGCTATATAAAAGGCTACGCGCTGCATGAGTCTCGCGCATCACGTACAGTCGCACCCAGGGGCGGTGTGGGAGTAGTAGCAAAACCATTGAAAAAGAATTCGATCTTGCACAAGTTGTGTGTGTGTGGCAACCCTCGATTGTGAAAGAGTGTGTCATAGTGCAGTTGCATGCAGACTGCACGCTTGGCGAGTAGTATGATCATTTTTGTAAAAAGAAAAATTGGACCTGCAATGATCATGTGTGCGATGCGGCGCTTGCAACTGCGGATGGGTCCTTCATGTGCAGTTGCAGACGCCGGAGTGCACGTGTGCGACTAGTAGGATTTTTCGCTTTCTAAAAAGAGTCTCGATATGCAGTGGTTTTGTGTGCCTTGTCGTCCTTGCAATTGTGGATGGTTTAGACTAGCCATAGTAAGGAGTAATTTAAACTAGTAATATGTTTACGTTTTTTTATTGGCGTAACATGTCTATGTTAGTATCTCTATAGTGGAAAGTAACATGTCTATGTTATTATCTCGAAATGAGAAATAATATATGTGTGGTGTCATACAACACTTTAATTATTAGACCGTAGACTCATCTTGTCATGGTATGTGTGATGCTATTTATAGTGTGAGTAACATATTATTATGTTACCATATGCCTCTATTTTCTCATTAATTCCTTGCTACATCATCTAATTTACTTAAATATGTGTGATGTTACTATTTATGTTACTCTCACTTATTATGTCACATGCAATACACGTATGAGTGATATGGATTTTTTTAATGAAGGCTACACCAGTTACACTACTGGTGCGTCACATGCAGTTACATATGCAGTTTATCTCTTTTTTCACATTTGTCGTCTAGTTTTTTTTCTGTGCAACGTAAACTGGACCGCCGCACCTGACCTGATTTGTCCACAATGTGAGGTGCTGCTGTAGTGGGGTGGGCTTATCACGTCGGTTGGTCCGTCGGTCTCCACCGTACGTATGTGCTGGTGACGTCACACCCACTCACGCATGCCCACCATCTCCTACTCGTTTTTCTTTGAATTGAGCGTATAAATCGATGTCTTTGAGAGAGGGGGCACGCACCCTACAACAAGTACGCGTTCGATGAAAAGTAAAAGAGAAAGGGAAACGTTTAACACCGGACGACCGGCTACAAATTGGAAACCAGCTCACCGCACCGAGCTGGAACCATGACACGTTCGACTCGGGCTTTTTTGCTGGAACCGCGGCTGCCCTGATTTGCTGCATCCGTGACGACGAGCTAGCGAGCTCCGAAGCCGGCGCGCGGGGTCTCGGTTGTGTGGGGCATTTATTTTGTGCTCTGGTTTCTGAAGGATGAAGACACAGGGCTTAGCTGGGCCAAGCATTTTCATCCAAATCTGACGGCCATAGCGGCTCGCATCGTACAACAGGGGTTCGACCGGCGCCTAGCGCCCGTGAAAGAAAAATTACTACAAATCCAAAAGCATGTACCTACACAACACAACACTCTGTGCATGTAAACTGAGCATAGCTCAGACGATTAGTTTTCTTGTGGTGAAAGCAGCGCATTAGGGTTCAAATCTGACCCTAGGTTTGATGCTCACATTATACTGGTTTATTTCATAATTTTCAATGATCTTTGTTTAGTGGGAGAAGAGGCTTATGTCGTCGACAAGCAAAGGAACTCATATTAGGTGGGTGCGCTCATCGAAATGAGTATATACGCGTGTATGCGAATATCTATGTTTGTACCATATTTCTAAAAGAAACACGTACTGTGTGGATCTATGCTACTTCTCACCGACCTGGCCGTGCGAATTGACATCCGAGGGTAGCCGTGTATGCACATCCTTTTTTATTTTGCATTTTAATACATATAATAAACTTACAGTTACAGGGGAATGTAGTAAACACACAAAACTTTCCCATATAAAACGCAAATTAAATTCAGCAACATATATCGTGAATTGATGCAGGGTTTTGATTAAAAAGTGTAGAGAAACATATAAATTTTATAAGATGATCGTACATGTCGGCCTGATGATAAACATTGTATAATATCCAAAGTTTGCAATTTGAATAAAATGTAACTTCAGATTTAATGAGTAGTTTAGGTGATGATCATAGATGATTAGAGGTTTCCCGCCAAAAAAATGATTGGAGGTCAACCCGAAGGCTTATAAGTTTTTTTTGTCAGGCAAATGGCTTAAAATGTTGGCGGATGTTAAATATATCTTGGTCAGTTATTGATAGAAAATCTGATGAAATATTTTTAATATCAGAGAGTAAAACAAATATGCTGCCAATTTTCCCAACACTTATGGACGAGCATTATTAACCTATAAGTTTCCAAGCTAAACATTAGGGACTACTAATTAAGCGTGCGAGCCACCCTGCTAGTTTCACCATGTATTTAGCAATCTGGACTATGGACTCTCTAAAAATATTAGATGCAGTTCTTGTTTAGAGTGGAGGTACACCTACCCTTTGCTGGAGGATGCTGGATTGGAGGCTTGGGCTGTGGACGTTCTTGGATGGGGCTTCTCTAATTTAGGTATGCCCCCACTCTGCTTCATGCCATTGGAACTGATTCTGTAATTGTGCTTGCCACAGTTTCTAGCTGTTGTGACTTCTGAGTTCTGACCACTTCTAACATATAAATCGATTGTGTTATAGAAACAAGGCCACCATGTGATACTGTGTCTAAGCGCGAGCATCTTTACCAGGTACAAGCTAACTAAACTACTACAGCTGGAGTACGTTTCAATCATTTCCACGTGATGAGTTCCTAGTCTGCCGACTTCCTGTTTAATTCAGAATTAGTTTGATAAGTAACTGGCGTTTCAGCCTTGCTCAAAACTGCACAAAAACTAGCTTCCGTCCCAAAAATAACTGCTCAATACTGGCGTTTCAGGCTGTATATTACTATGCTTTTCTTTGAGCAAGTTTTCAGTTTGCCTTTCCTTGTTTAAATATGTTCACTCATTCAAGACTATTTTTTATGTTTTAGTAGCAAACTTGTAAGAATGCAGCTATGTAATGAATACAGTGATATTATCCTTATATTTCAACAACCTCTTTGTGTAGTTCTGGAGATCCTACATCAAGAGGCCTATGGCACTAGTTGGATCTAGCCTGGGTGCTGCTGTTGCCATTGATTTTACAGTCAACTACCCAGAAGCGGTACCACATTTTAAGACTTATTGTGCTCTTCTCATTTATTAGCCAGCAGTATAGCACAAAGGAATAGTACGACAAGCTACAGATATATATCCTTAATGCTGTCACTGATGAGAATTGTTGGATGTACTTTCCCATAACCGGATAAATACCACAAGCTTTCTTACAATTTATCTTGTTCATCAGGTATCAAAATTAATCTTCATTGGTGCAAGTGTATATGCTGAGGGCACAAGAGATATGACCGGAGTGCCAAAATTTGTTCCATATGCGGGGGTGAGCTTTTTTTCCAGAGCTGCATGCCTTTTGCCAAGGTATAGCTTGGCTTCAGGTTTGAATCATTTTGTTTTTGTTAATACATTTTTCTGTTATGGTGTTTAGTTTTCGTGTCCTGACACCCATGCTTGCGGTATGCATATTTATTTCACTTACGGATGATGGTTATGCTTGTCCTCTAGAATTGTTCATGTTGGATTATCATATTTAATTTGTGTCAAACCGATTCGGTGGTATGTGCATATGTATTGGCTAGAATACAGTGTAATTTTTTCCTCAATGTAGGTCTTTGTACTGAAGAGTCTTCCTCTGCGAATGTTGGCTACACACTTGATGTTTAATAAAACTCCAGATGAATTCTTTGATTGGGTCCAGGTAATTAGGCCTCCATACATTCCTTGCACCTGATCGAAACAACTATCATACTCTAGTTGTTGTACTTTTATCTTTCAAGTGTGCAGTTTTCTCTACCATTCTTGAAATAAATATTTTTTCCCTTTTCTGTTAAAAGAAACCTCTTGGCTTCCGATTTCATTTGCATGAAACTAGCGTGTCACAACCATAACAAGATCTGGTTCTTAGTTCCAGGCACACTCAACCATAACTTCTTAATACTAAATTCATGCTTCGGCCAGCTGATCCAAAATCTGAACTGATTGCGAGAGATGAACAATATATTTAACACCCCTACCCCTCACATCTAGACTTTTTATTCCTTAAACACGGGATCGATGTAGCTCGTAGAATATTTTTTTGTACAGTGTTGGCAAGGTCTTGGACTCAAAACCTCTTGGGTCTGATACCATATTGACTTCATGCTGCAACCAGCTCATCCAAAAGTCTAAAATGATGGAAATAGTCAGGCAATATTTTCAACACTTAAACCATGCATAAACTGTAGATCTAAATATGTTCATGGAACTAAAGATAAATTAAGCACCAAACAGAGGAAGCCTCACTGACGAGTCAATTCAGCATAACTTTGGTGATCCATATAAAAACAACTCTACATAACAAAGGCTACATTGCTAGTCTCCTTATCATAGGACCCTCAGCCCTATCGATGCCCATTAATTTCTTGGGCAACCTTAGCCAACCTTAGCAACACACCAGGTCCCATTATTTATAGCAACCCAGGGAAACAATGAAATGTCATACAAGTAAAGTGATATTAGTTGGATCTCCATGTCGAACAACTGGAAAACAAGATCTATTTCTTGTTTTATACATCACCCCAAAAATAGCAAGAACACCTATCATATTAAATTTCTAACTCTACGAGAAAAAGCCAAAAAAGTTAAACAATTTTTGGAACATATGTACCATATTACCTGGCATATCACATCAAAAGCAACAAAATAGCAACATTCAACACATACTTAGCCAAGGGACACGCAAACATGATGTGTTCCATCTTCTCATGATCTCCACAAAAACTCACACAAATTCACTCCATGGCATCCCCTTTTGTGAAATGTCTCTAACTAAAATCCTATTTTCCACCACCAGCCATTTGTCTTAAAAATTTTAGTTTACATAGG
>NC_041388.1:560471599-560480404 GCF_002162155.2 Triticum dicoccoides | reverse complement strand
GGGGATATGTACATTGATTTAACTGTGAATTCACCAGATTTAGTTAACAACCATTTCACCCTATCACCAAGTTGATCTCACATCACTACATGGCCACACAAGGCTTGCAAATTATACCACATAATGATAGTTTCCTCACTCGAAAATCTCCTAAATTTCACACAACCGCATCCTTGGTAGAACATGCAATTACTTGGAGTCAAGTAATAACACCTAAGAAATGGTTAATGGAGGAAGCCACAGCCAAAGCCATCGGCAAAGGCCAAAACGTCGACACAGCCTTTGCCGGCAATGGTCGTCGGCATAGTGCCATAGGCATAAATGTCCTCGACAAACCTATGATACCTATCGGCCTAGGAAAACCATTGGCATATATAGGTACGCTGACGGGTTTTCTCAATCGTCGGAATAGTTCTCCCGTTGGCAAAAATAGTTTGACGACGCATCCATGAAACGCCATCCAGACACGTGCCCACACCAGAGGTAGCCACGTGACACATCTATGCCGATGGCTTTATGGTCGGCATAGCTTGGAGCTATGCCGACAGCAAAGCTGTCACCATAGGTGTGTTACATGGCATCGCTTGGGAGCTCCGCTGGCATATCAACTTTTGTATGATGACACCTTTGGCATAGCTTGAAAATACAATTGACAAATGAAGTCATGAACGAATAATAATGAATTATTGAATTCTAGCTACAAAGTCATCATACGAAAGTTACAAAAATGAATAAAGAAAACTTTATTAATGATAACTATCATTATGAAATGAAATTCTAAATTATATAATCCGAATAAATAAATAATAAGCTTTATTGATATAAATACAAATACAAAGTTCTTCTGATTTAGATTGGATCAAAGAGGTAAGAAGAAAAGAAAATGAAAGCCTAAGCTAGTTAGATCTTCATCTTGATGATCGTCTGGTCATCTTCTTGAATAAAACCTACAAAACAACAATAAAGGAAAAATGAAATTTGGTGATGATTTAAATGTTGCATTTCTCTAGGGAAATGCTTTGTTGTTTGAGCTGGTACCTAGGATCACTGGAACTGCTACAAAGACACTTAATCAGAGTTTCCAATAGAAACCAATAAAACCAACAACTAGAACAAAAAGGGATCAAATGTACATGACAACAGACGAAAAGTACAGGAAGTAGTCCACAAGCAGGAAAGAGAAGTTGTAGTAGATCAAGTCCTTCATTAGACCATATCAAATGCAAGAGTAGGCTAGGACTGTCCAGAAGCAAGAAAGTCATAACTCACAAAACCAACAAAGCATAACAACAACTCAATGGCAAAGTCCCAAACATAGAAGGTCAGCCTTCACACGAAATCCAGCTAGCCAAAATAGATAAAAAAATATATATAAATAAAGCACTCCAAGTTAGCAAACATAGTTCTATAAAAGAAATTAAAGCCAAATGATTAAGTAGTCATTTCCCGCGAGGAAATAAAGTTCAGTGGAAATATAAGCACCACACAGCCAAATGGAGCAAGTCCCAAGTCAAATAGACACATAGCAAGAAGAACAAGCAACAGAAGACCCCAAGGTAGGATATTGTGGGAGTCCTCAGATAATCTAGAAGTGCGAGGACTAGATCATCATAGGATCATGAGAAGTGTAGCATCTATAGTATCAAATCCCAGAGAGGAGCGTCAGGGTGACATCATCGGCTGGCATAAGATCAAGTCACATCTGTTCTTATCAGTGAGTGAATTACGAGAGAAAGAGAGAAAGAAAGTGTAGCGTCTCTTCAAAACAGATTTAGGAGACAGGGAAAATTGGGTAGATGAAATACTATCCATAACCTGGTAAGAAAGGAACTATAAACAGGAGAAATCATTATAATCTATGCAATCACACACACTATAACTATATAAATAAAAGAACTATATCTTTTATAATCTACCAATAGAAGAGGAACTAGTTCAGTTGTTTAATACATGAGAAAGTAAGCAGGCCATCTCCATTTACAGAAACTACCTATATATATACCATCATCCTAACTACTACAATGTAGAGAACCAGTAATTCATGGGTACTGGGACAGTATATGACCCCCTCTACTTGAGATAGAAAAATAGTTTGCACTATAACTTATATATGAACAACATATGCAAGTGCCAGTAGAACTGGATACAGTTAACTAATTAACTAGTAGTGCATCACAATGATCTCAGGAGTGTTATCAAATCAACACTAACATCACAATGTCTATCTGAACTATACTAGGGGCATATGACTTGTGCAGTAGCTAGACACTAGCAGGAACTCTAATATATTTAGTGGAGCTACAAGAAATCAAGCAATATATAGTATAGTAACAACTGCGCAATGTATGTATGAACTAGGAGGAGTACCAAATAGGCCGGCACGATACTTATAAACCCAAGAAATTGGGGAAACCCGACAAACCAAATTAATCAGGACCAAGTGTAGGATCACAGTAGAATACACATGTTAGTGACCAATTAAACTGAGTTATTCTTAGGCAACATCACCAACGATGCACCAATCCTAAGTAGTATATCATAGCCATCAAACCAAGTCTCCCCAAAACCAAGATCACACATTACTAGTGCACAAAGGACCAAGATTGCCATCAATAGAGCCACGACCATGAGAAGAAAAGAAAAAGAGGAGGAGCTCACCTCATAGGGTTGTAGCTGAGGCAGAAACACCGCCCCGATGTGATTGCAGCAGAGCGCATCGTCGTCGCCATCCAGCACGACGAGGGGGCAGCACCACAATGCACTCGCGTTAACCCACACAGGGTTGCGTCGTACGCATCGCATGGGTGCAGGGGCACTAGGGCACGACAGGAGCACAAGCGCGACCACCGGAGAGCGCCACCGCACATAGGAGCATAGAAGGATGCGAAGACAACCGGTCTAAGCACCGGAGCACCGTCGACGAACAGAGCAGCTCACACACCAAAACCCTAGGATGGTAAAATGGATGAAAGCGACCGCATGAGGCAAGGGGAAACAAAATCGAAGGGGTGGAGGTGGTAGTGCAGCTTGAGGGGAAGCTATGGTGTGCAGTACGACAGCGGAGTGTGCTGTAGATGGCCGGAGCAAGCAGCAGCGGCTAGGGTTTCCGGTACGAGGAGGGAGAGAGGGAGGGCAGATTTGAGCTGCTTCTCGGGTGGATCCAGCGCCGAGGACGGAGGGAGGGTTCGCCAGCGTTGGAGTGGAGACCGGGGCTGGTGAAGGTCGATGGCGGTGGCTGGGTTAGAAATGGCGGCGATGGGGGGAGAGTGGGGTTCGCAAGAGACAGAGGAGGCGACAAGGGCGTCGCGAGAGATGCTCTCTCGTGGGCTTTGTCCCTCTTTATTTTTCTTATTTGTTTTTCTCTTGTTCTTTAGATGGATGGATGTTGGAGCATGGACACTATGTTGTGTGCCATGTAATCGAGCCATGGCACGAATGGTTCCACCAATGAGAATTAAGCTCATACAATTGTGCTTTCCCTTTGGTTTTTCTTCTATTTTTACCCTCTTATTCCGAGTAGGGATATGTGTGTGTTTAACCGGCAGGTCGGTGCATTCCGTACACCTCCCTCTGCACTGGTCACGTGCCCTATAGGCCCAACACCTTATCTTCTTATCTGTAAAAATGTCCACAACCTTTACTCTTTTGTGTGGGAGGCCTCTGAATCAAGAGCACCAATGCCGCTCCATCCTACAAGCCATGTTGTGACCCCTGGCCACACTGCTGCAACCTACTAGACGATGATGAACATGAACAGGACGGGCGATATTCTTGAATTGTCATTTTTCCATTTTCTGAGTGCCAAAAATGAGTTTTTTTTTTGGGGTGAAGAACCCATTTCTGAGTGCAGAGCTGGGAGGCGTACTCGAAAAATGGGTTCTTCACGGAAAATGTTATGGCCACATTCATGGCATAGTTTGTTCAAATAATCTCGTAATGTGTGCAAGTGTGCATCTTCAAATGGCAAATAAGGTTGATGAAGATAGTTTTCATTTTAATTGCACAAAAAATCATTTTCCATTTTCCTAGTGCCAAAAATCAGGTTTTTTGTGAAGAATCAACCAAATATTTGTTGCAAAATTGGACCACATCAAATTTCACAAATAGTAGACCACGTTTTATGTACAAATAACCAAATGATTTTCACTCAAAAGGTTTGCATCCACTCTCGTCAAATTGACAGATTTCCGTCGAGCAGGAATCGGATCAAATTTGAACCACAGTTGCCTCATCGTTTGCTCATGATTTTTTTACAAAATAGGTACACAAGTAGCTATTTCATTAGAGATCCAACAAAAGTTTTGCAAGATTCCACCCTAGCTATGAACGGTCATGCCCGCCATTTTGAGCGCATTTTGAATGTAATTCGATGCAAACCTGATTTTACTTTGTTCAAATTTAAAAACACAGTATACCAACAGAATCCTTTCAAGATTCTTATCCAAAAACATATATAGTTTGTCAAATTCGATGCAAGTGTGAATTACTTGTGGCTTTGACAAAATATAAGGACCTATTCACAAAAGTACATGAGGGCGCATTTTTAACACTTCCAAAAACAGAAACAAAGTGGATATTCACAAACTATGAAAAATTCTAGCCCAAATTGATAAATAATTTGTAAATGTTCAAGTTTGGGTAAGTCAAATTTAAATTAATCAAATTTAAACTTTTCTAAAAATAGAAAATGATTTAATATTAAAAAATAATAAAGAAAAATAATAAGCGGACGACCGTCGTCAGGGCCGTCGGAATAAATCTGACAACGTGATCCATCCGGCACTAAATGGGCCACGTGTCAGGCCATGGGCATAGATTAGTGTCCGCCGACGGCAGATGTCAGCATATCCCCATCTTTGGCTATGGCTTTTCATCGGCCGGCAGCATATCCGCGGGCATATCCCCATATATGCCGACGGATCGGTCAAGAAGCCGTCGGCATGCACGTTTATTTGCTTTGTGATCCTCTCAGAATCTTGTTTTCCTAGCATCACCAGTACCCTCTCACAAAATGAATAAATGAAACTACACTAAAGACACCTGATGAAAAAATGAGAATCAAGATGTTGTCCTATGTAATTCAAACTACTTTAGGTTTTTTTCTCCTCTTTTGGGTGTCGAGTCATGTGTTTTTTTATTGATTTATTTTCCATTATAGATTGGCCGTCTACACTGCCTACTTCCTTGGTGGGAAGATGCTACTGTTAATTTTATGTTGACTGGGGGTTACAATGTCGTAAAGCAAATAAAGCAGGTTCGTTTCTAAAAACATCCAAATCATGATTTTATCCTGTTTTCACTTATGTTAATTTTTTCTTAATGCTTATTGAATTACATTTTCTTCTTATAATCCATTGTGTTGTAGTCTTGTAGAAACTATCAGTCGGTAGCCTTCTCACTTTTTTTAGATAAAGGAAGAGAACGATATCCCCATTTCTGCATCCGAAAATGCACACAACCCAAAAAATATTACAAGATCATCAAACCATATGTGCCCAAAGACCACTGTTGGAGCCCATAGCTTTGCTTGCAGCAACAAAACGTCACTGATACGATGGTTACTCATAGAGCATTGTGGGAAGCTCCAAATGGGAGTTTCTTGGAAGCAGACACTGGCAAAGCTGTGGAAAGACACTTTCACCCCATGATCATCTGGTTGCAGGCATCCATCCATGGCTTCTTGCATATGCCTCCATAGCCACCTTCTTGAGCAGCACTGGGAAATTTACAGTTAATACACGCAACATTGCCAGTTTTAAAAATTCTCAAGCAAACTGTAGCTCCCCCACAGAGCCCTAGTTCTGCTGAGATAAAGGGAATGATGAAATTCATCCCCCGGACATATCATCTTTTATCAATGGTGTTGGCTTGAGATCCAATATAGTATTTAAACTGTTGGATATCCCAATCTGTCATGTAAGAGAAACGAAGTGCATTATTTCTGACCGTGCTCTACTTTTGTGGACAGGTAAAGCAAAAATGCCTGGTCTTATGGGGAGAGGATGATGGAATAATTAGCAACAAGCAAGCATTCGTAAGTTGCCTGCTATATAATGCATAGATGTTGTATGTGGTCTAATTCGCAAGATGCATGCATCTGCACACCATTTTGAATGTGTTGCGGTACTCTGCAGCGCTTACAGCAGGAACTACCGGGCGCAATTTTAAGACAGGTAACGCAGTGCGGCCACATTCCTCATCTTGAGAAGCCAAGGGAAGCGGCAAAACATATTCTTGACTTCCTCCGAAGCAATAACCCGGGGATGGTGGGCCGGGCTTCTTTGTCATCAACTTATCGACACTGAGGTATGCCATTGTTCACTGTGGAAGTAGCTTTGCTAATATCCTACTCCAATGTGCTGAGTGTTGAGCCACTGACGTTTTACGTGCACCGTGTCCAATGTGATGCAGGACAAGTGAACAGGAGCATACCCCTTACTCCCTTAGGGCTACCGTATACGTGCACGAGTTGTACGCGAGTGTACATGGCGCACTCATGTTTACGCCCCTCCTGCAATCTCCTTGACTTAGGCAAAGCCCTTTTAGTAAGCCTGGAAGATATCCCCAGCCACATCCTGATCAGCTGGGAGCAGCCGAGTTGATCAACATGCTGAGCCCAAGGGTTAGCCGTGGGGACGGAAAAGGCCGCACTATGGAACTTGTTATTGTACAGTATCTTCTTTAGGTTGCTGGTCTTTAATTAGCACTAGAGAAATGTACGTATGTATCTACTAAGCTGGCCTCGTTATTGTACAGTATGTTGAATATTTTAGAAGTCTTCCATATGATTTATTGCAGAAATGCAATAAATAAATCACAACAAAACGGAATAAACAAGTTGATCAAACAACAATAGTTATATGCATAGTAGACAGGCAATGACGTAGATATGCGTCTCATAGTTTTGAAAACTCCTTCACGCTTGTCGCACTACAGGGAAAACATTCTAAGCCGTGTATGTTTCATACATGACAAAGGCTATTTTAACTACGACTTAGCGTACACCAAGTGTTACACTTGGTTTAAGCCTCACGGCTTAGAGTGTTTCGTTTTAGGGTATGTAAGCCGTGTGTTAAACATCAGGGACACGGCGTCGTGTGTCCTTTACGACATACTCGGCTTACGTGGAAATAAGTCGTGGGACCATGTTTTAACGCTCGACTTACTACATGATACAAGGCAACATGCGGTTTTCCTGTAGTGTCGTGCAAGTAAAGCCAAAACTAAATAATTCAATGTCCAGGAAGCCTAGTCCCCCAACCCCAAGAGCTTTGGGTTTCGTTATGTCTTCCCACGATAGCCGACACAGCTTTTGTTTCCTTTTTTTGTTTTCCCACCAATACTTTCGTAGTACCGAATTAACGTGTAAGCACAGTCCACAGGGTAGGCGGAAGCACGCCTTGGAATATGTAGGAATAAACTGAGCCACTGACTTGATGAGCAGTTCCTTACCCATAGCTAACCACAATTTTCCCAACCATCCATGGGCATGTTTTCATACTCAGTTCTTCAATATTTTAACAAACCATTCTCCAATAAAATTATCAGCTCATTAGAACAACCTTTATGAAAAATATAGATGACTTATCTAGGTTTATCTGTTGATCGGAAGGCTGAGAGTAGTCGATGACTAGGTTTAGGATCTTGTTTCTGACCAATCCTATATCCCACAGTATATATCTAAGACAGTGATCTTCATAAATTTTAATTGCCCAATACGTGTATTTTCACATCATCGAAATTGTTACAGCCATTAGATTTACGAGCTTGAGCCAGTAACATCCATCTGATCTATTCACTAGAGTCCTTTGCGATGCAACATGCATTAATTAGTGCACTCTAAGTAGGTTATAAATCAAATTTGATTTAATCCTGACATGCACAATTTTTCTTGTTAAGATTTGTTAATCTTACAAATTAATATCTCACATACTTTAAATTCTAAGAACTGAATTAGTATTATACACAACACTTAGAATCCAGTTTCATTGCAACGCACAGTGTACCATCCCCACTACCTCTAACTAGTAAACATGAATACCCCAAATAACACCAACTAACGCCATTTTGTGTACATGCCTATCCCAATTTAATTATTGCAACTGCTATGGGGATGGTACATATTTTTTATTCACACATAATTATTTTTGAAACTAATAGAATGCGATATAGATCATTTCATTTGGACATAGTTTATCCCTAATTAACCTTCCAAATCCTGCAAAAAACGTGGTGCGAACCTGACCCCTATTTTTGGCGCCCGCTGCGCCACTTAAAGGCATTTTAGCAAAGCGCCCCCCTCCCCCCTCTCCTCCACAATGGTAGCTAACTGGACCGACCCATGTAGGTTCTTTTTTTGACTAGTTTCCCATTTTGTTTTCATTTATTATTTACTAATTTTCCATTTTTTATTTTTTTTAAATTTGTCAACTTTTGAAATCTTCTTGGTGAACTTTTAAAATTTGCACTCTTTTCATTTTTATTAAATTTTTACTTTTCAAGTTCATGAACTTTTATTAATTTTCATAAACTTTTTCGCACATAAACTTTTTTTAAAATCTTTAATGTTTTTTTAATTTGTAAACTTTATAAAAATTACGAACTTTCCATGTCTTGAACTTTTTTTGATTTTGCAATGTTTAAAATATCATCTAATTCAGTGATTTATCTACCAATTTGTCACTTATCGATGGATGACCGCTAAGATGTGCCTTTTAATTGCTATTAATCCTTCGAGCCGACTTATAGTTCGAACAAGCGATTAAACATATATTTAGCACTTAAAGTAGCCATATGGCCAGAAAC
>NC_041388.1:560470617-560471376 GCF_002162155.2 Triticum dicoccoides | reverse complement strand
ATAGGGTATGCGCCTCCTGCATTGATCCGCCATGCTCATGATTCACCACATGACCGCTGGAGAGCTCAATTCCAGCGCCATATTCGCCCCATGTATCTCGATCGCTATCACCGCCGACTGCGGCAGGTCATCACCGCCATCCCTTCCTCGAGCAACAGGAAAGCCGCACCACCCATCTGCATATTGTCATCGCCATCGACTGGAGTAGCTTTCCACTGCCGCCCCTTCATCCAGCATCAAGACATCCGGGGCAGCTAGCCGTTGCCACCCCTTCCTCCCGTAGCAGGAGAGCTACACCACCCCTCCTCTAGCAGCAAGACATGCTTCCTCCATGCTCCAAGCTGGTATTTAATATATAGTTATGTGTTGATGTACCTATTGAAAGTCTCTTAGGGCACACTGATGGTTGCTTTCTTTTTTTACCGTAATAGTGCTTGAAATAGCGGAATTGCAAAATAACTGGCCAATTAATAGTCGACCAATAATATCGATTAATCGACCAATTTCCGAATAATCTCTAGTCCACAACCAATCGAGACACTAATGATAAGCGATATCCTTATGGCATTGCAAATTTGTGAAGTTTTTCAAATTTAATAGACTTTTTTCAAACTTGTAGATTTTTTTAAAACTATTTTTGAATTCATGAACAATTGTTTTGGATTCCTAATTTTTTTTAATTACATTTTTCTCAAAAAGTCAACGGTGAACCGGTCAACCATGACCAAAAAACCAGGAAATCGGAGTTGTTTCGATCGA
>NC_041388.1:560461095-560470411 GCF_002162155.2 Triticum dicoccoides | reverse complement strand
CAGGGAGGAGTTCTCCGGTGAAATCACCTACCCTTTGTCTTAAATAAGTGTCGCTGATTTTTGTATAAACTTAAGTATACTTTACACTTAGTTATGTACTACTTTTTTTGACAGGGAAAACTTTATTTCTCACATAATCGCGAGGCCATTTACAATAAAGTGAGAAATAAAGTCCCGGATTGCATCTTCCCAAACCTCGGAGGATCTCTAGAATGAGATGATTTTGCTATACAATCAGCTACACTATTAGCTTCCCTGGAGCATTTTGTTACTTCATACAGGGCGAAGTCCAGGCCCATTTCCTTGCACTCCAAAAGAATTGCTGATTGCTGGCCGAAGAAAACTTCAAGGTTTAGAGCCAGTGGTTTAATTCACGGAGCAGAGCCATTACTGCACCGACTAGCGAATGTGTGTGCTGGCCTCGCCTGTCGCAACTCAGAGGCCCATTTACATATCCCTGCGCTCTCGCGGCGGTGGCCGAAGGAAGGTTTTGAGAGGAAGGCTCGTAGTCATAGGTTTCGCTGGAGCGCCGTTTGGCGAGGCGAAATGGGGTTGGCGTCGTCCGGGAAGCAGGCGGCGGAGTGGGCGAAGCTGGATGCGGGCAACAGGCAGTTGAGGAGCTTGGCATGCCCAAACTATTATACGGGATGCAGTTATTTCTAGGGAAGGCACATGGAATATTTTGGGTGCGAGGGAATAATCTTGTCCGCACAAAGGTCCCAATAAATGAAGGTGGAACGGAATGTTATGATCTCTCTGGCTGTCCTTAAGTACTGGGTCTCTTAAGACATTCCCAACCCTTTTGACTTTAGAATAACAACATATAAGACTAAGGATTGGGTATGATGCTTGTGCCGGCACAGGTAAGACAAGCTCATGGCCCTGGCCCATGACAAGCACAAGTTGTCACTCATACCTGTTGCTAGTGGGCATGCTCACAACACAAGCATGGTAAAACTTTGCACGACAGCTTAGCAACAAACGGAACAACTGCAATTTCAATTCCAATCAAGCAAAATTGATACAATCCTGGCACTAATCGAGAATAGCCACATGCCCACATAGTCAAACTTTAAAGAGATAAGCTGACATAGAAGTATAAATATATCATGCAAAAAAACATGGAAACTGCCAAATGGCCGCGTCAATTTAATGGAGCTCACTGGTCACCCATGCATATATACCCGCGCATAAGAGCATCTCCAACAGGCGCCCCAAAACTACATCACGCGCTAAAAAGCAGCGTTTTTGTGTGCCGGAGGCAAAAAAAAGTGCTCTACCAGGCGCTGTAAAGTATGCGTGCGGGCTGCAAATTAAGGGCGCCAGATTATGCACGCGGGCTCCTGCAGGTGAGGCCGCCGCATTGAGCGGCGTGTTTTTGTGCGTCTGGAAAAACCTCCTACGTGGCAAAACACTATTTCGATGCTGCAAAACTTTTTTAGCGCGCCGCGCTACCGCACGTCTGTTGCAGATGCTCTAAGATGGCACCCACATACACATGGGTTAATGGGTAATGGACCAGATTTCCATCCAATTTGTGTGCCCGGATGTCCGGAATAGTCTGGTGAAGTTGTCATGGTGGTTCACCAAAACGTTGTTCACTCGTTGGGCATGGTTATTGGTGCAGCGACAGTCCTCACAAACACAGAGAACCTTGCTGCCTGGTGCCAAATGACACCGCGTTGTGGAAAAAACTGTAACCACCTGACCGCCACCTTCATCCCCACCATAAACGTCCGGATCGGTGTTGTCACGTGTGGCGGTATCTTCCTCGTTCACTGTTTCCGTTCTTCTTCTCGTCTCAGAGGGAACAAACATGACCTTTGGAACCATCACATCATGAGGATAAACATCTGGTTGCTTTTGAGACAAGTTTTATAGATGATGCTCTCCCCCCGTGATTAGTTGGTGATCTCGTTCAAAGAGCTGCTCTTAGGTAAAATGACCGTACCAAGTGGTTTTGTAGGCTTCGTAGGGATGTAACTACTAGTAGTTCAATGATCGATGTCATACTTTTACTACGATATTTGGTTAATTGTGCATCGTAGAACACTCACTGTTTTAAGATATTTTTAAGTATTACATGGACAGTAACAACATATTGCAATACACATGACTGGCACAGATTATTCTGTAGATGGATGTAATTTTTTCATATACTCTTGCGAACAATCAAGTTCTGCATTTCTAACATTAAATTTCCCGATATGCTCCTCGACCCCCTACCTTCCCTACTAGTAATAGTTTATCAACAGTAGTTCCTGCGTATGTCATCAACACCAGTATTATCCTATGAATGATGCGGGAAATCCTCGTGTGTAATGTTAACTCTGACCAACTCTGAAATGACCCTACGAAGTTGTCATCACGTCTTTGTCGTTTTCGCCTTGTTCCTCATCCTCCTACTTGTGTTGCCGTGGTGTACCCCAACGACCAACCACCAACTCCGCCCTGGGCTTTGGGAGCCCGTGGCGGTAAAACATTTTTTCTTTTTGTGAGTGTCGAAGTTGGCTTACAAACAGTAAATTCTTGATCAACTGTCGCTAGCCCTTAAATCAAAATTCTAATTATTTTCTTGCAATTGTACAGATCATACTGAGCTCTTTGGATTCATACCGTGTGCCGTGGTTTGACCAGGTGAGTTCACACCGACCACGCCACTCCGACGTGGACAGCTGAAATGTCAACTCGAAGACACTCTCAACATGAACCAGAATTCAAAGCTTTGCATTTTTCAGTCACCCCTTTCATTATCAATCTGACATGAATGCTGGATCTGGTCACCAATTTGTCAATAAATTAACGCTAATCCTTTGTTGCTTGTAAAGACCAAGCATCGATCAAGACTTTGCACTTTAATTAACAGCATGTCAGCATCAACAACAGAAGTACTGAATAAGGTGCCATTAGTACATTCCTTGCAAGAGCACGTACATACTGCACAAGATTTGGGCCTGACCGATCCATGGATTGGTCGGCTCTCGCCTGCTACACTGTGGCCCTGATCCTTCTCTTCCTGCCGTTGCGGGCGTCAGAGGACCGGCTTGTCCCTGGCGAGCGGCTCTCCCCTGGTGCAACCATCGTCTCCGACGACGGTGCCTTTGCCTTGGGCTTCTTCAGCTCCTCCAACTCCATTCCGGCCAGTCTGTACCTGGGCATATGGTACAACGGCATACCGGAGCTCACCGTCGTGTGGGTTGCCAACCGAGAAATCCCACTCACCAACAGCACTTCGTCTGCGCCGACACTCTCCCTCACCAACACCTCCAACCTCGTTCTCTCTGATGGTAGCAGCGGCCGTGTCGTTTGGACGACTGATGTGGCCGATGCCTCAAGCTCCATTGCAGCAGCAGCAGTGCTTGAGAACACCGGCAACCTCGTCGTCCGGTCACCGAATGGCACCATGCTGTGGCAGAGCTTCGACCACCTCACCGACACGTTCCTTCCTGAAATGAAGATACGGATCAGCTATGCCACGCGCGGCACCGGCATCCGCCTGGTGTCCTGGAAGGGGCCCGACGACCCATCATCGGGGCGCTTCTCCTACGGAGGCGACCCGGACACGCTCCTCCAGTTATTCCTCTGGGATGGGGCCCGCCCGCTGGCCCGTAGAGGGCCATGGACAGGGTACCTGGTGAAAGGCAAGCACCAATACCAGCAGGTTAACGGTAGCTTGTCCGTCATCATCTACATGGCCATCGTCGACAACGAGGAGGAGATCTACACCACTTACACAGTCTCTGCTGGCGCGCCACGCACGAGGTATGTGGTGACCTACTCTGGAGATTACCAGCTCCAGAGCTGGAGTACCAATTCCTCATCATGGGTTATCCTCGCCAAGTGGCCATCCCTTGAGTGCAACCGGTATGGCTTCTGTGGTCCGTATGGCTACTGTGACCAGACAGCAACGCCCATGCCGACATGCAAGTGCCTTGATGGCTTCGAGCCAGCAAGCACTGATGAGTGGGCGGCTGGTAGGTTCTCGGCAGGGTGCCAGCGAAAGGAGGCATTGCACGGATGCGGTGACGGCTTCTTGGCCTTGATGGAGATGAAAGCGCCAGACAAGTTCATGTTTGCTGGAGGGAACATGAGCACAATGGAGGAGTGTGCGGCGCACTGCACCCGCAATTGCTCCTGTGTGGCGCACGCATTCGCCAACCTGGACAGTGGCAGGTCTGGAGGAAACGTGACAAGGTGCTTGGTGTGGGCGGGGGAGTTGATTGACACTGGGAAGTTCGGCGAAGGACTTGGCAGCACCACATTATATCTCCGGCTTGCAGGCTTAGATGCAGCATCTGGTGCCAAATTTTCTCCCTATTTCTTGTTATTTTGTCTATACCAACACACTGTCATGATTAGATCATTCACTTGCCTTTTTATGGTATTTGTGCATTGCACAGGTAAGAAGACAAAGAGCACTGCAGCTATCATTGTACTGGCAGTTTTAGGAACGGCTGTTGTGGCAGTCCTATGCATTTTTCTGGCATGGCTAAAATTCAAAGGTACGTATACAGTTTTTCCTCATGTGAAAGTTCATTCGGCCCTGAACTATAAGTTTGTATACTATTGTATTGTAATATCGGACAAAAATCTTATAAATCACTGAACAATACCAAATAATCCATTAAGTGGTTTCGAGTGTGACTTAGCCAGTGTGTCAATCGTATAACCACAATGGGCAATCTAGAACAATAGCTCGTCATGGTAATATGAACTCAAGGATACTTGTGTTCAAAACTTCAAATGTTTGCTTGGGGAGAGGATGGCATAAACTAGAGAGGAGGTGTCTAGGGAGAAAATGTTGTTCTTGTAGCACGCCAACCTCAATTTAGACATTAGGCGGGCATCATTTTGTCATGTATACCATCTTCCACGCTGACATAAGCGCCTATCAAGTTATTTGATTTGGTTTCTGGTCCACAAGAGAATGTTCTACTGGTGAAATATAACATTTTCTTTTTATGTCAATCATACACTCACGAGACGAGAAATAATTATAACATTCTGCAAGCAGGCAAGAACACAAAGTGGAGAAAACACAAGACGCGTACATTTGATGGTATAAGTACCTCTTATGAACCAGGGGAAGGAAACTCTCCACATGATCATGAATTTCCATTTGTAAGTTTCGAGGAAATTTCTCTAGCAACAGACAATTTCTCTGAGACATGTATGATTGGACAGGGAGGATTTGGAAAGGTCTACAAGGTAACTTGATCATTTGGTACATTCCGATAGTTCATTCTAAAATCAAAAGTTGTTCATATTTAAAAACAGGGTCTAATTTCCCATTAAACTTTTTAGGTATTATTAGGTGGGCAAGAAGTTGCTGTCAAGAGGCTAAGTAGTGATTCTCAACAAGGAACAAAGGAATTCAGGAATGTAGTAATTTTAATTGCCAAATTGCAACACAGAAACTTGGTTCGACTTCTCGGATGTTGTGGGGAGGGAGATGAAAAGTTGCTGATCTATGAGTATCTTCCTAACAAAAGCTTAGATGCTACCCTTTTTGGTACATATTTTAGTAACAATCCACAATTTCACGAAACAATCCAAAGCAAATTAATTCACGTTTATTTGATGTACAGATGATTCAAGAAGAATGATGTTGGATTGGACATCACGGTTTAATATAATCAAAGGGGTTGCAAAGGGACTTCTGTATCTCCACCAAGATTCAAGACTAACTATAATTCATAGGGATCTCAAAGCCGGAAATGTTTTGCTAGATGCAGAGATGAAACCGAAGATAGCAGACTTCGGTATGGCGAGGATCTTTGGCAATAACCAACAAGATGCAAGCACCCAACGTGTTGTGGGAACATAGTGAGTAACCTTTTCAGCTTATATAGACCATGTAAACTTGCAATCAAGTTCTAATAATGTGAATGCAATGGTCACACAGTGGATACATGGCCCCAGAATATGCAATGGAAGGTGTCTTCTCCACCAAGTCCGATGTCTACAGCTTTGGTGTGCTAGTACTTGAGGTTGTGACTGGTATAAAAAGAAGCTCCAATAGTCACATCATGGGCTTCCCGAGCCTCATTGTGTATGTAAGTGCCCACAAGAGTTCTATGAAGTTCCAAAATTTAGAAATAGATCAAGTTTTTGAAGATTCTTTTTGATACTTTTTCTTGTTTCAGTCATGGAATATGTGGAGGGAAGGAAAGACAGAGGATTTGGTGGACACATATATCATGGATACTTGTTCACTGGATGAAGTTTTGATTTGCATCCATGTAGCACTCATGTGTGTCCAGGACAATCCAGATGACAGGCCACTCATGTCGTCCGTTGTGTTCGTCCTAGAGAACGGAAGCAGCACACTTCCACCCCCTACTTGCCCTGCCTACTTTACACGACGAAGTGCAGAAATGGAGCAAATTAGAGATGATATCCTGAACTCCAGGACCAGTTTTACTCTCACTGAGATTGAGGGTAGATGAAATAACTATTATTTTATTTAGACATGTCGCAGCGCCTTTCCCAGTGAAATATCTTCCAAATTTTTATTGTATTTCATTTTGTTGCCCTGCTGATATGGGAAGAAAAAAAAACTTAGATAATATCATGAACTTTCAAACTGACAACATAACAGCAAAATGACTCAATGGATTAATTAGGTAGGGAGTTGCTTTCCTTCTTATTAGAAATGTACATTTGTGTTTACCTTGAAGAGTGAAACCCACGTACTTGTTCATTCGGCCCACTAGTGACAGGTCTGCTCGTCAAATCCTGGAAGTCGGATGTGGTTTCTAATCTTATATCCATCTTTTCCGCACGACGGCACCATGGCTGTGCTAGGACAGTTCACAAAGGAGCAAGATTGCAATCAAAACTGATTAATGTCGGCATTTTCAGGCTGCAAGGGGTTGTGATGTTAGTCCCTTCACTGATGTTATTGTACAATATTGATCTGCATATCTTTTATGGTCGATTTCTGTACTACTAAATTTCTTTTCTACAATACATATTACAAACTTCCTTGATTTAGATGGAATTACCACGCGAGTGACAATTCTATTTTATCCCCGCTAATTTGTATGTAGCATGATGCACTGGTGCTTGAATTCAGATTTATTTTATCATAAATTTTGTGTGTGTACTGATGAAGCGAAAAATATTTTATACTTTCTGCGACAGAGTTAGTTAAGCTAAATCAACGAACAACTATGGACGAAATAGCACCAATCCTAGTTCAACAAATGAGCACTCGCCAAAAATGAGCACTCCCTTGAACCTCCGCCGGTCTGATGGTCCATGTGTCTTCTTAAAGTACAGTACATTATTGTTTCATCAGGAGGTGACATTCCCTCGACCCTAATACGTTTTTGGTGATTTTGTTAACATTCACTTTTCATGACTGTAATCTTCCGTAAGCGCTGTGCGCGTGGGGAGGGGGTTGTGGTTCAGCGTGTGCCTCTATATTGTGCCGGGTGTTTCAAAAATATACATAAGCATGCTAGAACAACGGGGTTTGACAAAGTTAGAGCGTGACATTTAGTGTATGACAAGCATTTTACTGACGTGGATCTGCAGCTTCTGGGCTGATTTGACGAAGTAAGAATTAGGCAGAAAGGAGCCCACATTTCCGTCCTAGTCAGCAGTGGGACATATCGAATATGCAGAAGTGAACTAGCCACCCAGCCAGATAGATGGAAGAGGAATGAACGCGGAGGAGGGAGAAGGATTTCTCTGGGATTTGGGGATTTCACCCGCGCAGGACGTTTTTATTTACCTGAAGAGCATTATGATTAGCTGCCTGTTCCCCTAGAGAAAGATTAGCTGTCTATTTGTTTTTGTAATGTTTCACGACTGATCTCAGCATGATAACATCTGCGAGTATTTTTCAAAATATAGTATAGGCTGACACGTTGCCTATATAAAATATTAAAATATCACAAAAATCACTTTGTACTCCCTCCGTTTTTATTTACTCCGCATATTAGCTTTTGGTCAAAGTTAAACTTTATAAACTTTGACAAAGTTTATAAACAAAAATATTAACATACACAATAACAAATCAACACCATTAGATTAATTATCTAATGTACTTCCACATCATATATATTTGTTATGGTAAATATTTATATTTTTTTTATAAACTTGGTCAAACTTTAGGAAGTTTGACTTCAGTCAACTCTAATATGCGGAGTAAATAAAAATGGAGGGAGTATATATATACTGTCGCTGCTCCATTTGCATAAGAAGAGTCCCGAATGATGGTGACTGTTGAAGTGTTGATAGACAAACGATGCTAGGCGCCGGTCGCACCTTAGCCGTCAGATCGGCCCGTCCCGAGCCGTTGGATCTTTATCCAATCAGGTCGTCGTCTTTCTCTCGCGAGCGCGTAACGAGTGTCGTCTACCTCTTGCGAACCCCGTCTCGCCGGCCGCACGCGTTCCCCCTCGTCGTGGCCCCTCCCTCGCCTACCCTCCTCGTCCCTGGTCGCCGTCCTCGCCGGCCATCTTTCCGGCCGCCCTGGTCGCCGGTCCAAGTCCTCGGCGGCCGTCCTCGTCACTGGTTTCGCCCCATGCAACAGCCCACCCCTGCGGTTGTAGCTTCCATGGCCACCGCTGCAGCTCCGGTGGCGACGACCAGAGCTCACCGGTGTGCTTGCCGCACGCTCATATCCAGTTTGCAACAAAAAAATCGAGCGCCAGGGGAGATGCCCGGTGCTGCAACCGACGATGGAAAAAGCTACAATCGCTGACAAAAAAAGCTTTAACCGGCTATGAAAAAAGTTTCAACTCGTACAACGGAAAACTATGTACGACCAAAGAAAAGCTACAACCGGCGATGAAAAAATCTTCATCCGGCGATGAAAAAAGCTTCAACCGTGGAGCTGTAAGCCATGGACGACAAACGAAAAGTTACAACCGGCGGTTACAAAAGCTACAACCGGCAATGAAAAAATCCTCAAAGTAATTGTCTTAGCTGTGAATCCCGTGATGAAGATGACATCGTTTTGCTGTAACCATAGTTGGTTTTGCTACAAACGGCGTTGGAATTTGCTGCAACCATTTTCACAGCTACTTGTTGCTGCTCCGCCGAGCTCCCACGCCTACCCATGGCCATCGTCGCCGCGGTGCCGTTCCGGGAGGAAAAAGGTTCAACGGTTGCAGCTCCGCGTGGTGGGTTGCAGCTCAGACGTGGTCGGGTCCGAGCAGATCTGGCCGAGGGCAGCCGGATCGGCTGATTCCCATGGCGGTGGCGCCCTGTGAGGCCTCCAGCCGGCGAATGTTGACCATGGCAGCGGGAAGAGAAAGAGACGAGCGACGGGAAGAAGAGAAACAGGAGGGAGAAGACGCAC
>NC_041388.1:560441490-560460763 GCF_002162155.2 Triticum dicoccoides | reverse complement strand
TGTCGCTTGGTACGTTCACGCATAGACGCGACCGGCCAAAGCTTCGGCCGGTGCCCCGTCGTGAAACGTTTCCCATAGACAAAAGCTGTCCGTGTAACCTAATGTTCCAGTCACTAGTCTGACCAGTCAGCAGTGACGGTGGCATCCCAACTCCCGACGTGGACAGCTGAGATGTCAACTCTCAGCTACCAGAAGTACAAGAACTTTGCGTTATTCAATCGTCTCCTTCCGCAGTCCAACACTCGTGGATGCTGCTTAGTCAAATTAGGCATCGCTTGCTTGTAGACCAAGGACTAGTACAACTATGTACTTATCCCCACTTAGCCTAGCAAGAGTTAGCTGGGCCTTAATTAGCACTAAGATTTTAGCCTGACCGATCATGGATTGGCCGGCTCTCACCACCTGCACCGTTGTCATGATCCTTCTCTTCCTGCAGTTGAGTACTTCCGAGGACCGGCTTGTCCCCAGCGAGCCGCTCTCCCTGGAAGCCACCATCGTCTCCAATGATGGTGGATTTGCCTTTGGCTTCTTCAACCCCTCCAATTTAACAACGTCCAGTCTGTACCTAGGCATATGGTACACGGCATCCGTGAGCTTACGGTCGTGTGGGTCGCCAACCGAGAAACCCCGGCCACCGACACCTCTTCCTCTCCACCAATGGTCTCCCTCACCAATACCTCTAATCTGGTTCTCTCCAATGGTAATGGTGGCCGTCGTGTCCTTTGGACGACCAACGTGGCCACTGGCTTGGGATCTTCTACCTCGATGGCAGTGCTTCTGAACACTGGCAATCTCGTCATTCAGTCGTCAAATGGCACTATGCAGTGGCAGAGCTTCCACCATGGCACAGACACATTCCTCCCTGGCATGAAGCAACAGATAAAGAATAGCACACGCGGCACCACCGGCTGTCTGGTGTCCCCTCGGAGGGGCACGCTTCTCCTATGGCAGCGACCCGAACAGATCCCTCCAAGTATTCCTATGGGACGGGGATCACTTGGTGGCTCGCAGCGCCCCCTGGACAGGATACCTAGTGATGAGCCTACACCAACTACAACTTGGGGCTGTCACGAATGCCAGTGGCCTTCGTCGACAATGACGATGAAACATATGTCACTTATAGTCTCTCCGAAGGCGCCCCACGCACCAGGTTTGTGCTAACATACTATATATGGTTAGTATGAGGCTATGAGCTCCAAAGCTGGAGCAGCAGGACATCAACATGGGTTATCCTTTATAAGTTTCCGTCTGCTGAGTGCGACCGCTACAGTTACTGCGGCCCGTATGGCTACTGTGACGAGACGGCTGCGGCACCCATCGTGCCAACATGCAAATGCCTTGATGGCTTTGAGCCGACTAGCACAGAGGAGTGGACCAGTGGAAAATTCTCGGCAGGGTGCCGACGGAAGGAGGCACTGCGAGGGTGTGGTGACGGTTTCGTGGCCTTGCCGGGGATGAAGTCGCCTGACAGGTTTCTGTTTATAGGTGGGGGCAGGATTAAGTTCGAGGAGTGCGCGGAGGAGTGCAGCCGCAATTGCTCCTCTGTGGCATACGCGTTTGCCAACCTGAGCAGCAGCAGGTCTGGAGGGGATGTGACGAGGTGCTTGGTGTGCAACGAGGAGTTAGTTGACACAGGAAAGGTGGGGGAGCTCGGCGGTGAGACTCTCTATCTCCGGCGTGCAAGCATGGATGCAACAACTGGTACCAGTTCTTAATTTCTCCCTCTTATTCCTATTGGTTTTTTCATTTCTCTCTTTCTATGACTTGTTTAGTTCTCAATAACAAGCTTCTAGCTCTATCATTCACTGTGACCATTGCTTTGTTGCTAGCAATAGTCATTTCTCGGTCCATACTAATAGCCTTCGGATGAAGATCTTCTTGTCCCTTTCGTACTTCATATGATGTTAAAATTCAATGGCTGTTAGTGATGACTTAGAACAATTTATTTCTTAGTCAACTAAGAAATAGTTAAATCATATTTTCTTGTATATGTATTTATTGCACAGGTAAAAGAATAAAGAGCAATGCAGTGAGGATTGTGCTGCCAATTTTAGGCTCTAGTGTTCTGGTACTCGTATGCATCTCCCTTGCATGGTTAAAATTCAGAGGTATGTTTAGTATACTCCTTTTAGTAAAATGTTATATTTGCCCAGATTATGAGAGAGCACATTTTCCCGGCCGAACTTGGACTACGTCATCTACTACCACAATATATCCTTAGATTATAAATTTTAGATAGTTTAGAGCATGGTTCAGCTACTGTTTGGAGTGATCTAATGATAAAATGTAATCTAGTAGTAGATAATATGGATTCCACATGTTAGATAAATCACATTGTTGTCTTGCCGCTTTCCATATTCAGGCTGGGGGTTTCAACCACCTTTTCTAATAAAGGGTGATATTGCTTGTTAAAGAGGTTAAAAACAAGAGAAACATCTTGTCACACAGCTGCTGTCACTATGGCTGTGTCTGGTTTTTGTTCCAAGGGAGTGGGTGGGTGGGTGGGGGGACTATGTAGACACGCCTCCTGGATTATTTCCTCTAATTCCATGAGTTTGCAAATTAGGGAAAACTATGCATACCTCAATAGTTATATGAAGTAAAATATAACTATATTATTTCTTATTATTGTGTTGTGCTAATTAGAGAGGAAGTGACTTTTAACATTATGGGAACAGGAAATAACAAAAATTGGAGAAATCCAAATAAGATAAGATCGGATGGTATGGGTATCTCTGACGAATGTGAAGAAGAAAACCCTCACTATGATCAAGCATTTCCATTCGTAAAACTAGAAGAAATTGCCCTCACAACCCAAGATTTCTCTGAAACCTGCATGATTGGAAAGGGAGGTTTTGGTAAAGTATACAAGGTAACTCTATGCTCTTTCCTAATATTCATTCTAGTCATGAGAGCTAATTTTTTCATATAGCAAATTTAAATCTAAGATTCCATTACATTTCTCTAGGGAATGTTAGGTGGTCAAGAAGTTGCAATCAAGAGACTAAGTAGAGATTCTCGACAAGGAACAAAAGAATTTAGGAATGAAGTGATTCTAATTGCCAAATTGCAACATAGAAACTTGGTTCAACTTCTTGGATGTTGCAGCGAGGGAGATGAAAAACTCCTGATATACGAGTATCTACCTAATAAGAGCTTAGATTCTACCCTTTTTGGTACATATTGTAATAACAAACCATCATTTCTAATTCAACTCAAAACATTTTTATTACAGTTGTTTCTTCTGTTAGATGAGTCAAGAAAACTGATGTTGGACTGGGCGACAAGATTCCGTATAATCAAAGGGATTGCAAGGAGACTTCTATATCTTCACGAAGACTCAAGGTTCACCATAATTCATAGAGATCTGAAAGTTGAAAATGTTTTGCTCGGTGCAAATTTGAAACCCAAGATAGCTGATTTTGGTATGGCGAGGATCTTTGGCGATAATGAAGAAAATGCAAATACCCAACGCATTGTTGGAACATAGTGAGTACCCACTAAAAAACTCATATTAATTTTTCAATAAATTCAATCTTACACTTGAAATGATCAAAATAGTGGCTACATGGCTCCTGAGTATGCAATGGAAGGAGTCTTCTCTACCAAGTCCGACGTGTACAGTTTTGGCGTGTTACTACTGGAGGTTGTAACCGGTATAAGGAGAAACTCCATTAGTCAAACCATGGGATTCCCTAGCCTCACAGTTTACGTGAGTACACACGACTTCCTTTAACTTTCATTTCCAGAAGTGCATCCAATATCTGAAGCATCTTTTGACACAGACATTTTAAATTGATATGATCGATGTTCTTGGTTATTTCAGTCATGGAATATGTGGAAGGAAGACAAGACTGAGGAGTTGCCTGACTCATCCATCATAGATACTTCACCTGATGAAGTTTTACTTTGCGTCCATGTAGCGCTATTGTGTGTCCAAGAGAACCCTGACGATAGGCCGCTCATGTCATCTGTGGTGTTTGTCCTAGAGAACGGAAGCACCACACTTACAGCCCCCAATCGCCCTGCCTGCTTTGCGCGACGAAGTGCTGAAATGGATCAAATCAGAAATGATATTCAAACTTCCGTGAACAGTTTTACTCTTACTAAGATAGAGGGCAGATGAAATAAATCCTATTTTTAGACTCATCGAACTGCTCTCGAAGGAAAATCTATGAATTTAACACTACTGTAAAATGTATGGCTCAACAAAATAGTGATGACATTCTGTAAAAAAGAAAAGAAAATAGTGATATTTCATGTGTTGCCTAGTAGTCGTTATCTTTTAATATGTTTTATCTTCCGTTTTTTGTCTGCATGACAGTCTCATTTACCGAAAAAGGCTTTCACCCCGCTTTATATATAAAGCAGTGATCAATAGCACCCGGTACAAACGCACACTCCCACAACACACGCGCGCGCACACACACCCAAGGCATGATACATAGGCGATGAGCACAGCAACACAATTCCTAGCACTACAAGAGCAGCCGGGGGCTTCCACTGTGCACACGCCACCGCGAAGAAGTGAAACCGCATATGACGAACCGTGGGCTCCAAGGCGGCGCTTTCAGGAAGGATACGACATCGGAGCGCCGCCACCACCCGATCCGAGGATAAGAGTTTCCCCTGGAGCAACACGATGGGCAATGAGAGCCGCGATGACGCCTTCAAGAAGGTCCGTCTGAAGATAGAGCAGATTTTCATCCCGGCCAACAGTCACCGCCACCGAGCGCCACACCCAGGCTAGCACGCCGCCCACATGGCCGTCGCAACTGGGCAGCACCGAGGCAGGGGCTCTGCCCATGAGCGTCGTGCCACTACCACCAGGGCCGCCGCCCCAGTATCCAAGACCTTGACACCAAGTCACCCAAGACCCGCCACTACCCCAACTGAAGAGACCTTGATAGTCTCATTTACAAAAAATATATATTAAGATACTGCTTAAATGAGGAGGGACTTTGAAGAAAAACACTTCAATGAAGGTGACATTTACATTGGATACAAGTGATTAGGTGGTTAGATGAGGAAGATAAATACTTCCTGTGTCCAATATAAGCGTTGCTGATTCGATACAACTTTAGTACTAAGTCAGCGACACTGTTTTTAGGACGGAGGGAGTACCAAACTACGCATAGTGACATTTACAGCGGAAGCACACATTGCCGTTTACTCGTAAATTGTATCTAGGTCTGACTACTCCATGTATAGCTTAATGTTTCAGTCACTAGCCAGCCTAGTCAACAGTTACTGTGGCATCCCAACTCTGACACGGACAGCCACAATGTCAACTCCGATACACTCTCAAGTTGTCTCAAGACTCAACTATACTCTGAAGCAATTTTCCATTATTCCAAAAACGAGTAGGCCTCATTCGTCAAAGCATTTTTGGAATGTAAACAACCGAGGCTTGATGCAGGTGCTCCCAATTTAAAAAGGTAAAAGGACAAAGAGCAATATAACGAGGATAATGTTGCCAATTTTAGGAGGCACTTTTCTGATACTCATATGCATATTCCTTGGAACTCAAAGGTATGTTTCATCAATCGTAGTAGTTGCAGCTTCCCATTCTCAATCAGTTGCCAATTATTGCCATGGTGACAGACGTGCAACATTTATAGGGTTCAAATGGAACTTTTTCTTTCTTATCTTCCCCACAGCCACAATCTCCTACCTCTCCGTCCTCCCTTCACCTCGCTGCTAAATCCCGACACTAGTTGATGAAGGAAACGGTGGAGGGATCTCTACTCTGGTAGCCTTCGGCAGCGAGATGCTATCTATAAGCAATGAGTTGAGGTAGAGGGTATGGCTGCGCAGCGGTGGCGGTGGCGTTTTTGACTGAGCCGAGAATATTCAGTGGTGAGGTACCAGTGGCCGCAATCCCATCTACAGGTAACCGAGCAGCAACGACAACCATCTGCATCCCAATGAGGTGGTCCTCCGCTTGGGCGCAGGATGGTGTCATTGTCCTATGCTGCTAGGCAGTTGTCGCAACTGGCTGGAGTCTTCGACCTTCAGATTCGACTGCAATGACAAGTATGATTTGCCGACCAATTCTGCCACCACAGACGGGGCAGTAGAGCATGAGGATAGTGTGGGACTGTCCGAGTGTCCCCAGTTGGAATTTTGGTGGTGCCGATGACCTTCCTTCGTTGCCATCTTTTGTCGCATGTGCAACGACGACCTTCGTCATTTCGGAGCTTTGGTGGCAACTGGAACTTGTTGCAATTTGATTGCCTTCTTATGCGGGCATGGTCTTCACTTGTGTGGCACCTCATGTTAGGACCATGCTACACATGTAGCTGCTGGTACCGCAGAAAGAGGTGGCAATAACACATGATGACTTCGGTTTTGGTGATGCTTCTCGAGTAACCGATCTAGAGCTCCTGGGTGAAAACCCAAGGTCTGATGATAATTTGTTAAGCATGGCAATGGCGTTGTTTTTTCGTCATTTCCTTGTTGAAGGCAACGGTTGGATTTGCTCGAACCTTATCTTCAAGGTGAAAACCCATGATTTGACCTTTGGTGGTTGGATCCGGCGAAAATAACGCTTGATAGTTATTCCTTTCCTAGAGGCATTGCTACTTGAGAACCTTTCTCGTTGTCTTTATGATTTCAGAAGAGGGTTGGTAAGGAGGGTCATTGTTCTAATTCGTCGATCGTTGTTTTGACCGCTTCAGAGTTTTTCCCCTGCTCTTTTTCCTCTACGTCGACAGAGCTTCGGCCTTTTATGTCTTTGCTCTTTTCTGGCGTGATTTTGTGTGTTTACGTTAGTGTTGATTGTGTGCATCTTAATTATGAAGAGGTTGGGTGTGTGTGCTCATTGTATTTGTATCCCCTTGATACTTCATTTTGTGTCATTAAAATCCACCATAGAACATAAAATGGAGGGGAAATTACTAACAATGTGGGAGCAGGCAAGAACATAAAATGGAGAAAGCACAAAAATGTTAGATTGGATGACATGTGTATGTTGGATAAAAACCATCCCCCGGTCAAGAATTCATATTTGTTATATTAGAAGAAATTGCCTTTCAGCCTTTGTAACCCGCAATTTCTCCGAAACATGCATGATTGGGTAGGCTCGGAATCATCCAATGTAAACATATTTAGTTTCTTCTAAATAGGGCGAAATAATTTGTTTATGTAATAAACTCAAATATTAGTACCATTATGTTCTTATATGAAATACTAGGTGGTCAAGAAGTTGTCGAGAAGAGACTAAGTGCAGAATCTCAACAAGGCACAATAGAATGAAGTAATTGTACTTGCCAAATTGCAGCATAGAAACCTGATTCGACTTGTTGGGTGTTGTGGGGAGGAAACTCTTGATATATGAAGTATATGGCTAAAAAGAGCTTGTATGCTATGTTTTTGGGGTACATATTCTTATAACGCACCATGGTTTTTGAAGAAACTCAAAAACATTTTTGCTTATATTCGTTTTTGTATATCAAAAAAATATATTATTGGACGGGCTAAAAAGGTTTAGGATAATTAAAGTGGTCGCGGTGACTTTTGTATCTTCACAAAGAATCATGGCCATAACCGATAGGAATCTCAAAGCCAGAAATATTTTGTTAGACGCAAATATGAAACCCAAGATAGTTGATTTCGATATGGCGAGAACCTTTGGTGAAACCTGTAAAATGCAAATACCCAACGCGTTGTGGAACATAATGAATAACCTCATGAACAACTAGCTCATTCTAACTTGTCACCAAATTTAACTCTGTTTGCTAACTCTTTATATATGAATTTTCAACTAGTGTCTATATGGCCCCTGAGAATGGAAAGGAAGGCGCCTTCTCTACTAAGTCTGACGTCTACAGCTTTGGCGTGTTACTACTAGAGATCGTAACTGGTATAAGGAGAAACTCCAACAATCAAACCTTGAGTGTTCCTAGCCTCTCAATTTATGTGAGTTCACTCAAGGTTTCTCTTAACTTTCAATTTATAATAATATCAAGATTTCGACAAATTTTTCCTTTTGGCAACTTAATCAAAAAACCATACCTTTCATGTTTTTGATTGTCCCAAACAAGGTATATGTGGAAGGAAGAAAAGGCAGAAGAATTGGCCGACTCATCTATCATGGATACTTGTTCACCAGGCGCATTCATGTGTGTCCAAGAAAACCCAGATGACATACCAGCCATGTGAATGGTCATGTTTGTCTGGGAGAATGGAAAAAGCACCGCACTTCCACCTCCCAACCGCCCTGCCAACTTTATACAAGGAATCACATAAATAGAGAAATTGGAGGCGATATTCAAAACTCCGTCAACAGCCTTATTCTTACGTAGATACTAGGGCAATAAAAAATTGTGGTAAGTCATATATATATATATATATATATATATATATATATATATATATAATGAAAACCTTTTTTCTTTAAGAAACAAAAAGGCCATGCATCATTTGGTTCGAGGTCTTTATGTTCCAATCTTTTTATTCCTTTTATGGTCGGCGTTGCTTACTATGTCAATTTAGTAGTAAGTATGATCTTTAACCAAGAATATAACCATCGACAGATCCCAATTTAGATATATTAAAACTGAGCACAATCCCTGCCCTCCCAGACCATCAAGTTTCTGGCCGTCGGATGTGTGTTTTGGGTCGCCGCTGGCCGTCAGATGATTATCTAATCCCGTAATTAATGGGCCAGGTGTCCTAGGGAGGCTATTCCGGTGGAAAAATCAATGGCCTCTGGTTGATTGGGCCAGGCAGCCCATTTAGTGGTTGGTGAAAGAATAGCCCACCAATTAGCTGGTGTGCGACGTCGCTTCAGTTTAGGTTAAGGACATCGATGAAGGAAATATGCCCTAGAGGCAATAATAAAGTTATTATTTATTTCCTTATATCATGATAAATGTTTATTATTCATGCTAGAATTGTATTAACCGAAAACATAATACATGTGTGAATACATAGACAAACAGAGTGTCACTAGTATGCCTCTACTTGACTAGCTCGTTAATCGAAGATGGTTATGTTTCCTAACCATAAACAAAAGAGTTGTTATTTGATTAACGGGATCACATCATTAGGAGAATGATGTGATTGACATGACCCATTCCATTAAGTTAGCACCCGATCGTTTAGTATGTTGCTATTGCTTTCTTCATGACTTATACATGTTCCTATGACTATGAGATTATGCAACTCCCGTTTGCCGGAGGAACACTTTGTGTGCTACCAAACGTCACAACGTAACTGGGTGATTATAAAGGAGCTCTACAGGTGTCTCCAAAGGTACATGTTGGGTTGGCGTATTTCGAGATTAGGATTTGTCACTCCGATTGTCGGAGAGGTATCTCTGGGCCCTCTCGGTAATGCACATAAGCCTTGCAAGCATTGCAACTAATGAGTTAGTTGTGAGATGATGTATTACGGAACGAGTAACGAGATTGAACTAGGTATTGAGATACCGACGATCGAATCTCGGGCAAGTAACATACCGACCAAGGGAACAACGTATGTTGTTATGCGGTCTGACCGATAAAGATCTTCGTAGACATGTCTCGGTCATGTCTACATTGTTCTCGAACCGTAGGGTCCGCACGCTTAAGGTTTCGATGACAGTTATATTATGAGTTTATGAGTTTTGATGTACCGAAGGAGTTCGGTGTCCCGGATGAGATCGGGGACATGACGAGGAGTCTCGAAATGGTCGAGACGTAAAGATCGATATATTGGATGACTATATTCGGACATCGGAAAGGTTTCGAGTGATTCGGGTATTTTTCGGAGTACCGGAGAGTTACGGGAATTCGCCGGGGAGTATATGGGCCTTATTGGGCCATACGGGAATAGAGGAGAGAGGTCAAAAGGAAAGAGGCCTGCGCCCCCCCTCTAGTCCGAATTGGACAAGGGGCGCAGCCCCCTTTTCCTTCTTCCTCTCCCCCTCTTTCCCCTTCTCCTACTCCAACAAGGAAGGAAGGAGTCCTACTCCCCCTCCTAGGCCGGCCGCCCCCTCCCCCTTGCTCCTTTATATACGGGGGCAGGGGGGCACCTCTAGACACACAAGTTGATCTTCATGATCGTTCCTTAGCCGTGTGCGGTGCCCCCCTCCATCATATTCCACCTCGGTCATATTGTAGCGGTGTTTAGGCGAAGCCCTGCGACGGTAGAACATCAAGATCGTCACCACGCCGTCGTGCTGACGGAACTCCTCCCCGATGCTTTGCTGGATCGGAGCCCGGAGATCGTCATCGAGCTGAACGTGTGCCAAGAACTCGGAGGTGCCAGAGTAACGGTGCTTGGATCGGTCGAACCGTGAAGACGTACGACTACATCAACCACGTTGTGCTAACGCTTCCGTTGTCGATCTACAAGGGTACGTAGATCACACTCTCCCCTCTCGTTGCTATGCATCACCATGATCTTGCGTGTGCGTAGGAAAATTTTGAAATTACTACGTTCCCCAACAATCGAAGGGGTAGCAAATCCTTCCATTCTCCTCGCAGCCGCCGATGAATCTTCACGCCTCCCATGATGTTGACCAGCCGCCGTTGTCTTCCTTCACCAGCAGCAGTAGAGAGGGGCTCCACTCTCAGACCAGTGAGGCACAACACCATTGCCACATCCGACGGTGCCATGGCTCCGATCTCCACCGATGCGAGGCCGACACTTGGAGAGGCCATCAGGTTGGTGTTCGGGCAGTGGACCGCGCTGCAGGTGGCAGTGCAGGAGCGGTGGGGCGGCTGCGGCTCCCACGCCAACGCCGACCAGTTCAGCGAATCCATCCTCTCCTGGTTCTATCGCTCAAGGGTACGTAGAGATACTTCAGCAATCAGCATTGTTCAGATAATAAATAGTATGTTCTTCCTTGTCTCCTTGAGGCGTAATCCTGTAGTAAAGTTGATAATGTTTAGTTTAGCATCTGAATTCTCCTAGATCTAGCGGCGTGGGGGTCCACTACTCGACTTTCAGACCAGTGTAGCAGGGTTGGTCTCCACTTTGTGGCAGCATGGGGCTCGAGCCTTAAGGAAAGATCGTTTTGAGCGACCTAGGTTTGCCTCTACAAGCATAAATCGGCAAGGAAACGGGGGTGCATGCCAACATTCGATGGAGTCCGCTAGTACAGATCATTCTCTTCCCTTTATCTTGGATATAATCAGTGTTCTCTGCTGGTTTGGAACGTTGGATTTGTCTTTTCCGAGTGCCTAGGATTAGCATTCCACAACAATCAGAATGTCAACCATTTGATAGGAATTTTGAGCACAAAGTCACAGACACGTGTTCTTTATAGGAAAATTATTAGGTCCAAGTACTAAAGTGGATCTGTCAATATATCATGAGTAGTGAGGATGGTCTCTTTCATTGAAGAGATTATAATATATAAGACGATATTATGTTCACAGAAAAAGAGAGGATATGTTTTTGGTATTCTCCTCTGTCATTACATAATTGCACTATTACTATCAATAGATCAATTGGTTCAGCTTTTCCTATAATTTCAAAAAAGTAAGATGAAGGCTTTGAATTTAGTTCTCTATTTCTCGACAAAGTAGGTCTCTTACTTTTCGTCAACTGATTTCCTTTATCTCCATGTTAGACTCTCATTTTCTTCATGCTATCTTATCGGCGACTTGCTCCTCTGCGCAAGATTCTGAATGACCCACTCTTGTGCAGGTCCTCACATTCATGTTATTTTTTGTACTTATCATCTGATCATCATGATGGCACACATTGCACATCATGAATTAGTTACACAGAGAATATACCTTTAATTTTTTTGACTGCCTCTTGAATGTTTCTACTATTGCTTTCAAAAAATTGTAAATTTTGTGTCTACATGTCAGTAATTCATCTCATTTGTCGGTTTATTCAAGGACATTTAGAATACGTGTGTTACTTTTTCATTTCTCCAATAGTATTTTGCAAAAGAAAAAAATGTTATATTGGTAGGTCATGTCTCCCATTTTTTCTCTTTAGCTTTTAAGCATGCGAGTTTAGATATTTTAATATTGTAGACAGGAATGCTTATGATGATTTAAATTTCATTATAAATCCATATCTTCTTCCAACACATTAGTATACATAATGGCCACATTGGCATGTTAAAATTTCCCTAATTCAAATGATCTAGCTTTCAATGCAAGAAGAGACATACTTACTCCCATGTTGGTTGAGATGCTAAGAAACAACCCACTGAGAGGGCTATTATCATATCTATGTTCAAACATGGAGTCGCTAGAGGTAATAGTCTTGGTTTTCAAATATAATTTATATACCTACAACATACATCTGTTGCCGGAAGTATACATATGCACATGTACCTTGTGTTTACCCAACGCTCACCATAACTGTTGAACTGCAATTCTTTGCCCAAGTAGCTAATATCACTCCACCATTAACATATGAAAATATATCATTATCATTACAGGCACATATACATGCATGCATATACATTGGGTCCCAACACAGGGAATTTCCACTAATAAATCTGCTTCCCTGCGTATCATGTAGTTGTGGAAAATATGCTCATGTGTGACATAAAGCTATCAATGTATGATCTAGGGCATGAGAAATTTCTGTTTGAGTTAGGCATTTGATTTCTGGCCATTGCAAATTGTATCTCAAGTAATGCTGTCAAGTTTGTTAATCGAGTAAATACTCATATTGATAAGTGATTTTCTTTCCTGAATCGATTGGTCTATTCTATCTTCAACTCAAGGGAAAGTTCTCTGTATATAGCATTACAACTTTGAATTTGGCATTGTAAAGCTACGCCATGCAAGCAGCCCTATTAACTTAATTTAACTTGATGAGTATTTGATTTGGGTCCATATAATTGCATCAATCCCTAACATTAAAGTGTAAAGTGGACTGGCGCAGCAACGCGCGCCATCAATGATCTAGTGAGTTGAGTAAGACTACTCACAGTGGGAGTAACATAGATGGTAACATCACATTTATCTAGGCAAAATAGATGATGTGGCATGTAATTAATAAAGAAAGAGAGACATATAGTAACATAGCTAGTTACTGTAACATCACACATATCAAGAAAAGATAAGTCTATTACCTAATAAATGAAATGATGCATGACACAACATATATGTTACTACCCACTGTGAAGATAGTAACATAGAGTAGTAACATACACGTGTTACTACTCTAAGTTACTACCCACTGTGACTAGTCTAAGTGGTGATGTACTTTCCTCTTAGACTACCCACAGTGGGAGTAACATACATGATAACATTACATATATCTAGATAAAATAGATGATGTGGCAACAATTAATGAAGAAAGAGAGGCATGCATGTGGTAACATAGCTAATTACTAGTAGTATGAGCAACATCACATATAACAAGGCAAGATGGGTCTGTAACCTGATAAATGATGTGTGGCATGACACCACACATATGTTACTCCTCACTATAAAGGTAGTAACATAGACTAGTAACATATGCATGTTACTAATATACGTTACTCCCACTGTGACTAGTATTAGAATGAAACTTTATATTTTATATTTTCTTGAAGAGAAGGCTTTATGATATTATGCCACAGTGTGGGATAAAATTAGGGCGTGACATTCCACGTATTGAGTACAGATAAGCACGCTGACTTTTCTGAACACTGAAGAGCATGGGTTCTTCTGCAGCTAGCTGCTAGTCTAAGATGCTAATAAATTAAGCATAAACACCATGACACGCTTCCCAGCAGCAAGTGCATGTCGGAACGAGAAACCATCATGCCCAGAGAAGAAATCAACTGCGGTTGTTGGCCATGATAAAAAAAGCAGGTAAAAAGATTGGGAAGCATAACATGTAGCAGTCAAACTCAAAACTCAATGGACAGACTTGATTCTTACAGTTCTACAGGGAAGATAGGTCAGTTATATCCATCCTCCGTACAAGAAAATATATTCGGTCAAAGAACATTTTTTAATAATAAATACGCATGGATTAGCTCAACAAAAAGATGCATACGTCTGTGTTAGTTACACTCCATTTGTAGCCATCGATCGTTCATGCAGCAAGTTTTTCTTGAAACTATTCATAGTGTATTAGTGTTTACCTCGGGAAAAAAAAACTATTCATAGTGGTTAGAGGTGCACCCGGAAGCTATCACACCTTTCTCTAGTGTTTAATGTTTTCAGCTGTGACATGACAAGTAATAAAATATTCAGTTTGCAGATTAAGACGTTAGGAAATTCAGTCGGGAGAATGGAAGCACCTTTTCCGTTGGTACGTACATTTATAGGTTTGACCAACGACTTTGAAATCCTGTGATCCAACCGCGCCGGAGCTGGACCGTATGATCTGGGCCCGGTCAGTATCTTAATGTTAAGATCTCAACCACCGCGGTCATTCGCTGTGTCTTACTATTACGGATTTTTCCTTTTAGTGGGAGGCGATGTGGGTAATGGTGACGAAAAGAGAACTACTCCCTCCATTCGAAATTACTTGTCGAACAGATGAATATATCTAGACGTATTTTAGTTCTATACACATTCACTTTCGAGACAAGCAATTCCGAACGGAGGGAGTAGCTATCTAGTCAGCAGTGTTGGTGGCATCCCAACTCCGACGTGGAAGGCTGAAATATAAACTCCAGCACATATTATGAAAAAACGGAGGGAGTAGCTATCTAGTCAGCAGTGTTGGTGGCATCCCAACTCCGACGTGGAAGGCTGAAATATAAACTCCCGCACATATTATGAAACCAACTCCTTGTAGCATTCTGCAACTTTGCATTCGACGGTATGAGTACCTCTTACAAACTTCGGGAAGGAAACCATCCCCATGATCATGAATTTCCATTTGCCAGATTTGAAGAAATTCCCCAAGCGATGAAAAATTTCTCTGAAACATGTATGATTGGACAAGGAGGTTTTGGCAAAGTTTACAAGGTAACCCGTTTCCTAACACCCTATTATATATTCTAAAAATCGTTAGAATTTTGTGGTTTGTGTTACAAAATTAAATCAATATTTTACCTTAAAATTCTCTAGGGAATGTTGGGTGGACAAGAAGTTGCTATCAAGAGGCTAAGTAAGGATTCTCAACAAGGAACAAAGGAATTCAAGAATGAAGAGGCTAAGTACAACTTCTTGGATGTTGTGGGGAGCAGGATTAAACGATGTTGATTTATGAGTATCTACCTAACAAGAGCTTAGACTCTACCCTTTTTGGTACATATTGCGGAAACACAACATAATTCGATTAAAAACTAAAAATTTGTTTTATTTTTCTTACGGTTGCTTCTCTTCACACATGATTCTAGCAAAATGTTGTTGGACTGGGCGACATGATTTAATATAATTAAAGGGGTCGCTAGGGAATTCTCTACCCCCACCAGCATTCAAGACTAACTATAGTTCACAGATATCTCAAAGCTGTTAACGTTTTGCTAGATGCGGATATGAAACCTAAAGTTATAGATTTTGGTATGGCGAGGATCTTTGGTGATAACCAACAAAATGCAAATACTCAACGCGTTGTCGGAACTTAGTGAGTACACGTAGGGTAACGTAGCAGAAAACAAAAAAATTCCGACCTACGCACCAGCCAAGGACCACTATGGAGACTGCATACATAGTTTGATCTTTTTCATTACCGACTCGTAGCGGAGTGCGAAGTAGAGTCGATGACGATCGGCGGTGCAGATCCCCGCAGCTAGGATTTACAACCTCCCAACCGCGAGGATGTATACCCTCATCTGCTCCTCAGACAGCCCTCCGGGAGGCGGTCGAATAGCCCCCCGGACGGTGTCGCGCACAGCCCTTCGGGAGGACCTTCGAAACTCGAACGGTCACTCGGACAGCCCTTCGGGATTACCTTCGAAACTCGGATGGTCACACGGATAACCCTTCGGGAGGCACTCACGAACTAAGACCGAAACTATGTTCTCTCTACAGAGTTGCACACATACGATGTCATCTATCCGGCAGGGCTTCGCCATCCAGAACTAGTTCTTGCCGGAACCCAAACAGCCTTTCGGCTCTAAGAAACTATTTCGCGGGGAGGGAGAGAGAAGCTATATCATTGCATGGCATTTGTATGTGAGAAGGGATGAGGAGAATGGCAGCCCCTTCTCCTCCTTTTATAGGCCAAGGCAAGGGGTGGGGTGGTGGAGGAAATACCAAAACACCCATGCTACATGTCCCACATGAAGGGTGAAATGATAACTCAAGTGGGGAACCAAGGGGACACCATGGAGGCACCCCCTTAGCCAGCCACAACCTTGCCGCCCCCCATGCCCCCCCAACAAGCCACAACATGTCTCCTAGAAACATGGGTGCTCCCTAGACAAAAAGCCACCAAACATGTAACACCCGATTCGTAGTATCTTGTCCCCTCGTGCTGAGACAAGATGTTTTCCGTGAAACATTTTTTCTGAAAAATTCCGGAAGGTCCCAGAACATTTCCGGCACCCTCTAAAATTCTTCTGGGCAAGATCCGAAACATTTCCGGTGTGGTGATTTTTATCAGCAAAAAGCAACAACGGCGGTTACGGCAGCTCCGGAACATTTTCGGTTTCTCTCCGAAAATCCCAAAATTTCCCAGACCAATTCTGGGGCCCTCTAAGAATTTCCAGGCGAGTGCCAAAACTATTTTGACCTAATAATATATTCCGAAACAAATTTTCGATTTTACCGAAACTCTTTCGGTGTTCTCTCTCCGGAACTCTTCTGTTATCTCCGAAACTTTTCCGGTGACTTTCTCTCAGACTCCCTGTCTAGTATTCAACAGATAGATGACCCTTAAGAGTGTGAGCCTATAGGTTCGGGGAAGTATAGACATGACCTGGAACCCCTTCTGATCAATGATCAACATCGAAGCCGTGGACACCCATATTGACCCCTATACCCACACGAATGAATATTCGAGTGAACCTCCAGTTGCCGTGTGCTATTCCTGTTGCTTTGTGATATGTTACAAATACCCGAGCTGAGATTTACTTGCATCCCCGTGGATCAATGACTTGTCCACTATGCTAGTTACCTCGTTACCGGTTTTGTTATATTTTCTCGTTTCCGTGTTGCGGCATCCCTATGATCAAATCACACTGTGTCTGGCCAGACGATGATGGATACCGTAACACCGAGAGGGCCTGAGAATATCTCTCCATCGTCGGAGGAGCAAATCCCAATCTTGAGCTATCAAGTTACTTGACACACTTTTCCATGAACCCGTAAGCCGCCGTAATAGCCACCCATTTACGGATGACGTTTAACAAACCCCAAAGTTCATGAAGCAAGTATGAAGAAACTCGAAACTCTCATGGTCTAAGGAATTATGCAAACGTTAACCATCTCTGTGTTATGTACCATTAACTTGTGACGACCGAATCTCATAGTATAACATCAATCCAGGCCGATTCAACACAAATGTTCTCTTAACATTGTGCCCTCAAACTTGCTGGCATAGACATGCCCATGACCAGGAAAACAGAATCATCATGCAACACTTGAGCTAGTCTTAGAGGCTAGACCAGGAATACTTCTTACCGTTTATTATTCCACACGTGCATATGAGTCTTCCTCCGAGCCTCGTGTTATTGCAGACTCGAGAACCATAGCAGTTATAGCATGGAACATAAAGATAATTATGAACATGGAGATAAGTAATAGCATTTATTATTGCCTCTAGGGCATATCTCCTACAGACTCCCACTTGCACTAGAGTCAGTAATCTAGTTAATGCTAATGCACTTTACGCATGTGGTATAGCCTGATTTTCATCGGATCTGACAACTTCAGTTCCGTGTCTATCTCTGCATATCCTCGCGTTTTCACGCTTTCATAAAATTCATATTTTGTGCGGACTTGGCTTTTATGTATGTGAATCATAGGTCGAACCTGGATTCCTCAGACTGAGTTATGGAGAAACTACCTGCAGTAGTGTCCCATTGACAAAAGCCATCCTGCAACCATACTAAGTTCATGAATGAACTATATGATTCAACATCTTGTTTGTCGCTTCTAAAGCGTCAACATACTTAGTCATTTGTTATAGAATTCGCCACAGTATCCTGTTGGGAACAATTTGCAACTACCGTGACACCATATTGTGTATTACACAAAACCCTTAACTTAAATCAAAAATCGCATGGAGAAAAGATGAAGACTGTATCGATGTAACATTTTACAACGAACTCTTCATGATCTCCCCTTGCGAGCAAACATATCATCAGTACTTACTCTAGTACTCAATGACATATTTCACTGTTGTCCCTGAAGGAAATATGCCCTAGAGGCAATAATAAAGTTATTATTTATTTCCTTATTTCATGATAAATGTTTATTATTCATGCTAGAATTGTATTAACCGGAAACATAATACATGTGTGAATACATAGACAAACAGAGTGTCACTAGTATGCCTCTACTTGACTAGCTCGTTAATCGAAGATGGTTATGTTTCCTAACCATGAACAAAGAGTTGTTATTTGATTAACGGGATCACATCATTAGGTGAATGATCTGATTGACATGACCCATTCCATTAGCTTAGCACCCGATCGTTTAGTATGTTGCTATTGCTTTCTTCATGACTTATACATGTTCCTATGACTATGAGATTATGCAACTCCCGTTTGCCGGAGGAACACTTTGTGTGCTACCAAACGTCACAACGTAACTGGGTGATTATAAAGGAGCTCTACAGGTGTCTCCAAAGGTAAATGTTGGGTTTGCGTATTTCGAGATTAGGATTTGTCACTCCGATTTCGGAGAGGTATCTCTGGGCCCTCTCGGTAATGCACATCACATAAGCCTTGCAAGCATTGCAACTAATGAGTTAGTTGCGAGATGATGTATTACGAAACGAGTAAAGAGACTTGCCGGTAACGAGATTGAACTAGGTAATGGATACCGACGATTGAATCTCGGGCAAGTAACATACCGATGACAAAGGGAACAACGTATGTTGTTATGCGGTCTGACCGATAAAGATCTTCGTAGAATATGTAGGAGCCAATATGGGCATCCAGGTCCCGCTATTGGTTATTGAGCGGAGACATGTCTCGGTCATGTCTACATCGTTCTCGAACCCGTAGGGTCCGCACGCTTAAGGTTTCGATGACAGTTATATTATGAGTTTATGAGTTTTGATGTACCGAAGGAGTTCGGAGTCCCGGATGAGATCGGGGACATGACGAGGAGTCTCGAAATGGTCGAGACGTAAAGATCGATGTATTGGACGACTATATTCGGACATCGGAAAGGTTCCGAGTGATTCGGATATTTTTCGGAGTACCGGGTAGTTACGGGAGAAGCAATGGGCCTTGATGGGCTTTAGTGGGAAG
>NC_041388.1:560403644-560440980 GCF_002162155.2 Triticum dicoccoides | reverse complement strand
CGGCCACCTTTCCTTCTCCTCCACTTCCTTCTCCCTTCCTCCCCTCTTGGTGGACTCCTACTAGGACTTGGAGTCCTAGTAGGACTCCACATCCTGGCCGCACCAAGCCTTGGCCGGCCTCCTCCTCCTCCATCCTTTATATACAGGGGCAGGGGGCACCCCATAGACACACAAGTTGATCTTCGTGATCGTTCCTTAGCCGTGTGCGGTGCCCTCCTCCACCATATTCCACCTCGGTCATATTGTAGCGGTGCTTAGGCGAAGCCCTGCGATGGTAGAACATCAAGATCGTCACCACGCCGTCGTGCTGACGGAACTCCTCCCCGACACTTTGCTGGATTGGAACCCGGGGATCGTCATCGAGCTGAACGTGTGCTAGAACTCGGAGGTGCCGTAGTTTCGGTGCTTGATCGGTCGGACCGTGGAGACGTACGACTACATCAACCAAATGCTTCCGTTGTCGATCTACAAGGGTACGTAGATCACACTCTCCCCTTCTCGTTGCTATGCATCACCATGATCTTGCGTGTGCGTAGGAAATTTTTTGAAATTACTACGTTCCCCAACAGTGGCATCCGAGCCTAGGTTTTTATGGTTTGATGTTATATGCACGAGTAGAACACAAGTGAGTTGTGGGCGATATAAGTCATACTGCTTACCAGCGTGTCATCCTTTGGTTCGGCGGTATTGTTGGATGAAGCGGCCCGGACCGACATTACGCGTACGCTTACGCAAGACCGGTTCTCCCGACGTGCTTTGCACAGAGGTGGCTTGCGGGTGACAGTTTCTCCAACTTTAGTTGAACCGAGTGTGGCTACGCCCGGTCCTTGCGAAGGTTAAAATAACACCAACTTGAGAAACTATCGTTGTGGTTTTGATGCGTAGGTAAGATTGGTTCTTGCTTAAGCTCGTAGCAGCCACGTAAAACTTGCAACAACAAAGTAGAGGACGTCTAACTTGTTTTTGCAGGGCATGTTGTGATGTGATATGGTCAAAACGTGATGAGATATAAGTTGTTATATGAGATGATCATGTTTTGTTAAAGTTATCGGCAACTGGCAAAAAACCTTATGGTTGTCTCTTTATTGCATAAGATGCAAGTGCCAAATAATTGCTTTACTTTATCACTATGCGATAGCAATAGTTGCAAGAGCAATAGTTGGCGAGACGACCGTGTGATGACACATTGATATAGATCAAGATGATGGAGATCATGGTGTCATGCCGGTGACGATAGAGATCATGACAGTACTTTGGAGATGGAGATCAAAGGCGCAAGATGATGATGACCATATCATGTCACATATTTTGATTGCATATGATGTTTATCTTTTATACATCTTATTTTGCTTAGTTTGACGGTAGCATTTTAAGATGATCTCTCACTAATTATCAAGAAGTGTTCTTCCTGAGTTAGGGCTGGGCATTCGGTTCCCCCGAACCGATCGGTTCGGTGCTTCGGGTATTTGAGAGATTCGGTTTCCTGAAATTGCTGACCGAACGGTTTCTTCCAAAATCAACAACCGAGACTTCGGTCCATCGTAACATCGGTTTGGTCCTTGGTTAAGACCGAGTAGAACTCATCTGCTGAAAGCAATGATAAAAATCGATGCTTTTGCCCTCCCTGAGTCGCTGCTTGCCCTCGCCCTCTCCATTGGCCACCATAGATCGAACCCGAGAGGGAGGAGACGGCACAGGAAAGGAGGGAGAGCATGCCCGACCTCAAGTGCGGTTGCAACGTCGGCGCGCTCCTTGCCTGAGTTCCGCCCGGACGTCCTCCTCCAGTACATTCTCAGCTACGGGCGCCACTCGAGGCCGCGGCGAACTCTGCGACTAGAAATCAGCGAGATGGGACGGCGAGGGTTACGGAAGAGATAAGGGACAGACGAGAATAGCGGTGTTTTTTTAACTGGGGTTGGGGTGCGGTGCGGCAGGGATATGAGGATTTTTTTAATCATAGTGGACGGTCAGAACAACAAAGCAAATGGGCTGTTACGTTTTAACTGAGGTTGGCCCTCCACGTAAACAGCAGAGTAGGAGTAGTAGTGTAGTACTTCGTTCCCGTCTCTCTCTCTTCTAAAGCAGTACTTTGTCCCACCGCTCAAGAAAAAGCTGTAGTTACTGTGTATTCGGGACTTCGGGCTGTAGTTACTTCGGTGTATTCGGGACTTCGGGTACCACACGCATACAACCGAAATTACCGAACAAACTTCGGTTTCCCACGATTGCCAACCGAAGTTCTGACTGAAGTATTCGATTTCGGTGAATTCAGTTTCGGTACCGGTTTATTCGGTACGGTTTTCGGTGCCCTGTTTTTTATGCCCACCCCTACCCTGAGTATGCACCGTTGCGAAAGTTCTTCGTGCTGAGACACCACGTGATGATCGGGTGTGATAGGCTCTACGTTCAAATACAACGGGTGCAAAACAGTTGCACACGCGGAATACTCAGGTTATACTTGACGAGCCAAGCATATACAGATATGGCCTCGGAACACGGAGACCGAAAGGTCGAGCGTGAATCATATAGTAGATATGATCAACATAGTGATGTTCACCAATGAAACTACTCCATCTCACGTGATGATCGGACATGGTTTAGTTGACTTGGATCACGTGATCACTTAGAGGATTAGAGGGATGTCTATCTAAGTGGGAGTTCTTAAGTAATATGATTAATTGAACTTTAATTTATCATGAACTTAGTCCTGGTAGTATTAGCATATCTATGTTGTAGATCAATAGCTCACGTTGTTGCTTTCATATGTTTATTTTGATATGTTTCTAGAGAAAAATTGTGTTGAAAGATGTTAGTAGCAATGATGCAGATTGGATCCGTGATCTGAGGTTTATCCTCATTGCTGCACAGAAGAATTATGTCCTTGATGCACCGCTAGGTGACAGACCTATTGCAGGAGCAGATGCAGACGTTATGAACGTTTGGCTAGCTCAATATGATGACTACTTGATAGTTTAGTGCACCATGCTTAACGGCTTAGAATCGGGACTTCAAAGACGTTTTGAACGTCATAGACCATATGAGATGTTCCAGGAGTTGAAGTTAATATTTCAAGCAAATACCCGAGTTGAGAGATATGAAGTCTCCAACAAGTTCTATAGCTAAAAGATGGAGGAGAATCGCTCAACTAGTGAGCATGTGCTCAGATTGTCTTGGGTACTACAATCGCTTGAATCAAGTGGAAGTTAATCTTCCAGATAAAATAGTGATTGACAGAATTCTCTAGTCACCATCACCAAGTTAGTAGAACTTCGTGATGAACTATAATATGCAAGGGATAACGGAAACAATTCCCAAGCTCTTCGTGATGCTGAAATCGACGAAGGTAGAAATCAAGAAAAACATCAAGTGTTGATGGTTAACAAAACCACTAGTTTCAAGAAAAGGGCAAAGGAAAGAAGGGGAACTTCAAGAAGAACAGCAAGCAAGTTGCTGCTCAAGTGAAGAAGCCCAAGTCTGGTCCTAAGCCTGAGACTAAGTGCTTCTACTGCAAAGGGACTGGTCACTGGAAGCGGAACTTGTTGGGGAACGTTGCAGAAAATTAAAATTTTTCCTACGGTTTCACCAAGATCCATCTATGAGTTCATCTAAGCAACGAGTCTAGGGAGAGAGTTTGCATCTACATACCACTTGTAGATCGCGTGCGGAAGCTTGCAAGGTGATGATGTAGTCGTACTCGGCGTGATCCAAATCACCGATAACCTGCGCCGAACGGACGGCACCTCCGTGTTCAACACACGTACGGAACAGCCACGTCTCCTCCTTCTTGATCCAGCAAGGAAGGGAGGAGAGGTTGAGGGAGATGGCACCAGCAGCAGCACGACGGCGTGGTGTTGATGGAGCTGCAGTACTCCGGCAGAGCTTCGCTAAGCACTATGGAGGTGGAGGAGGTGTTGGGGAGGGAGAAGGAGGCAACCAAAGGCCAGGGTGTTCAGGTATGAAGTCCCTCCTCTCCCCCACTATATATAGGGGTGCCAAGGGGGGGTGGCCGGCCCTAGGAGATCCAATCTCCTAGGGGGTGCGGCGGCCAAGGGGGGTTTTCCCTCCCCCCAAGGCACCTAGGAGGTGCCTTACCCTCCTAGGACTCTTGCCCCCCTTGAACCCTAGGCGCATGGGCCTATGTGGGGCTGGTGCCCTTGGCCCATTAGGCCAAGGCGCACCCCCCACAGCCCATGTGGCCCCCCCGAGACAGGTGGACCCACCCGGTGGACCCCCGGGACCCTTCCGGTGGTCCCGGTACAATACCGATAACCCCGAAACTTGTCCCGATGCCCGAAACAGGACTTCCCATATATAAATCTTTACCTCCGGACCATTCCGGAACTCCTCGTGACGTCCGGGATCTCATCCGGGACTCCGAACAACATTCGGGTTACTGCATATACATATCCCTATAACCCCAGCGTAACTGAACCTTAAGTGTGTAGACCCTACGGGTTCGGGAGACATGCAGACATGACCGAGACTCTCTCAGTCAATAACCATCAGCGGGATCTGGATACCCATGATGGCTCCCACATGCTCCTCGATGTTGTCATCGGATGAACCACTATGTCGAGGATTCGATCAAACCCTGTATGCAATTCCCTTTGTCAATCGGTACATTACTTGCCCGAGACTCGATCGTCGGTATCCCAATACCTTGTTCAGTCTCGTTACCGGCAAGTCACTTTACTCGTACCGTAATGCATGATCCCGTGTCCAACACCTTGGTCACATTGAGCTCAATATGATGATGCATTACCGAGTGGGCCCAGAGATACCTCTCCGTCATACGGAGTGACAAATCCCAGTCTCGATCCGTGTCAACCCAACAGCTACTTTCGGAGATACCTGTAATGCACCTTTATAGTCACCCAGTTACGTTGTGACGTTTGGTATACCCAAGGCACTCTTACGGTATCCGGGAGTTGCACGATCTCATGGTCGAAGGAAGAGATACTTGACACTTGCAAAGCTCTAGCAAAACGAACTACACGATCTTTTATGCTATGCTTATGATTGGGTCTTGTCCATCACATCATTCTCCTAATGATGTGATCCCGTTATCAATGACATCCAATGTCCATAGTCAGGAAACCATGACTATCTGTTGATCACAACGAGCTGGTCAACTAGAGGCTTACCAGGGACATTGTGTGGTCTAAGTATTCACACGTGTATTACGATTTCCGGATAATACAGTTATAGCATGAATACAAGACAATTATCATGAACAATGAAATATAATAATACTTTTATTATTGCCTCTAGGGCATATTTCCAACAGTCTCCCACTTGCACTAGAGTCACTAATCTAGTTACATTGTGATGAATCGAACACCCATAGAGTTCTGGTGTTGATCATGTTTTGCACGCGAGAGAGGTTTAGTCAGCGGATCTGTGACATTCAGATCCGTGTGCACTTTGCAAATCTCTATGTCTCCATCTTGAACATTTTCACGGATGGAGTTGAAACGACGCTTGATGTGCCTGGTCTTCTTGTGAAACCTGGGCTCCTTTGCGAGGGCAATAGCTCCAGTGTTGTCACAGAAGAGTTTGATCGGCCCCGACGCATTGGGTATGACTCCTAGGTCGGTGATGAACTCCTTCACCCAAATCGCTTCATGTGCTGCCTCCGAGGCTGCCATGTACTCCGCTTCACACGTAGATCCCGCCACGACGCTCTGCTTGCAGCTGCACCAGCTTACTGCTCCACCATTCAACATATACAAGTATCCGGTTTGTGACTTAGAGTCATCCAGATCTGAGTCGAAGCTAGCGTCGACGTAACCCTTTACGATGAGCTCTTCGTCTCCTCCATAAACGAGAAACATGTCCTTTGTCCTTTTTAGGTACTTCAGGATATTCTTGACCGCTGTCCAGTGTTCCTTGCCGGGATTACTTTGGTATCTTGCTACCAAACTTACGGCAAGGTTTACATCGGGTCTGGTACACAGCATGGCATACATAATAGATCCTATGGCTGAAGCATAGGGGATGACACTCATCTCTTCTTTATCTTTTGCCGTGGTCGGTGACTGAGCTGAGCTCAGTCTCATACCTTGTAATATAGGCAAGAACCCCTTCTTGGACTGATCCATTCTGAATCTCTTCAAAATCTTATCAAGGTATGTGCTTTGTGAAAGACCTATGAGGCGTCTCGATCTATCTCTATAGATCTTGATGCCTAATATATAAGCAGCTTCTTCAAGGTCCTTCATTGAAAAACACTTATTCAAGTAGGCCTTAATGCTGTCCAGAAATTCTATATCATTTCCCATCAAGAGTATGTCATATAATATGAGAAATGCTACAGAGCTCCCACTCACTTTCTTGTAAACGCAGGCTTCTCCATAAGTCTGCATAAACCCAAACGCTTTGATCATCTCATCAAAGCGAATGTTCCAACTCCGAGATGCTTGCACCAGTCCATAAATGGATCGCTGGAGCTTGCATACTTTGTTAGCGTTCCGAGGATCGACAAAACCTTCCGGCTGCATCATATACAGTTCTTCCTTAAGATGCCCGTTAAGGAATGCTGTTTTGACGTCCATCTGCCATATCTCATAATCATAGTATGCGGCAATTGCTAACATGATTCGGACGGACTTTAGCTTCGCTACGGGAGAGAATGTCTCGTCGTAGTCAATCCCTTGAACCTGTCGATAACCCTTAGCGACAAGTCGAGCTTTATAGATGGTAACATTACCATCCGCGTCCGTCTTCTTCTTAAAGATCCATTTGTTTTCTATTGCTCGCCGATCATTGGGCAAGTCTGTCAAAGTCCATACTTTGTTTTCATACATGGATTCTATCTCGGATTTCATGGCTTCAAGCCATTTGTTGGAATCCGGGCCCGTCATTGCTTCTTCATAGTTCGAAGGTTCATTGTTGTCTAACAACATGATTTCCAGGACAGGGTTGCCGTACCACTCTGGTGCGGAACGTGTCCTTGTGGACCTACGAAGTTCAGCAGTAACTTGATCCGAAGTACCTTGATCATTATCATGGTTTTCCTCTTCAGTTGGTGTGGGCATCACAGGAATGGTTTCCTGTGCTGCGTCACTATCCCGCTCAAGAGGTAGTACTTCATCGAGTTCTACTTTCCTCCCACTTACTTCTTTCGAGAGAAACTCTTTTTCCAGAAAGCATCCGTTCTTGGCAACAAAGATCTTGCCTTCGGATCTTAAGTAGAAGGTATACCCTATAGTTTCCTTAGGGTATCCTATGAATACGCATTTTTCCGACTTGGGTTCGAGCTTTTCAGGTTGAAGTTTCTTGACATAAGCTTCACATCCCCAAACTTTTAGAAACGACAGCTTAGGTTTCTTTCCAAACCATAATTCATACGGTGTCGTCTCAATGGATTTAGACGGTGCCCTATTTAAAGTGAATGTAGCTGTCTCTAGAGCGTATCCCCAAAATGACAGCGGTAAATCGGTAAGAGACATCATAGACCGCACCATGTCCAATAGAGTGCGATTACGACGTTCGGACACACCGTTTCGTTGAGGTGTTCCAGGCGGCGTGAGCTGTGAAACGATTCCACATTTCTTTAAGTGTGTACCAAATTCGTGACTTAAGTATTCTCCTCCACGATCTGATCGTAAGAATTTTATCTTTCGGTCACGTTGATTCTCCACCTCATTCTGAAATTCCTTGAACTTTTCAAAGGTCTCAGACTTGTGTTTCATTAAGTAGACATACCCATATCTACTCAAGTCATCTGTGAGAGTGAGAACATAACGATATCCTCCGCGAGCCTCAACGCTCATTGGACCGCACACATCGGTATGTATGATTTCCAACAAGTTGGTTGCTCGCTCCATTGTTCCGGAGAACGGAGTCTTGGTCATTTTGCCCAAGAGGCATGGTTCGCACGTGTCAAACGATTCATAATCAAGAGACTCTAAAAGTCCATCGGCATGGAGCTTCTTCATGCGCTTGACACCAATGTGACCAAGGCGGCAGTGCCACAAGTATGTGGGACTATTGTTATCAACTTTAAATCTTTTGGCATCTACACTATGAACATGTGTAATATTACGTTCGAGATTCATCAAGAATAAACCATTGACCATCGGAGCATGACCATAAAACATATCTCTCATATAAATCGAACAACCATTATTCTCAGACTTAAATGAGTAGCCATCTCGTATTAAACGAGATCCAGATACAATGTTCATGCTCAAACTTGGCACTAAATAACAATTATTAAGGTTCAAAACTAATCCCGTAGGTAAATGTAGAGGCAGCGTGCCAACGGTGATCACATCGACTCTGGAACCATTCCCGACGCGCATCGTCACCTCGTCCTTCGCCAGTCTCCGTTTATTCCGCAGCTCCTGCTGTGAGTTACAAATATGAGCAACGGCACCGGTATCAAATACCCAGGAGTTACTACGAGTACTGGTAAGGTACACATCAATCACATGTATATCAAATATACCTTTGGTGTTGCCGGCCTTCTTATCCGCTAAGTATTTGGGGCAGTTCCGCTTCCAGTGACCCTTCCCCTTGCAATAAAAGCACTCAGTCTCAGGCTTGGGTCCATTCTTTGACTTCTTCCCGGTAACTGGCTTACCAGGCGCGGCAACATCTTTGCCGTCCTTCTTGAAGTTCTTCTTACCCTTGCCCTTCTTGAACTTAGTGGTCTTATTGACCATCAACACTTGATGTTCTTTCTTGATTTCAGCCTCTGCTGACTTCAGCATCGAGAACACTTCAGGAATGGTCTTTTCCATTCCCTGCATGTTGTAGTTCATCACTAAGCTCTTGTAGCTTGGTGGGAGCGACTGGAGGATTCTGTCAATGACCGCCTCATCTGGGAGGTTAATGTTCAGCTGGGTCATACGGTTGTGCAACCCAGACATCTTCAGGATGTGCTCACTGGCAGAACCGTTTTCCTCCATCTTACAACTGTAGAACTTGTCGGAGACATCATATCTCTCGACCCGGGCATGAGCTTGGAAAACTAGTTTCAGCTCTTCGAACATCTCATATGCTCCGTGATGCTCAAAACGCTTTTGGAGCCCCGGTTCTAAGCTGTAAAGCATGCCGCACTGAACGAGGGAGTAATCATCAGCGCGAGACTGCCAAGCATTCATAATGTCTTGGTTCTCTGGGACGGGAGCGTCACCTAGCGGTCCTTCTAGGACATATTGTTTCCTGGCAGCTATGAGGATGATCCTCAGGTTCCGGACCCAGTCCGTATAGTTGCTGCCATCATCTTTCAGCTTGGTTTTCTCTAGGAACGCGTTGAAGTTCATGTTGACATTAGCGTTGGCCATTGATCTACAAGACATATTTGCAAAGGTTTTAGACTAAGTTCATGATAATAAAGTTCTAATCAAATTATGAACTCCCACTTAGATTAGACATCCCTTTAGTCATCTAAGTGTTACACGATCCGAGTCGACTAGGCCGTGTCCGATCATCACGTGAGACGGACTAGTCATCGTCGGTGAACATTCTCATGTTGATCATATCTTCCATACGATTCGTGTTCGACCTTTCGGTCTCCGTGTTCCGAGGCCATGTCTGCACATGCTAGGCTCGTCAAGTTAACCCTAAGTGTTTTCGCTGTGTAAAACTGTCTTACACCCGTTGTATGTGAACGTAAGAATCCATCACACCTGATCATCACGTGGTGCTTGGAAACGACGAACTGTAGCAACGGTGCACAGTTAGGGGAGAACACTTCTTGAAATTTTATAAGGGATCATCTTATTTACTACCGTCGTCCTAAGTAAACAAGATGCATAATACATAATAAACATCACATGCAATTATATAGTTGTGACATGATATGGCCAATATCATATAGCTCCATTGATCTTCATCTTCGGGGCTCCATGATCATCTTGTCACCGGCTTGACACCATGATCTCCATCATCATGATCTCCATCATCATGATCTCCATCATCGTGTCTTCATGAAGTTGTCACGCCAACGACTACTTCTACTTCTATGACTAACGTTTAGCAATAAAGTAAAGTAGTTTACATGACGTTATTCAATGACACGCAGGTCATACAAAAAATAATGACAACTCCTATGGCTCCTGCCGGTTGTCATACTCATCGACATGCAAGTCGTGAATCCTATTACAAAGAACATGATCTCATACATCACAATTCATCATTCATCACAACTTCTGGCCATATCACATCACATGATCAATCGCTGCAAAAACAAGTTAGACGTCCTCTAATTGTTGTTGCATCTTTTACGTGGCTGCAATTGGGTTCTAGCAAGAACGTTTTCTTACCTACGAATCACCACAACGTGATTTTGTCAACTTCTATTTACCCTTCATAAGGGCGCTGTTCATCGATTCCGCTCCAACTAAGGTGGGAGAGACAGACACCCGCCAGCCACCTTATGCAACTTGTGCATGTCAGTCGGTGGAACCGGTCTCACGTAAGTGTACGTGTAAGGTTGGTCCGGGCCGCTTCATCCCACAATACCGTTGAGCAAGAAAAGACTAGTAGAGGCAAGTAAGATGACAAAATCCACGCCCACAACAAAGTTGTGTTCTACTCGTGCAAAGAGAACTACGCATAGACCTAGCTCTGATACCACTGTTGGGGAACGTTGCAGAAAATTAAAATTTTTCCTACGGTTTCACCAAGATCCATCTATGAGTTCATCTAAGCAACGAGTCTAGGGAGAGAGTTTGCATCTACATACCACTTGTAGATCGCGTGCGGAAGCTTGCAAGGTGATGATGTAGTCGTACTCGACGTGATCCAAATCACCGATAACCTGCGCCGAACGGACGGCACCTCCGCGTTCAACACACGTACGGAACAGCCACGTCTCCTCCTTCTTGATCCAGCAAGGAAGGGAGGAGAGGTTGAGGGAGATGGCACCAGCAGCAGCACGACGGCGTGGTGTTGATGGAGCTGCAGTACTCTGGCAGAGCTTCGCTAAGCACTATGGAGGTGGAGGAGGTGTTGGGGAGGGAGAAGGAGGCAACCAAAGGCCAGGGCGTTCAGGTATGAAGTCCCTCCTCTCCCCCACTATATATAGGGGTGCCAAGGGGGGGTGGCCGGCCCTAGGAGATCCAATCTCCTAGGGGGTGCGGCGGCCAAGGGGGGTTTTCCCTCCCCCCAAGGCACCTAGGAGGTGCCTTACCCTCCTAGGACTCTTGCCCCCCTTGAACCCTAGGCGCATGGGCCTATGTGGGGCTGGTTCCCTTGGCCCATTAGGCCAAGGCGCACCCCCCACAGCCCATGTGGCCCCCCCGGGACAGGTGGACCCACCCGGTGGACCCCCGGGACCCTTCCGGTGGTCCCGGTACAATACCGATAACCCCGAAACTTGTCCCGATGCCCGAAACAGGACTTCCCATATATAAATCTTTACCTCCGGACCATTCCGGAACTCCTCGTGACGTCCGGGATCTCATCCGGGACTCCGAACAACATTCGGATTACTGCATATACATATCCCTATAACCCCAGCGTAACTGAACCTTAAGTGTGTAGACCCTACGGGTTCGGGAGACATGCTGACATGACCGAGACTCTCTCAGTCAATAACCATCAGCGGGATCTGGATACCCATGATGGCTCCCACATGCTCCTCGATGTTTTCATCGGATGAACCACTATGTCGAGGATTCGATCAAACCCTGTATGCAATTCCCTTTGTCAATCGGTACATTACTTGCCCGAGACTCGATCGTCGGTATCCCAATACCTTGTTCAGTCTCGTTACCGGCAAGTCACTTTACTCGTACCGTAATGCATGATCCCGTGTCCAACACCTTGGTCACATTGAGCTCAATATGATGATGCATTACCGAGTGGGCCCAGAGATACCTCTCCGTCATACGGAGTGACAAATCCCAGTCTCGATCCGTGTCAACCCAACAGCTACTTTCGGAGATACCTGTAATGCACCTTTATAGTCACCCAGTTACGTTGTGACGTTTGGTATACCCAAGGCACTCTTACGGTATCTGGGAGTTGCACGATCTCATGGTCGAAGGAAGAGATACTTGACACTTGCAAAGCTCTAGCAAAACGAACTACACGATCTTTTATGCTATGCTTATGATTGGGTCTTGTCCATCACATCATTCTCCTAATGATGTGATCCCGTTATCAATGACATCCAATGTCCATAGTCAGGAAACCATGACTATCTGTTGATCACAACGAGCTGGTCAACTAGAGGCTTACCAGGGACATTGTGTGGTCTAAGTATTCACACGTGTATTACGATTTCCGGATAATACAGTTATAGCATGAATACAAGACAATTATCATGAACAATGAAATATAATAATACTTTTATTATTGCCTCTAGGGCATATTTCCAACAGAACTACCCCAAGTGATTGGCGGATAAGAAGGATGGCAAAGTGAACATAAGTATTTTTGATATACATGTTATTGATGTGTAGTTTACTAGTGTTTATAGCAACCCCTAAGTATTTGATACTAGTTCAGTTGCTAAGATTAGTAACTCGAAACGGGAGTTGCAGAATAAATAGAGACTAGTTAAGGGTGAAGTAATGATGTGTGTTGGAAGTGGTTCCAAGATTGATATGATCATCATCGCACACTCCTTATAATTTCGGGATTAGTGTTGAACCTAAATAAGTGTTATTTGGTCTTTGCGTTCAGCATGAATATGATTTGATCATGTTTATTGTAATACGGTTATTCATTTAAGTAAGAGAATAAATTGTTGTTCTGTTTACATGAATAAAACCTTATATGGTTACACACCCAATGAAAATAGTTCGTTGGATCTTGATCGTAGTGATACACATAATCATAATATTGAAACCAAAAGATGCAAAGTTAATAATGATAGTGCAACTTATTTGTGGCACTGCCGTTTAGGTCATATTGGTGTAAAGCGCATGAAGAAACTCCATGCTGATGGGCTTTTGAAATCACTTGATTATGAATCAGTTGATGCTTGCGAACCATGCCTCATGGGCAAGATGACTAAAACTCCGTTCTTCGGAACAATGGAGCGAGCAACAGATTTGTTGGAAATCATACATACTGATGTATGTGGTCCGATGAATATTGAGGCTCGCGACAGGTATCATTATTTTCTGATCTTCACAAATGATTTGAGAAGATATGAGTATATCTACTTGATGAAACATAAGTCCGAAACATTTGAAAAGTTCAAAGAATTTCAGAGTGAAGTGAAAAATCATCGTAACAAGAAAATAAAGTTTCTACGATCTGATCGTAGAGAAGAGTATTTGAGTTACGAGTTTGCCCTTCAGTTAAAAAACAATGTGAAATAGTTTCACTACTCACGCCACCTGGAACACCACAATGTAATGGTGTGTCCGAACGTCATAACCGTACTTTATTAGATATGGTGTGATCTATGATGTCTCTTACCGATCTACCACTATCGTTTTGGGGTTATGCATTAGAGACAGTTGCATTCACGTTAAATAGGGCACCATCTAAATTCGTTGAGACGACACCGTATGAACTATGGTTTGGCAAGAAACCTAAGCTGTCGTTTCTTAAAGTTTGAGGTTGCAATGCTTATGTGAAAAAGTTTCAACCTGATACGTTGAGACGACACCGTATGGACATGATGAGGAGTCTCGAAATGGTCGAGACGTAAAGATCGATATATTGGACGACTATATTCGGACATCGGAAAGGTTCCGAGTGATTCGGGTATTTTTTGGAGTACCAGGTAGTTACGGGAGAAGCAATGGGCCTTGATGGGCTTTAGTGGGAAGAGGAGAAAGGGCCAAGGGGCTGCTGTGCCCCCCCCTCCCCTCTGGTCCGAATTGGACTAGGGAAAAGAGGGCCGGCCACCTTTCCTTCTCCTCCACTTCCTTCTCCCTTCCTCCCCCCTTGGTGGACTCCTACTAGGACTTGGAGTCCTAGTAGGACTCCACATCCTGGCCGCACCAAGCCTTGGCCGGCCTCCTCCTCCTCCATCCTTTATATACAGGGGCAGGGGGCACCCCATAGACACACAAGTTGATCTTCGTGATCGTTCCTTAGCCGTGTGCGGTGCCTCCCTCCACCATATTCCATCTCGGTCATATTGTAGCGGTGCTTAGGTGAAGCCCTGCGACGGTAGAACATTAAGATCGTCACCACGCCGTCGTGCTGACGGAAATCCTCCCCGACGCTTTGCTAGATCGGAACCCGGGGATCGTCATCGAGCTGAACGTGTGCTAGAACTCGGAGGTGCCGTAGTTTCGGTGCTTGATCGGTCGGACCGTGGAGACGTACGACTACATCAACCAAACGCTTCCGTTGTCGATCTACAAGGGTATGTAGATCACACTCTCCCTTTCTCGTTGCTATGCATCACCATGATCTTGCGTGTGCGTAGGAAATTTTTTGAAATTACTACGTTCCCCAACAGTCCCATGATCAATACTTTGATCACTTTAGTATCCATACTCGCAACACCTTGGGAGTATCAGACATATCTGGTTGTTTTACATACCATGGATTACATGATTAATCCAAACACAAAAGTGCATGGAATCTGCATCATGTATTTTGCTCATCAGTGTTTTGGGACACCGAGTCTTGCAAAAAACTCTTCCATGTGACTCCGGCAAGAATCACTCCTTGGCGGTTTTAAATGCTAAAAGGTTTTAGCACCTTGTCAAGATGTATTCATTGCTTAGCCCTATTAGGTAAATCTAATTGCCATAGATCATTATGCCTAATATTGAGGCTATTTAGCCTAAGCACTTCATCAAAAAAACTATTTTCAAATGAAGTCCTAATTTGTGTTAAGAAATTTATTTCCAATTAACAATGTGTCAAGGACACAAGGTTTTTAGAAATATTATTATGCTCCCACTTACTTTCTTGAATTCAAGCATCTTCGTTACCCATTGACGAGGTCAGAACCCTTTGACCATTTCATCAAAGCACGAAGATTCAAATTCCATTTTTCTCTCTTATGTCCATCGCTGGAACTCTGAAGTTTGCACCCTTACTAGCATCCTCTGGATAGACAAAATGCCTTGAAATGTAACACATGCAAGTCCTTGGTTTCATTTCCATCAGATGGAAATCCTATTATCATCCATGTTTCGTATCTCATGATTGAAATATGTATTAATTGCTAGTTCAACCCAAACTTACTTTAAGCATCGCTACGATGAAAACAACCTCATTGCAGTCAACTCTTGAACTTGTTATTTCAACAAGTCGAGCTTTATGGATAAAACATTTTTATCCGTATCAGTTTTAAGTTCCATAAATATTCGTTAGACTCTATGTCTTCCGAAAGGTGTATCAAGGTTTTAATCTTGAATCACTTATATGGAAACTAACTCGGGTTGTATTGGCATTTAGCCAATTCCAGAGTCAAGGCCCATCAACGCTTCCTTTTGTATTGTAGGTATAATGTTGTATAACAACAATATCTCGTTTGCGCACCTGAGAGGTTTGCACGAGCCTTGCCTACGTGGTTCAGCTGCAAGTTCGACTGAAGTTCATACAATATTGTAGAGACTTTCGTATCAGTCGCAGTAGAAAACTCTGGAATTACTTCCAACGTCTCTTTCCTTTGATCTGATGACGAAGATACTGTTTATCTCGTCGAGTTGCGCTATTCTCCCACTCACCTTTTTGAAAGAACCATTCTCTTTAAAAGCACACCATTTCGCGGCAAAACTATTTGCCTCGGTATAGTAAGGGAGTAACACCCAACATTTTGGTATAACCTATAAAGTAGCACTTGTCTGATTTGGATTAGGTTTGTAACCTTTTACACAAGCTCCATATTCCAAATGTTAAGAAAAGATATAACATGGTTGGGCGTACCATACCATGGATTTATTTCAACAGACCCGATGTAGCTCTTTTCAGTGTAAAAGCCGCAGTCTCTAGAGCATCACTTTAAAAGGGATAATGGCAAATTTATTTATGTCATCTTTGACCTTACCATGTCATAAATGGTTAGATTACATCTCCACGGACTTTCCACTTGCAATGGTGTTCCGGGAGGTGCAAGTTATGAAACCCCTTTCACAACTCATCAGACATTCGCTAAACATGTAACTCAAATATTCCTTTGTGCAATCAAATTGCAGAAACATAATTTTCTTGTTACAATAACTTCTACTTCATTTTTGAAAACCTTTCGAATCATTTCAAAAGATCCAGATTTACGTCTCATCAAGTAAATATCCATATATCTACTTGATTCATTTCCAAAGATAAATAAATCCACCACTTGCAACAACATTTATTGAACCACACACATGAAAATGTATGATCACCAATAAGTTTGTTGCTCGTTCCTTATGGCATGTGAACGGTATTTCAGTCACTTCCCTTTTCGGAGGAAAGTTGCAAGTGTCAGATGATTCAAAATAAAACGACTTCAAAATCCATCATAATGGAATTTTTCCATGTGGGTTTCTCCAATGTGACCAAATGCAGTGCCACACATGTGTGGTATTCTCATAGTCTCGCGACATTTAGCATCAGCGTTATGGATGTATCATATTACCATCAATATTCATAGCATACATCCCATCTTGGATGGAAGCATGACACTTCATGTTATTCATAATACTTAACAACAATTTTTGGTTTTATGAACAACTCATTTGGAACAAACATTGTGCAATGGGCTAGAGTGTATGAAACTCTAAAATGAATTATGAAAGTAAACCCAGAGGTATTGTATTATTATCAATATTCATAACATACATCTCATTCATAATGAAAGTATGGCCCTTTTGTTATTCGTAACATCGAACATAAAAAGTTCTCTTATGAACAACCTTCTTGCAAGATACCTTATGCAATGGGATAGAGTTTGTAAAACTCTAAATGAATTATGAAAATAAATACAGACGGCAATACACCGATGGAAGGTATAGTAACATTTACAATGTTCCCTGTGTATACCTTAACCTCATTTCTGGCTAGTCTTTTTAGGCCATAGTAGCTCTTACATTGATTCGCAACAGAATGCAATCGAGCGGGTATCTTTCTGATTAACTCACAATACCCAAGAATTAGTGATTAACATCTTTAACCATAATTCCCAAGAACTATATCTTTGACCAGCCTACTATACATCAAAAACTTGTATGACATTCATACATGAGCTGGATATTCCAGTCATCTTTCTTACTGCCTTTATACTTCTAACAGTTTAACTTTTAGTATTTCTCCTACTCGCAAAAGAAGCACCCAACTTAAGAGTGGCGTTAGCCCTGGACTTCCTAGGCGTGTAAGTCATACTAAAACCCTTTGGACACTTCCTTTCTCTTTAAGTTGTTGTTTTATTCACCTTTCATTATATGACAGGCGTTCTTCTGGATCCCTTTGTCACAACCCCAGAATATTGCTTGTATTAGTTGCATGATAGAGCACTCATGCATCATGTCTAATTTATGAAACTTGAATTGAGGAAAGTGGAAGCCTCGAAATTTTAAATAAAGGGCAAGAACCCTGAAAATGCATTCTATGAAGCCAAAATGCCCTAAAAATAGTTTTGGTAATTTTGGAAAGAGCTATACATCAAACCAAAATTCTGGATAACTTTTACGTAATATTTTGGGACATTGAATTTAAATCATATTGTATTTGAATTTGGATCTATATTCTTAATATATATAGAATATATATATATATATATATTCAAATAACTTTGAAATATTTTATGTGCATCAGGAACAATCCAATTAGCAACATAAAAATACTCAAAGGTTTATTGGCACTGTTTGGATTCTGTTTTGAATTTGAAAACAGTGGCAAAAGACAGAAATAAAAAAACAGAAAGAAAAAATAGAAAAGGACAGAGTGAGAGAAGCCCAACCACTTACCTGGAGCTGGCCGAGTTGGCCCAGTCCACCAACCTACCCTGCCAGTCGTCTCCTTGCTTCTGCCAGGAGGACGACGCCGTGTCGACGCGCGTGCAACCGAGCTCCACATCCTGCTTCCCCTTCGCCCTGTCCTCGCGCCACGGAGACGGCCACGAAGCCCCTCGCTCTCTGGTTCTCTCTCCCCTCGCTCCTCTGCTTCCCCTCCCGATGGCCGAGCGCCGCTGTCGTCGCCGCTCGTTGTTGCCACGGCCACCGGCCCTCCCTCGCCCATCCAACATGCTCCAGAGATCCTCCATGCTGTCCCCGTCAACTCCACCGAGCCACATGAGCTGGGAAGCACTACAACGCCCTCGACGTTGCCGTCTTCTACCATGGGCCACCAAGATCGCCGGCGCCGATTCGCGCCACCCGGGTCGTCCCCAGCCCCGCCGTCCGCACCCTTCACCTCGCCGTGAGCCCTGGTCCCTTTCCCCCCTTCTCCCCTCGTCGTCCTCGTGTCGCAGCACAGTACCCTGCGAGCTCCCGCGCCGCCGTCCGCCATGGCCGTCAGGCCCGTACTCCTGAGCTCTTCCCCTCACGGTCGAGCACAGCAACGTGATCAGCGCGTCTCCAGGAGCTCAAAACACCCAACCGCTGCTCCTAACGTGCTCTGAGGCGTCAACTCGGTCGATACCCGAACTCCGGCGCCACCGCGAGCTCACTTCCAGCGAGCTCCGTCCATCCCACGGCCTCCCACCTGCTCCGTTAGATGCGCGCGAGCGCCAGCCACCCTCGGCACCCATCCACACGTCGAATGGACGCCGGAGCCGCGATTCCGGTGTGCCTCCGCCGTCGGCTGTGGTTGTCGCCGGCCATGCTCCGGCGAGTGTCGACGTGGCCGTCATTAGACGCTAACCCCGCCACCTAAGCAACCCTAATAGCCACTGACCAGTGGGCCTAGGCCCTAATTAATCTAGATTAGGTTTAGTTTAATTTTATTTAACTGTGTTAGTTAACCATGTCACTGACGTATGGACCCCACACGTCAGGTTTGACCTGGACCGAGCCGTTGACCTACTGACGTCACTGTGAGGTCATGCTGACACAATAATTCCTTTATAGAATTTAAATAAATCTTAAATGATTTATTATTTTCAGAAAATGCCCAAAACTTCTAAAAATCATATAACATCAATCGTAGCTCGGAATGAAATAATTTATATATGAAAAATGATCAGAAAAATCCAATCTATCCATCCGTACCATTTTCATGCATGTTAGAACAACTTATACCTACTTATCAGGTCAAATCAATTAAATGGCATTTAAACCCTCACATGTGGAGTTTGAATTTGAACCTTGGGTTCAAACCAACTACACTTAATTGTGTTGCTAGTTGCATTAGGCCAAATCACATCATATTGCCATGTCATAATCATGCATCATAATTGTTGCATTGCATTGATTGTGTTCTTCCTTGTTTGCCGGTGTTTGTCCCCTCTCGATAGACGTGGTTTCGATGATGTGATCGATGACACTGATGAAGAACTATACTATCTTCAGAAGTGCCAGGCAAGCAAACCCCCCTTGTTCATTCCGATACAATTCCACTCTTCCGCTCCTGCTCTCTTTTACTGCATTAGGACAACAACGATTCAACTGTTACATGTTGCGGTAGTTGAACCCCTTTCCTCTACATGACCTGTCATTGCCACAGTAAATAGATGAAACCCACTAGCATGAGTAGGAATTGTTTGAGCCCTGATGTGCCTACTCATTCATGCTTGTTGTCATGCCTGCTACTGCTTAGAGTTGAGTCAGGTCTGATTCATCGGGAATGAATTGGAACATGGTGAACATGTCCTACTATTGAGAGCTAAGTGTGTGAACATGATTTGGTAAAGGTAGTGGTGAGAGGCCATGTAGGAGTACATGGTGGGTTGTCTCATTGCAGCCTTCCTCAGGAACTGAGTTCTGTGTTTGTGATCCATGAACAGTTACTACCACACATTGGGCTCCGGGCGCTCCAAGCTCTCTCGACTTATTAATCAACCTGATCTCTGTCCAGGAGTTGCAACTAGTTTCTGGTGTTTGTAGGTAGTGTTAGTAGTCTACCAGGTGGCACTCGGTACAGGTGGGCTTGGGACAGACTAGGCACAGTGGCCCGATGTACCAAATGGCACCCGGATGGTGGGCTTGGGAACCCTGCTCACATTGTTTGGGGCCGTGAGCAACACCCCGGCCGGATCTCCTTGCGGATGGAACCCGAATAGGCGATAAACCTGGACTAGAGACTTGTTGGTTAGTCAGGTCGTGTCCGACTCCCTCGCCAGGCTTCCGCTTGAAGGTTGCCGAGATACACGATGTATACATGGTGGTAAGTGGCGAGAGCGTGTGTGAAGAAGTACACCCCTGTAGGGTTATCATTATCTATTCGAATAGCCGGATTCCTCGGATATGGAAACTTGGACCCCTTGCATAGTTCATAGACAAGTGAAAGCGGATACTCTAAAATGCGCAAGATAAGTGTGAGTGGTATGGATGGTGTTCTCGCAGGGATGCGGGAGCGGATCCATAGTGGTGTATTGGTATGGTGAATATGTGGACTCGTGTGTGCCACCTCAAAAGAGTTACTTGCAGTCGTAGTTCATGATAGCCACCGAGTCAAAGCTGGCTTGCTGTAGTTAAACTCCACCACCCCTTTGTTGATACCGATGCATATGTAGATAGTTCTGATGTAAGTCTTGATGGGTACATTTGTAATCACGTTTGCTTAATTTATGTTTTTGCAGAGAGACTTAAGTCTCGCTAGTAGTTCCGTGTGGACTTCGACGTTTAGCTTGATACCTCAGCTACGATCTTGTGCCCTCGGAAGGATCTGGTAGATAGTCAGGCTTCTCAGCCTTCTTCATTTGTAGTTGTCTGTACTCAGACATGTTAAGCTTCCTCATGTGCTTTGACTTGTATGCTCTAGATGTTGGGTCATGAGACCCATGTTTGTTTTATCTGGCTCTTCAGAGCCTAATGAATAAATACTCTGAGTCGTAGAGTCTTGTTGTGATGCCATGTTGTATTGCACATATTAAGCATATTGTGTGTATGATTGAAATGCTTGGTATGTGTGGGATCCGACAACCTAGTTGTTTATCCTTGGTAGCCTCTCTTATGGGGAAATGTAGTCTTGTGCTTCCATGAGCCATAGTAGTCCGCTACAGCCTGGTTCACCGTAGTCCTGCTAGCCCAGCACTTCTGCTTCGGAACACTTGACTGGCCGGCATGTGATTCACTTCGTTCCTGTGTCTGTCCCTTCGGGGAAATGTCACGCGGTGACATCCGGAGTCCTGCCTAGCCTGCTACAGCCTGACTCACCGGAGTCCTGTTAGCCCAGCGCTACAGCCCGGATTCGCACGCTGCTGGCCGACATGCTTGATGTTGATTCATGTATGCATGTCCCCGTAAGTTAGTGCCACTTTGGGTTCACGACTAGTCATGTCGGCCCGGGTTCTTTGTCATATGGATGCTAGCGACACTATCATATACGTGAGCCGAAAGGCGCAAACGGTCCCGGGCCATGGTAAGGCGACACCCGTGGGAATACCGTGCGTGAGGCCGCAAAGTGATATGAGGTGTTATCGGCTAGATCGATGTGACTTGGAATCGGGGTCCTGACACCCTTTCTCAACAGACAAATGCACAGTAAACACTTTTACTAATACTTGCAAACAAACATTGCTTTGTTTGTATATTTTTCAGTTCCATGAATATCATATAACTATGCCAACTTTCGAAGTTTGGGTTTCATGGAAGCAAACATATTCCACTTGACCGTAGCATAATTCTAGCTTTTGGATCGAGGGACGAGTGTCACATGATCCATAGCATTAGCGGGAGGATACGGAAAGCATATGATAGGACAAAGTCCTTCTCGGCACTTTTGAGGACAATCCTCACATTACGTTACCAATCGTAAAGTTTTAACTAGATATTTAACAGTTATTCAATTTTAACAGGGAAGGTGGAAACACGAGCCATTATTCTACAACTATTTTGCAAGAAAAACTTAGACAGTGTTCATAATTAATTGCACTGAGAATTAAACATGTTAATTCAACAATGCTCTCCCGCTCAAATCAATATCCCTCATAATTAATTTTGAGTGATACAAGATCCAGACTTCAATTCATCGCCATAGAATCATCATCTCATAACGGGAATTTTAATCGGTAGGCCAACTTGCCGATCACATCTCTATGTGACTCTTGCTCATCTTTCGATGTGCGTGTTCTGAGCTCAGGACGATCTTACCATGAAAGTCAAGACAACCAAGTGATCTTGCTGCGAGGTCTGACCTCACCCGCCTCACACTTCTCTAATCGTTCGTACCCATGCATCCATGGCGCACCCCAAAAAGATAGGTGCTGTGACGGTGCTACACTTGGGAGAACACTAACTACTTGATATTTTAGTGAGAGATCACCCTAATAAAAAGTGACTACCGCGCAATCAAGAAGGGTGCATCATAAGGGATAAACATCTCAGGCAATTCATAATAGCATGATATGGTATAACCCTTTCTGACGGAGAAGTCTTTCATTTCTTCGTCTTCGGCATATGCGTCGGTGTTCACCTTCACGAAGATTGCCACCACCTTGTCGATGCACCGGATAATATTGCTATCTCTATAGCTAATAAAATAAGTGCATTACTTAAGGTTGACACGCAGGTCATTAAAGTGACAATCATATGGCTCCAACCATCATGCCGAATCATGACACACCGGTCATGTTAATTACATCATATAGTCATCTCATACACAATCAAATTGAATATGAGCATTGCTATACCACATCACATGCACATCCTGCAAAACCAAGTTAGACGCCTCTAATCGGTTTATGCAAAATTTTAATTTACGTGGCTTCTAAGGTTTTGACTTAAACCACAGCTATCAACGTTTTATCATCAAGTATGATTATTCAAGTTGCTAGATTAACATCTCGGGGTGTATGAAACACGAGATAATTAAATCTCGAGCCCCATACTAAACTTCGTCATATGCATGACCCCCGTGTAGATCATATCTGCAATGCCCTTTCATCTGCGAATTTCATCTTTATTTTGACTACGACAGAACCCAAAGAACTAATAGCACTTCCAAGATCAATTAGGGTCACGGATTGCCAGAACTTTGTCAAAATTCCACCATGTTGTCTCGAGATTGAGCAAACGCAAATTCTAGGAAAGCAACAAGAACGTCGGGTAACAGATTTCATCTGTCACCCGCATAAATAATTTTCCGCAATCGATCTCATCTACTACCCAATTATATTATGCAATACCCATACATCTCCATGTATTCTAGATCGAAACCTGCATCTACGCATAGCACGGCTCTTGATGCCACTATAGGGTAACGCAGCAGAAAACAAAAATTTTCCGACCTACTCACCAGCCCAGGACCACTATGGAGACTGCATACATGGTTTGATCTTTTTCGTTACCGACTCGTACCATAGCGGGAAGTAGAGTCGATGACGATCGGCGGTGCAGATCCCCGCAGCTAGGATTTACAACCTCCCAACCACGAGGATGCATACCCTCATCTGCTCCTCAGACAGCCCTCCGGGAGGCGGTCGAATAGCCCCCCGGACGGTGTCGCGGACAGCCCTTCGGGAGGACCTTCGAAACTCGAACGGTCACTCGGACAGCCCTTCGGGAGGACCTTCGAAACTCGGACGGTCACAGGGACAGCCCTTCGGGAGGCACTCACAAACTAAGACCGAAACTACGATCTCTCTACAGAGTTGCACACATACGATGTCATCTATCCGGCAGGGCTTCGCCGTCCAGAACTAGTTCTTGCCGGAACCCAGACAGCCTTTCGGCTCTACGAAACTATTTCACGGGGAGGGAGAGAGAAGACAGATCATTGCATGGCATTTGTATGTGAGAAGGGATGAGGAGAATGGCAGCCCCTTCTCCTCCTTTTATAGGCCAAGGCAAGGGGTGGGGTGGTGGAGGAAATACCAAAACACACATGCTACATGTCCCACATGAAGGGTGAAATGGTAACTCAAGTGGGGCACCAAGGGGACACCATGGAGGCACCCCCTTAGCCAGCCACAACCTTGCCCCCTCCCATGCCCCCCCCCCCAACAAGCGACCAACATGTCTCCTAGAAACATGGGTGCTCACTAGACAAAAAGCCACCAAACATGTAACCCCCGATTTATGGGATCTTGTCCCCTCATGCTGAGACAAGATGTTTTCCGCGAAACATTTTTTCTGAAAAATTCCGGAAGGTCCCAGAACATTTCTGGCACCCTCTAAAATTCTTCTGGGCATGACCCGAAACATTCCCGGTGTGGTGTTTTTTATCAGTGAAAAGCAACAACGGCGGTTATGGCAGCTCCGGAACATTTTCGGTTTTTCTCTCGTAAAATTCCCAAAAGTTCCTAGACCAATTCTGGGGCCCTCTAAGAATTTCCAGGTGAGTGCCGAAACCATTTTGACCTAATAATATATTCCGAAACAACTTTTTGGTTTTACCAAAACTCTTTCGGTGTTCTCTCTCCGAAACTCTTCCGTTGTCTCTGAAACTTTTCCGGTGACTTTCTCTCAGACTCCCTCTCTAGTATTCAGCAGATAGATGACCCTTAAGCGTGTGACCCTATAGGTTCGGTGAAGTATAGACATGACATGTAACCCCTTCCGATCAATGATCAACATCGGAGCCGTGGACACCCATATTGACCCCTATACCCACACGAATGAATATTCGAGTGAACCTCCAGTTGCTGTGTGCTATTCCTGTTGCTTCGTGATATGTTACAAATACCCGAGGTGAGATTTACTTGCATCCCCGTGGATCAACGACTTGTCCACTATGCTAGTTACCTCGTTACCGGTTTTGTTCTCTTTTCTCGTTTCCGTGTTGCAGCATCACTGTGATCAAAGCACACTGTGTCTGGCCAGACGATGATGGATACCGTCACACCGAGAGGGCCCGAGAATATCTCTCCATCGTCGGAGGAGTAAATCCCAATCTTGAGCTATCAAGTTACTTGACACACTTTTCCATGAACCCGTAAGCCGCCGTAATAGCCACCCATTTACGGATGACGTTTAACAAACCCCAAAGTTCATGAAGCAAGTATGAAGAAACTCGATACTCTCATGGTCTAAGGAATTATGCAAACGTTAACCATCTCTGTGTTATGTACCATTAACTTGTGACGAACGAATCTCATAGCATAACATCAATCCGGGTCAACTCAACACAAATGTTCTCTTAACATTGTGCCCTCAAAGTTGCTGGCATAGACATGCCAATGACCAGGAAAACAGAATCATCATGCAACACTTGAGCTAGTCTTAGAGGCCAGACTAGGAATACTTCTTACCATTTATTATTCCACACGTGCATATGAGTCTTCCTTCAAGCCTCGTGTTATTGCAGACTCGAGAACCATAACAGTTATAGCATGGAACATAAACATAATTATGAACATGGAGATAACTAATAGCATTTATTATTGCCTCTAGGGCATATCTCCTACAGTACAATGGAAACCTAATGATAGTTCTGAATATTTAATCTCCCATTCAATAACTAATATAATTGATCAACAGTGGTTACATGGCTCCTGAGTATGCAATGGAAGGTGTCTTCTCTACCAAGTCTGATGTCTACAGGTTTGGCGTGTTACTACTGGAGGTTGTCACTGGAATACGGAGAAGCTCCTATAGTCAAACCATGGGCTTCCCTAGTCTCACTGTCTATGTGAGTATGCGCAAGGCTTATCTCGAGTTCTATTTAATGCAAGGGGACCAATTTTTGAAGTGTTTTTAGTTTTACAAACAAATTAATATTGGTATGTTCTTGGTTTTTTCAGTCATGAAATATGTGGAAGGAAGGGAAGACCGAGGATTTGTTGGACTCAGCTATCATGGATACTTGTTCACCGGATGAAGTTTCGCTTTGTGTCCATGTAGGACTCTTGTGTGTCCAGGAGAACCCAGATAACAGACCACATATGTCATATGTTGTGTTTGCCCTAGAGAATGGAAGCACCACACTTCAAACCCCGAATCTCCCTGCCTACTTTGCACGACAAGGTTCCCATATTGAGCAAATCAGAAATTATATTCAAACTTCTGTGAATAGGTTTACACTTACAGAGATAGAGGGGCCATGAGATAATATTTGTCTTGTTTCTAGATATATTGAAATATTCTTGGAATAGCAACTTCATATGTATCGCACGCCATACACATTTTGGAAATAATGCACTGCACACTATCAAAATGATTATGTTTTGTTTAGAACTCATTACCAATGAATGTGTTCCTATTCTGTTTTTGGCATCGATAGCAGTCTTGGTAGCAAAAACAAGATATAGTAAGATGTACCTAAAACACAATTCAATATGTGAAGAAAAAGCAATTCCATGAGAGTGATTGTACATCAGACATAAGTGATTTTGTGGTGCTCCAAACAAAGGTGCTCAAGCAGTGAGACAAAAAAAATCAAGGTGCACCATCCTGTATAAGTAAGGCAAGCATGTTGACTGCCGTGTAGTGCATGTGTTCGCACGCAGCTTTGGAGTCTGCAAGCCATTCAGAATGACCATGCAGTGAAGTTCCATCTGATCATCAAAAGCAACTCTTAAAGGTAACACAAAGCCTGGTTTGAACACGTCATTCGAATTCAGAAAGGGGACATAGTAAAAATGATGATGTACACAGATTAACTACGATTGTTAAACCATGGTAGATTGATGCTTCTCCGGATATTCGAAGATCACGAGCACAAATCTGCATCGCAAATGCGCACTTAGCACGACAGATTTTGATCATTGATTACAAGTTTACTTTGGCTTTGGCGTGGTAAGTTTACCTGCCAATCTGGCTTGTTGACTCAGTTGCATCCTCGTGCCAAAAGCAGAAAATCAACTGCAGTTGTCGGCCAACAACATCACATACAGAGAGGACAGCATATTTTTCCATCTCCCAATACGCCAGCACGCTGACCAAAAAGCAGTTACAATGATAGAGAGAGCAAATCGTCAAGGCCACACCAAAGCTGGGTTTAAAGTTCAAATTCCCCTTACTCTGAATGACTTCACAAAGAAACATAAGAAATTGTTTAAGTACTAGCTAGATCTACTGGGTATACATATCACAGTTTGCAATTTAATAGAATGATTTTATTTTTAACAAGATCCAACGCATCGGGGCCATAGCAGCCGGGCCGGTATCGCTTAATTAGTACTCCCTCCGTTCCAAAATAGATGACTCAACTTTGTACTAACTCTAATACAAAGTTGAGTTATTTATTTTGGAACCGAGGGAGTATTTCAGTCCCTAGCCTGGCTGGTAAGCAAGTGACGATGGCATCCCAACTCCAAAATGAACCTCTGAGATGTCAATTCCATCCAACGCACGCTCAACCCCACTCCAAGCCAATCTACCATAAATCCAAAAGACTTTGCATCATTGAATCATCTTATTCGACATGTGGATACATGCTGAACGCTTCATCGGAGCATTTTTTTTTTCCTTGTGACCGATGCTCGATGAAAGCTTACCATTGTAGCAGGCTAGCAGCACCAATAACCTACTGGCTACGGATGAATATTAGCCGGCTCACCCATGCTTCACCTGCGCTGCAGTTCTGATCCTTCTAATCCTCCAACCATTGAGCATGTCCGACGACCGGCTGGTCCCCGACAAGCCGCTCTCGACTGGCAACACCAACACCAACGTACATCGGCGTGTAGACCAGTTTGTCCAACAATTGAAATACTGGGGTTTAACCGCGCGGCCATATGAGTATATGACCCAGGTCGGGTCAGTATTGTTTAATGTCTCAGTCACTAACTCGCTAGTCGAAAATAGATCATTGGTTAGATGGTTACAACTTAGAAAGATTATTGTACTCGCACCCACGACGTTCCGAATATAATTTTGGGCTCGATCTGTGTGTCTCGCCAATGCAGATCTCGCCTTTTTGTGGGAAGAATGATAAATAAATCTAGCTATATAGTAGTTAGCGGTGATGTTGGCAGCCTAACTCCGACGTGTGCAGCTGAATTATAGATCCCAACACACGCAGACTTCGAAAACTAACTCTTCTAAAACTGGGCAACTTTGCATTAGTTAATCATCTGTCTTTTTTTAGAAAAGGAGGATGACCCTCGGCCTCTACATCTAGGAGATGCATGTGGCTATTTTATTGATTATTATTCTTGAGCACCTTACAAAGTAGTACAACAATATGTCTGAATCCATCATCTTGACAACATCCCCCGCTACTCCAATCCATATGATGAAGGGGTGCAAGCTGGGCCAAATACTCAGACCTCCCACCTAAACCTAACATCTAAAGCCAGAGGCCCCGACCGAACCACATACCGGGTCCGGGGCACAAATCGGTCCGATGCACTCACATGTGTCGTCGCCGCCATCTCCAACTGGTCCATCTTCAGAGCAGATTGAGGTGCCAACCTTGGCAGGTGCCTCCACCATCGACGCCACCATGACGCCAAACGACGACATCCACCTACGCGAGTCCATCTCCAAGCAACGGACGCAGATCCATGCTAGGATAGGGCCGCACCACCGCCGTCGCCCACCACCGCCAAGCGCCATCTAGCCCCAAGGTTCCCAAAGCGGCGCCTTCAAGAAGGGAACGACGCCGTGAGTGCCGTCGCCGCCCAACAAAGTTAGGGCTTTCGCTTAGAAGACCTAGCGGAAGGGGAAGTGAGGGATCAATCCATACCGATGCCTCCAAGGAGGAGAACGATGCCCTCAGGCATCGCCGTCGACGCGGCCCGCCATGGCCGACCAGGGATTTCGCCCGAACTAGATCCCCGCCACCAGCAGTGCCTCCTGAACAGAACTGGCGACCCAAGGGAGCGCGGCCCGACGAGGCTTGGCCCGCACGCCGGACAGGGGAGGAGGGGAGGCGCCAGATCACGCGCACCGGTCACCGCAGAAACTGCCGCCGTTCGCCAACAACCACCGGATCCCGTCGCCAGCGCGGCCGGCACGCCAGATCCACCGCCCACATGGCTGCTAGTCGGCTGTGCCTTGCCAATGAAGCCGCCGCTCCAGATCCGGGGTTCCCCACGCAGAGGCAGGGCAACCGAGGCCCCGCCGCCACCATCCTTGGCGCGCCGGGCTTGCCCGGCGGGTGCCTCAGGCGGCGGTGAGGAAGGGAAGCGGAGGAGGGGCAGCTAGGGAAGAGGAGGGAGGAGGAGGAGGGGCGGCTAGGGTTGGGAGGGAGGAGAAGGGGCGGCTAGGGTTTGCGGCACCTGCCTCCGTGGTCCGACATTCGTGAATGATGCATGCCTCCGAGCATTTTGTCCTTTGTAAGGCCAAGGTTCCATGCCAGTGCTTTCTACATTTAGCAGGATCTATATATAGCCTATAGCTAGTCATAGGCTTACAGCTCAGTGATTAAGATTTTGGCTGAACAATCAATGGATTCGCCAGCTCTTCTCTGCTACGCCACGGCCCTGATCATTATATTCCTGCCGTCGAGTGCTTCCGACGATTGCCTTGTCTCCGGTAAGCCGCTATCCCCTGGCACAACCATCGTCTCTGACGGTGGCATGTTCGCCTTGGGCTTCTTCAACCCCTCCAACTCCACTCCAGCCAAGCTGTACCTGGGCATATGGTACAACCACATATCTGAGCTCACAGTTGTTTGGGTTGCCAACCGTGAAACTCCAATATCTAATAACACCTCCTCTGCACCGATTCTCTCCCTCGCCAACACCTCCAATCTCATTATCTCCGAAGGTAATAGTGACGGCTGTGTCCTTTGGACAACGGCCAACATAACCACTACAATTGGCTCGTCTACCTCAACGGCAGTGCTTTTGAATAGCGGCAACCTCGTCGTCCAGTCGGCAAACGATACCACGTGGTGGCAGAGTTTTGACCACCCCACGAATATGCATCTCCCGGGGATGGAGATACAGATCAAATACAGCTTGCGCAACACTGGCGATCGTTTGGTATCCTGGAAGGGCCCCGGTGACCCTTCGCCAGGGCGCTTTTCCTTCGGTGGCAACCCATACACACCCCTCCAAGTATTCCTGAGGGACGGGGAGAGCTTGGTTGTGAAACTATGGAGATGTAGATTAGAATTGGCTCCCCTGGAATGACGACCTATGAGTTCATTATATACTCAGGCATCTAGGGCCGCAGCGGTGCTGGATATATACAGAAGTTGTTACAGAGGATATACATAACCCTAGATACTAACAACCTTCTTATCCTAACAACATACGGTTTAACACCCCCCTCAATCTGAACTTCCTACAAGAAGATTCAGATTCTACCGATTTGAAACAAATGAAGTCTCGGCTAGCGGCTTTGTGAAAATATCAACCACTTGTTTATTGGAGGATATGAACCGAACATCAAGTGCCTTGGTAGCAACGCGTTCTCGAACAAAATGAAAGTCCACTTCTATATGCTTTGTCCTGGCATGAAACACCGGATTTGCAGATAGATATGTGGCTCCGATATTGTCACACCACAAACAGGAGGGCGTGACAAGAAAACACCAAGCTCACCAAGGACTGATTGTATCCAGATTAATTCTGGCGTTCCATTGGCAAGGGCCTTGTACTCAGACTCCATGCTTCACCGAGAGACCATAGCTTTCTTCCTTGAACTCCAAGATACAAGGTTGGGACCAAGGAAGACAGCAAAACCTCCTGTAGATCGACGATTATCACAACACCCTGCCCAATCTGCATCTGAGAAACAACTCAGTAGCATCGAAGGAGACTTCATGATAGAAAGTCCCATGGTACGTGCACTTCAAGTATCTCAAGATCCTCTTAGCAGCCGATAAATGTGTAGTTGTTGGTGCATGAAGGAACTGAAAAACATGATTTACTGGAAATGAGATGCCCGGCCTCGTGAGTGTCAGGTACTGAAGAGCTCCAACCAAACTACGGTATTTTGTGTTGTCTTCTAGAGAGAGAGGTGTTCCGCTGCCTTTGTCTAGTTTCTCACTTGAAGATTACACATGGACGCCAAGAAAATAGTGCAACGGGCCAAGATCTTTAAGAGCGAAAGAAGCCTAAAGATCAGCAAGCATCTTGGTGGTTGCAATAGGAGAGGAGCTTGCCACAATGATGCCATCCACATAAACGAGCATGAAGATAGTAACACCAGCACGATTGAAGACAATAAGTGAGTGTCAGCCTTTGACACTGAAAAACCAAGTTGCTGCAGCCGAGAACTCAACCAAGAATACCACGCTTGAGGGGCCTGTTTGAGACCATTAATAGCCTTGTGGAATTTTCATAGGTGTTGAGGAGCGGAGGGATCAACAAAACCAGGGCTGCCGTATGTATACTTCCTCTTGAAGAATGCAATGAAGGAATGCATTTTGAACATCCATCTGACGCAAACACCAACAATGTGAGACTGCAATGGATAGAACCAGTCGAACGGTGACAGGTTTGACAACCGGGCTGAATGTATCATCATAGTCCAAACCATAGCCATGTTTTAACCCCTTGGTGACAAGACGTGCCTTGCAAAGATACACAGAGCCATCGGGTTTATGCTTGAGCTTGAAAACCCATTTGCAATCAATGACATTAGCACGAGATGGAGGAGGAACAAAAGTCCAGGTACCATTCTGATGTAGAGCGTCAAGCTCAAGTTGCATGGCGCGATGCCACTCCTGAGATGTCACCGCCTCACAGTGATCAGTAGGCTCCCAGGTCGCCAAGAACGCACGGCGAGACGGGTCATATGTGACCGTACCATCCTTGCGCTGCAGAAGAGTACGAGTGTTGTTGCGGGTGCGCATCACCATTGCATGAGCTGGAGCAGTGGATCCAGATGCCAAAGACGATCCAGGAGGGGCGCATGCAGCCGTACGTGTAGGAAAATCCACCTGGGATCCCACATCGTGAGCTGGTGTAGGGGCGGCCGACAGATCTGTCTCGGATCCCGAGCTACAGGTGGGATCAGTAGGCGACCCCACAGCAGACTCTCGCCCTGCAGAGGGCACCTGGACCGGCCCATCCACGAGACGGGCGACCCAGAGGCGGGTCCCGCCAGGTCGGGGACGAGCGTGCATGGGAGGCAGGCGATGTTGGCGAGGAGATGTACCTCCCATCCGCAGACGCCACGCGGCCCACTGGAGACTGGGCTCGCCCCGGTCGCTATTGCCTGTCGCGCGGGAGGGCGCGTCACTGTCGCCTGATAGCGCGTGATCCGAGGAAGGATCTGCTCCAGATCCAGTGCCCGGATCCTGTTGGGATCCCGTAGTTGGGATTTTCTGTGGCGATGATGATCCTGCATCCAGGTTAGTTCACGAAATAGACGTGCCATAACTTAGGTGGTCATGCGGAAATAGGAGAATGGCATTTTTAGCAATGCGAGTTGGAACAGGGGTAGTTTGGGCAGTGGCAAACGGAAACATATTCTTGTCAAAGATTACATCACGTGAAATGTAAACACATGCCGTGGGCAAGTGAAGACACTTGTAGCCCTTGTGGCGAATACTATAGCCGACAAACACACATTGTTGAGACCGAAAAGCAAGTTTTTGATTGTTGTATGACCTTAAGTTGGGCCAACAGGCATAACCAAATGTGCGGAGAGAGTTGTAGTTGGGTTTAGTATTGAATATTTTTTCCATAGGGCTCATGTTGCCTATGACAAGGCTAGGGAGGCTAATGAGATAACAGGCAGAAATATACGCCTCATCCCAGAACCGCAAAGGCATAGACGCATGTGATAAGAGGGAACAACCCATGTCAACAATGTGACGATGTTTCCGTTGGGCGGAACCATTTTGTTGGTGTGTGTGTGTGTTGGAAAGATATGTGATGTGTAATGCCAAGTTGACGAAAAAAGTATTGTTAAGTTTCTCGTATTCTCCACCCTAGTCAGATTGAACGCATATGAGTTTGCGAGACAGTAAATGTTTAACATGGGCAAGAAAATCACGAAAAACATGAAACACATCACATTTTCTTTTAAGGAGATAGATCCACACAAACTTACTATAATCATCAATAAACTATACATAGTACTGGAACCGACCAGAAGAAGTCTTGGCAGGTCCCCACACATCCAAAAAAACAAGTTCTAACGGGAATGAGGAAACACTTGAAGATCTAGGAAAAGGTAACTGATGTGCTTTGGCTTGTTGACAAGCATTACACACATGCATCATAGACCTCCTAGAATAAGGCAATTTATTGAACACCAAAACATGTTGAACGACTTGTGTGGATGGGTGGCCGAGCCTAGCATGCCAATCTTCGACAGAGAGGCGAACCGAAGATAGGGCACCAAAAGGTGAAGGCCGAATAGGATAAAGTCCATTCTCACATCTTCTTTGAAGAAGGACCCTCTTGGTGATCAAATCCTTCATAAGAAAATGGGTTGGATAATATTTTAGATAAGCATGATTATCAATGGAAAGGCGATTAACAGAGAGAAGATTTTTATCTGCATCGGGGACATGTAAGATGTTGTGAAGTTTAAGGTTGGCAGAAGGGGTAGGAAGGATTGCATGACTATGATGAGCTATGTGCAAACCTGAGCCGTCGGCGGTGTGGATGCGGTCCCTCCCCGGATACTTCTACCTTATAGTGAGGCGATCCAGATCTGATGTGATGTGGTCGGACGCCCCGGTGTCAGTGAACCAGGTCGGGTCACCGAGGATGGACAGCGGGGAAGTAGCTGCAAGGCTGGCCATCTTGGAGTGTTGGGGTTGAAAAGTATGATTGTAGTGCTGACCACATTCCCCGGCATAATGCCCAGGGCCACGGTAGAGTTGGCATTGGACGCGAGTGTCAGCACCACCCCCATAGTCGCCACGGTCACCACCACAGCGGTTACCGATGTAGTCACCCTGCTGGCGATTGCCACCGCAGTCACCATGATTACCACTGCGGTTGTTGTTGTTGTAGTCGCCGCGGTCACCTTGATTGTCGTGGCCCTTGCTACGGTAGTTGCCATGGTTGCCACCGCGGTTGTTGTTGTTGTTGCCGTTCTTGTCGTGGGCGACGTAGTTGACAGAAGAGCCACTGACATGAAGATGAAGGCGAGCAGCATGGTACTCGCGGCGACACTCGAAGGAGAGAGCGTGAGAGTAGAGCTCCCCCCAGGGTCATCTCATCGATCCGGGTCGTAACAGCGGTAATGAGAGGCTTATAGTCGTTGTCAAGACCGATGATGACGGTGGTGATGATGTCATCATACCGCATGGGACGCCCAGCAGCCGCTAGCTGGTCGGTGTAGGAGCGGATCTTGGCGAATTATTCCACCATGGATAGGTTGGCCTTGCGGAAGTTGGCCATGTCAAGCTTGATCTGCACAACACTAGCACGACAATGGGCAGAATATATCTCCTCAAGATGCGCCTAGATGGCGCGAGAGGTGTCAAAGAGAATAACCTGCTGGAGAACATCATCAGTGAGGGATGCGAGCAGGAAGATAAGAACAATTTGGTCCTGACGGTACCAGATAGCATACTCGGGATTGAGCGCACGTTCCCCCTTGTCATCGGGTGGAAGGAGCCAAGGGGGAGTGGGAGAAGTGCCATCGACATAGCCGGTGACATTGGCGATGCGGAGAGGAGGGAGAATCGTGGTTTCCACAGAAGGTAGTTGGAAGTGGTGAGTTTGGCCGTGACGAGGCTGGCAGAGGGAGGAGTAACGGAAGAGGTGGACGTCGCTGAGAGGGAAGCCGACAGAGCGAAGGAGGTCATGGCCGAGTAGGTCATGGTGCCAGCGGAAGGAGAACCCATCGAGCAGTTATGCGAGAGGGCCTGATACCATGTGAAACTAGGGAGATGTAGATTAGATTGGCTCCCCTGGAACGGCGGCCTTTGAGTTCATTATATACTCAGCCATCTAGGGCTCCGACGGTGCCGGATATACACAAAAGTTGTTACAGAGGATATACATAACCCTAGATACTAACAACCTTCTTATCCTAACAACATACGGTTTAACATTGGTGACCCGTAGCAACCCATGGACGAGGAAACAAGTGTTTAGCTTTAGCAAACAACAGCTAGTAGGGGCAATAAACGTTAGTGATCTTATCATGTACATGACCATCATCGACAACAGTGATGAGATCTATGTCACATATAGCCTCTCTGATGGCGCCCAACCCACAAGGATAGTGTTGACCTATTCTGGTCAGTATCGGATTGAGATCTGGAGCAGCAGGTCATCGATCTGGGTTGTCATTTCGATCTGGTCTGTTGAATGCAATTGCTATGGATACTGTGGCCCGTATGGCTACCATGACGAGACAGTGGTGCCGATCCCAGCTTGCAAGTGCCTAGATGGCTTCGAGCCAGCAAACAAGTTGGAGTGGACCAATGGCAGGTTCTTGGCGGGGTGCCGGCAGAAGGAGCTGCTGCACAGGTGCAGCAGTCGCTACTTGGCCGTGTTGGGGATGAGGTCACCAGATAAATTTGCGCTCATTGGAGGCGGCAGAAGTACATCTGAGGAGTGTCTGGCGGAGTGCAACCGTAACCGCTCCTGTGTGGGGTATGTGCATTGCAATGTCAGTAGGAGCATATCCGGAGGAGCTGCGACAATGTGCTTGCTATGGGCTGGGGATTTCATTGACACGGGAAAATTACTCGAGAACGGTGGGGAGACGCTCTATCTTCGACTTGCGGGTATAGATGCAGCAGGTGGCAAAAAACTTTCATTTTGTCTCTTTCTACTACTAGTTTTGCCATTTTTACTGCTGTTTTTGTCTTTTCTAATAAACTTCTAGTTGTATCAATTATTATCCTTTTCTTTTATGGTATATGTATGTATGGCACAAGTAAAAGACCAAAAGGCAAAGCAGTTAGGATTATGTTGCCAGTTCTAAGCAGTAGTTTTCTCGTACTTGTATGCATCTCTCTTGCATGGTTAAAATGCAAAGGTATGTTTAGTTGAATCTACTTAAACTTGTTTTATTTGACGTCCTTATGAGAAAGCCAGTTTTAACTACATGAAATTGGAATTCGTCATCTACTACCACAATATGCCCTTAGGTTCAAGTATCCTCTAAGCCACTTGAATAGTGAACTAGAGCAAATAATATTTCAAGGTGGTTTTTTTTTTGTGTGGCTTAGCCATCACATGGGATCAATGTAACAGTAACCGGCAACCTACTAACAACTCCAAGATTTTCCACACGTCAATCATAGTGATTGTTGCTTCCCATGCTCAAGCAAGTTTGCTTTAGAAATACTTTGTGTCAATGCATGGAGTTCGAAAAAACAGAGTGAGGTTAGGTCACAGTGCTATGGAATAATGGGTTGTATGTGTGCGCACACATACAGGTTTGTTTTCTTCTCGAGGGGGTTCTAAGTGTGTTTTTTCAAACATTTGGACCTCATTTTCTAGGTCAAGTGATAGAGATACTTTATGTTCTATGATTTTAACATGGCGGTAACTTACCTCATGGGTAATTTATGTGAGTTCATAAAGGGTATAACAACAATAAAAAAATTCAAGGTATCACATATAACTTTTTGTTTCTTATGTCTGCGGTATCACTACAAGAAATATGTCAACTAGTGACCTTTTGTCAGTGATCCTGTAAGAATTGGTCATAGATCTACGATCATTTGAGATCAATTGGTCAAAAATTGTTCGGGGGGCTCCAAACCCTCAACTATATCGACCATTTTGGTCAGAAAGGTCGTAATTTCCTTACACGAAATGGTCATAAAGCAGACATCACTGGTCTGCCGCCTTATTTCTAGCTGATCACGACCAATATATATGGTCATTACCTTGTAAATTGTGGTGGATTGCTATGACTAGGCGCCACCTAATCAGTTTTGCCTATGTATCATGTCCATGTGTCAATGTTTGCCTTAGGTTGTGAGGCAACCTATATTTCTGTCATTCCCCAAATTCCCCAAAAAATCTCATAAATTCTTTGAGTCATATCTTCGTCAAATATGTAAAAATCCTTCCTTGCCTAGTTCAAAAATAATTCAACAATATTCATTTTCCTATTCTATTCACAACAATACTTTGTGAAGGAAGTGCTATTTATATATTCTTGATTGCCCTCAAATTTTTTGGGCACTCTTTCCTATCCAAATCATTGCCTCGTGACAAAATTCAGCTCCATTTTCCCAGTAAATCTTCCTCGGCAAATTTCCAAAGTCTTTTTCCACCTAGAAGCATTGTGAATGAAGTACCATTTTTATATATCCAAATGACATAAAATTTATACAGTTCATTCATATGCCCAAATTATCACCCTCCACTGGTAGAAAAAGGGCCTATAGTCCCGGTTCGCAAGGGCCTTTAGTCCCGGTTCCCGAGCCGGGACTAAAGTGTCGGTACTAATGCCCTGTACCTTTAGTCCCGGTTCAATCCAGAACCAGGACTAATGGGCCTCCACGTAGGCAGTGCGCAGAGCCTAGGCAGGAGACCCTTTAGTCCCGGTTGGTGGCATCAACCGGGACCAATAGGCATCCACGCGTTAGCATTTCTAAGGCTGGGGTT
>NC_041388.1:560401658-560403369 GCF_002162155.2 Triticum dicoccoides | reverse complement strand
GGGGGGGGGGTTGGGGGTTTTGGAGGGTTAATTTAGGTGTTTCATATATTGTGTTAGCTAGCTATAATTAATAGAGAGAAGTGTCGTATCTTACGTCCGTGCTTGGTCGACGCTACGTACTATACATACGTATAGAGAGGACTAGACACGCTAGTTACCTAGTAAGCAAACGAAGGAAACAGAAGATCGTCATGAACATATATGCATACAGAGAGAAGTGATATCGACCACCTCTCCTTCTCCGAGAGATTGGTCGAACAACAAGTTCTCGTATATCTATCCGACACTACCGGCTAGATATATACAATAATTATCTCTTACAAAGATAATCATACGGACTCATGGTCCACATAGTATTCTCCGTCTTCAACGATCACTTGGTCAAGAAAGAATGCCGCCAATTCCTCTTGAGTTGCTCGCATGCGAGCTGGTGCTAGAAGTTCATCCCGCTTCCGAACATCTAATTTGAAGAAGGTGGTCAATACATATATATATGAATGAATGAAACTCAATACAAATGATGGTAATAAAATAAAATTGTGAATGTTGTTATTTACGTACTTCATATTGTTCGTCAGAGTACCCGCCCCGCTCACAGGTCGTGTGGCGGATGGACTCGCAGACGTAGTATCCACAGAAATCATTCTCTTTTTCCTGCCACAACCACTTTACAAGAAATAGAGGTCAATCAAACTGATAAGCAAGAATGCTAAATGGTATTGATGAAACTAGCGCTTGAATCACTAGGAGATACGCGGAACATGCTACTATAGTACTTACTTTCGGGTGTCTAAATTCCAGCTCCTTCGGCAGTCCCGGAACTGTTTTGGTGAATTTTCTCCAAACCCTGCCGGACAAAGAAAACAATTACTTCATATCAGGAAATGAACAAAGTTGCTGATATGGTGGATAATGATCGATTTAACTTACTTCTTGAGAATTTCAGTCATGTCCGCATACTCCTGGGCATCTTTTCGTTTAGAGTCCAAGACGGTTACTACTCCCTGCTCAAGCCTAATCTCTAGGAGAATATAGTGGAAACTGCACGCGCATGCATAACTCATCAATTACATTACTATAACCTGGACTAATATATAAGGGAAACCGAATATGCACAAGACAGTAACACTCACTTGAAGTTGTAAGGAAAGAGTATTATATCTTTGTTTTCATTTTTTTGAATGATCGTAGCAAGTTGGCCTCGGTATCTCCGGGACGATGTTGAACCTCAGTTGCATCTATGAGATATGTGCTAATGAACCCAATATCACCGATTTGTCTTTTTTTCAATTCGGCGAACATATATAGATAATCCTTTTTATATAGATAATCCTTTTCTAAATATATAAATCTAACTTTTTTGCATATATGAACATATATACACAGAGAACATACAAACATATATACATTTTTATAAAAAAGCAAAATACAAGTATATAATATATACACAGAGAACATACAAACATATATACATATATATATATATATATATATATATATATATATATATATATATAATCTGAAGCAAAAACAAGCATATAATATATGAAAAAGCAAAAAGCAAAACATATATACATATATACACAGAGAACATACAAACATATATGCATATATATATAATCTGAAAAAAATAAGCATATGAAAAAACAGGGGAGGGGCGGCGCCGGCCGGACCAAGGGAGGGGCAGGGGTGCGGGTTCGGCGGCGAGGAT
>NC_041388.1:560395651-560400793 GCF_002162155.2 Triticum dicoccoides | reverse complement strand
TTTGGGGGGTTAATTTAGGTGTTTCATATATTGTGTTAGCTAGTTATAATTAATAGAGAGAAGTGTCCTCTGTTATGTCCGTGCTTGGTCGACGCTACGTACTATACATACGTATATAGAGAGGACTAGACACGCTAGCTAGCTAGTAAGCAAACGAAGGAAACAGAAGATCGTCATGAACATATATGCATATATACAGCGAGAAGTGATATCGACCACCTCTTCTTCTCCGAGAGATTGGTCGAACAACAAGTTCTCGTATATCTATCTCACACTACCGGCTACATATATACAATAATTATCTCTTACAAATATAATCATACGGACTCAGGGTCCACATAGAATTCTCCGTCTTCAGGGATCACGTGGTCAAGAAAGAATGCCGCCAATTCCTCTTGAATTGCTCGCATGCGAGCTGGTGCTAGGAGTTCATCCCGCTTCCGAAACATCTAATTTGAAGAAGGGGGTCAATACATATATATATATAAATGAATGAAACTCAACACAAATGACTCGCAGATGTAGTATCCACAGAAATCATTCCCTTGTTCCTGCCACAACCACTTTACAAGAAATAAAGGTCAATCAAACTGATAAGCAAGAATGCTAAATGGTATTGATGAAACTAGCGCTTGAATCACTAGGAGATGCGCGGAACATGCTACTATAGTACTTACTTTCGGGTGTCTAAATTCTAGCTCCTTCGGCAGTCCCGGAACTGTTTTGGTGAATTTTCTCCAAACCCTGTCGGACAAAGAAAACAATTACTTGATATCAGGAAATGAACAAAGTTGCTGATATGGTGGATAATGATCGATTTAACTTACTTCTTGAGGATTTTAGTCATGTCCGCATACTCGGGATCTTTTCGTTTAGAGTCCAAGACGGTTACTACTCCCTGCTCAAGCTTAATCTCTAGGAGAATATAGTGGAAACTGCACACACATGCATAACTCATGAATTACATTACTATAACCTTGACTAATATATAAGGGAAACCGAATATGCACAAGACAGTAACACTCACCTGAAGTTGTAAGGAAAGAGTATTATATCTTTGTTTTGATTTATTACAAACGATCGTAGCAAGTTGGCCTTGGTAGCTGCGGCATGAAGTTTAACCTGAGTTGCATCTATGAGATGTGTGTTAATGAACCCAATATCACCGACTTGTCTTTTCTTCAATTCGGCGATCTTCAATCTGCATAATATAGTGAGGATGATTATAAATACATGCAATGAAAGAGCTAAGCTATATAGAGAAACTTAATGACAGAAGTAGTACTACTTACAGACAGTAGCAGGCGACCGTTGTTTTATCGAGGGCCAATTGATTGAAAAACTGATAGAACTCCTCAAATGGAATAGGCAACTGATCATTTCCAACGAGGTCATGCTCCTTTTTAACTTTCACATACAAAGTACTCCTCCCCCCAGAGTCTCTGCAGATTTTCAAGTACCAATCATGCAATCTTCGCATTATCGTTGATAGAGATCTTTCATCTTTGACGAGAGGCTTTCCGTACTCGTATCTTTGTATTTGCACCTCCATGGGTTCATAATGTACTTCGTCGGGCAGGTAATCTGCAAGATTGCTATAACCGGGCACCATCCTCGGATCATTATCGACGTTGTGGCTAGGCACCTTGAGCGGGGGGAACGATTGCTTCGCTTGTTTGCCGAGCTGGGCAATTTGTTTCCCAGCTCGTCGTTCTTTCAGCCTTTGATCACTGACAGTACTTCCCGACCGCTCCGCTTCGGCAAATTCCTTTCCAATAATGCGGTCATAGTTTCCTTTCGGCGGATCAGACTTCGGTGGTTTTGTCAGGGCAGCCAGAGTGCGCTTCACTTTCACCCGATCTACCTTCTCCTCCGGAGGTGGATGTTTCTTTGCTTTCACCCCTTCAAAGAAGTTCCTCACTTCTTCTCGCGCGATCTCGGCGTTCTCCTCCAGGGTCCTCTCATATGGTAACTTCTCTGGAGTCTTCAGAGAAGGACCGAATCTGTATGTCCTCCCGCCTCTGGTTGTACTGCCAGACGCCGACCGAGCAGACGGAGCGGTTGTCTTCTTTACTTGCTTAAGCAGCGGAGGAGAAGGACTACGACGCGCCGGAGCAGCTGGAGCAGCGGCAGGTCTCTTCCGCCCTTGCTGACGAGGCGGAGAAGGAGGAGGCTGGCTGCTCGGGCGCGTCGGCGCAGGCGGAGAAGGAGGCGGAGTGCTGCCACGCGTCAGAGAAGGAGCCGGCCGAGGGCCCTGATCGTCACTCGCCGGAGGAGGAGGTGGTGGAGGCGGAGTGCCCTGACTCACCGGAGGAGGAGGAGGAGGCGGTGGTGTCCAGTTCGGAAGGTTGATGAGCTCCTTCCGCCATAGGCATGGAGTCTTCAGAGCAGACCCCAGCCGAGTCTCCCCTTCACTGGTAGGGGGTCAAGCTGGAGGTCTTCAAATCCCTCCGTTATCTCATCCACCATCACCCTAGCATATCCTTCTGGAATCGGCCGGCAGTGAAAAGTTGCGCCGGGTTCAGTAGGATAAACAGAGCCAACAGCCGCCTTGACCTTCAAATTCATCCATTGCGTCATAAGGTGGAAATTTTGAGACTCCGTTATAGCATCCACGGGATAGCTGGCAGGAGCCATCAAGGCATGCTCCAGCTGAAGTAGCTCGGTGGAAGCCACGCTGCTTCTGCGCTGAGATGGCGGGGTAGCTTCGGGGGAGGCTTCGGCAGTACGTTTGCTGCGATTTGCTTCTCGTTCATCTATCGCGTCTACCCTTGCTTGCAGCGCCTGTATTTGGGTCTGCTGCACTTTTTTCCTCCTCTCATGGGATTTGTATCCGCCTGCGTCCGGAAACCCAACCTTCCACGGAATGGAGCCTGGCGTGCCTCGTGTCCGTCCAGGGTGCTCCGGATTCCCGAGGGCCATTGTGAGCTCGTCGTTCTCTCTGTCTGGAAAGAACGTCCCTTCCTGCGCTGCTTCGATATACTGCTTAAGCTTACTGACTGGTATGTCCATTTGATCGTTCGTCCAAATGCACTTCCCTGTTACAGGGTCCAGGGTTCCGCCAGCCCCGAAGAACTAAGTCCGGCAATGGTCTGGCCAGTTAATTGTCTCTGGTTCGATCCCTTTATGAACCAGATCATTCTCAGTCTTGGACCACTTAGGCCGGGCTACGAGGTAGCCACCTGACCCCGTGTGATGGTGAAGCTTCTTTTTCGCAGCATTTTGCTTGTTTGTCGCCGACATCTTCTTACTCTTTTCTGATGTCTTGTGGGCCACAAATGCGGGCCAGTGATCTCTGATCTTCTCATATCTGCCCTTGAATTCTGGTGTCTCATTATTTTCGACAAACTTATTCAGCTCTTTCTTCCACCTCCTGAATAGTTCTGCCATCCTCTTCAGAGCAAAAGACTTGATTAATTTTTCTTTAACTGGGTTCTCTGGATTATCCTCAGGCGGTAGGGTGAAATTTGACTTCAGCTCAGTCCAAAGATCATTTTTCTGCATATCATTGACATAAGACACCTCAGGGTCTTCTGTAGCCGGCTTAAACCATTGCTGGATGCTTATCGGGATCTTGTCCCTAACCAGAACCCCGCACTGAGCAACAAATGCGCTCTTTGTCCGGAGGGGTTCAATAGGTTGGTCGTCAGGCGCGATTGCTATGATCTCAAACTTTTCATCCGAGCTCAACTTTTTCTTCGGGCCTCGTCTCTTTACCGAAGTTGTGCTCGGAGGGCTAGAAAAAAGAACAAAGACTTAATTAATATGTGTACATACCAAAACAATGAATGCATCAATCAGCTAGTCAGCATAGGCTTAACTAATATATATACCTGGCCGGACTCGGTTCGGTCACCGGAGCCGTCATCACGGTCTCCTTCTTGCACCGGCATTGGGTCACCGGAGCCGTCCTCATGTTCTTCTTCTTGCACCGACATTAGGTCACCGTAGCCAGCTTGTTCACCCTCTCCTTCCAGACCATCGGTTTCGTTGAGAAACAACAAGATGGCATCACTTCCTTCTGCGATTATGTCCCTCAACAACGCTTCTTTTGTTGCTTCGTCTAGGGCGGTGTCCATAGTTTCTACAAATATTTACAACATGGCAATTATTATTCAAACATGACAGATGGATATATTAGTGCCAAACGTAGAACTAGCTACCTAATCATAGTAAGCTATCGGGAGGGGGTATATATCGACAACGACGACACTACATCTATTCTTTCTTCTCCTCTTTTTTTTGTTCTTCCTCTTCTTTTTTTATCCTCTTCTTCCTCTCATGTTCGATAGGATCGCCGAGGGGTCAGGAGGTTGCCTAGTGTCAAGGGATTCAACAAAACCATGTCTTCATCATTAGGCGAAAGTAACATGTGCATGATGGTACGAAGCTCTTCAAAGTTGTTCTGGAACGGAGTCCCAGATAGGATAATTCGCTTTTTGGTACAAAGTTCAGCAAGAGCCTTCCGAATATCGCTATTTGGAAGGCCTTTGCTAAATTCGTACCAAAAGGCGGATTATTCTATCCGGGACTCCATTCCAGAACAACTTTGCAGAACTTCATACCAACATGCCCTAGTTACTTCCGGCTAATGATGAAGGCATGGATTTCTTCAATACTTTGACACTAGGATACCTCTCTCTACTTCCGGCTAATAAGAAGAAGAAGAAGAAGAAGAAGAAGAAGAAGAAGAAGAAGAAGAAGAAGAAGAAGAAAAAAGAAGAAAAAGAAGAGGAGAAGAAGAAAGGAATAGTGGAGAAGAAGAGAAAATAGAATATATTCTATTTTCTCTTCTTCTCCACTATTCCTTTCTTCTTCTCCTCTTCTTTTTCTTCTTTTTTCTTCTTCTTATTTATTTCTCCTCTTCTTTTCGGTAGAGGAAACCCTAAATAGCTAGCAAGTATCGTGGGTGTGAGATACATGTGGCCTTCGGTGTCGGACACTACATCCACGTCCCACAAGTGACGTGGGCGTCGAAGCCCGCGCCACTTGTGGGATGTGGGTGTAGTGTCCGACACCGACGGTACATGTATCTCACACCGACGATACTTTCTATTTAGGGTTTCTCCTCTACCGCTCCTCGACCTCTCGACGACCCTCGTTCCCGATAAAATAAAGAGGAAGAAGAAGAAGAAAAAAGAA
>NC_041388.1:560387996-560394983 GCF_002162155.2 Triticum dicoccoides | reverse complement strand
CGCGGGGCGACGGCGACGGCGAGCATGGGGCAGGGGCGCGGGGCGACGGCGAGCCTGACGGCGTCGTCGGGGCGAGCTCGGGCAGCCTGGTGGCGTCGTTGGGGCGGGGAACTGGCGATGAAATCTGAAAAAACGCTGTCTTTGCTTATATAGACGGAGCATTAGTCCCGGTTGGTGGCACAAACCGGGACCAATGCCCCCTTTAGTCCCGGTTGGTGCCACGAACCGGGACCAAAGGCCAATTTTTAGCAGCCCAAAGGGCGGGAAGCGGCGGCCTTTGGTCCCGGTTGGTGCCACCAACCGGGACTAAAGGGGGGCATTGGTCACGGTTGGTGCCACGAACCGGGACCAATGCCCCCTTTAGTCCTGGTTGGTGCCACCAACCGGGACCAATGGCCTTTGCTGCCCCGAGCCCAAAAGTTTAGTCCCACATCGCTAGCTGAAGGGCGCCGGCACTGGTTTATAAGCGCTGGTGTGCCTACCCATTCGAGCTCCTCTCTAATGCAGGCTTTCAGGCCTAAACTTGCTACTGCCTGTGGCCCTATTGGGCCTTCTGCGGGCCTGAATCCTGGCCCATGTAGGGTTTCTAGTCGTATTCAGGCCGTGGGGGCCCAGTAGGAGGCATTTTTTTGGTTTTTTTTTATTTCTATATTTTTTTGGTTTTTTATTTTTTATTTCTACTTACAACTAAATACTTACAGTTTTTTAGTGATTTCTTTTTGCTTTTAGGTCACAAAATTATAAACTTTCTGTTAGTGCCATTAGTTTTAAATTTTAAATAGTTTAAATTTGAATTTTTAATAATTTGTGTGAATCACTAGTTTATGAATAACTTTACTATAAAAATAGAATTTTTTTTCTATTTATTTTTTTATTTCTACTTAAAACTAAATACTTACTGTTTTTAGTGATTTCTTTTTTCTTTTAGGTCACAAAAATTATAAACTTTCTGTTAGTGCCATTAGTTTTAAATTTTAAATAGTTTAAATTTGAATTTTTAAAAATTTGTGTGAATCACTAGTTTATGAATAACTTTACTATAAAATTAGAATTTTTTTCTTCTTTGCTATTCATTTTTTATTTATTCTTACAATTAAATACTTATAGTTTGATTTTAGGTCACAAAAATTATATTCTTTTTGCTATTGAAGAATATTATAGTTTTATTTTAGTTGATCATAACATAATATTTTAATTGATTGTTTTTATTTTCATAAAAGTTGTGTAGTTTATTCTGTTTGCTATTAATTCATTCTTTGAGCCAAATGACTCTGAAATTGGAAAGCATTTCAAAATGAACTCTGAAAAGGTTGAAAGTTGGCATGGTATCATCATTTCACCCACATAGCATGTTCCAAAAAGTAGAGAGGGTTACGACAAAAACTTGATGCACTTCGTGTACAAAATGGACAATCACTTTCGAAGTATCAAAGTTTCAAACCATAAGACATGAAAGCATTTCAAATGAACTCTGAAAAAGTTGAAAGTTAGGATGGTATCATAATTTCACCCACATAGCATGTGCATGTACAAAACGGACAATGGTAGCATGTTCGTCTGTTACAAATTTGGCATGGTATCATCATAATAGTTGCGGGAGAAAGTCTTCACTTTTTCTTCGCTTATGTCATTTGCTTATTGCGCCGTAACCATGGATAATCTTCATTGTTTATCAGGATGCTTGGGTCAGCCTTGACATTGAAGGGAGGAATTTCATGAAACTTTTCATAATCTTTAGACATGTCTGTCTTGCCGTCCACTCCCAGGATGTCCCTTTTTCCTGAAAGAACTATGTGGCGCTTTGGCTCATCGTATGATGTATTCGCTTCCTTATCTTTTCTTTTTCTCGGTTTGGTAGACATGTCCTTCACATAGATAACCTGTACCACATCATTGGCTAGGACGAACGGTTCGTCAGTGTACCCAAGATTTTTTAGATCCACTGTTGTCATTCCGTACTGTGGGTCTACCTGTACCCCGCCGCCTAACAGATTGACCCATTTGCACTTAAACAAAGGGACCTTAAAATCAGGTCCGTAGTCAAGTTCCCATATGTCCACTATGTAACCATAATATGTGTCCTTTCCGCTCTCGGTTGCTGCATCAAAGCGGACACCGCTGTTTTGGTTGGTGCTCTTTTGATCCTGGGCGATCGTGTAAAATGTATTCCCATTTATCTCGTATCCTTTGTAAGTCAATACAGTCAAAGATGGTCCCCTGGACAACAAGTACAACTCATCACAAACAGTGTTGTCACCTCTGAGACGTGTTTCCAACCAACTGCTGAAAGTCCTGATGTGTTCACATGTAATCCAGTCATCGCACTGCTCCGGGTGTTTGGAGCACAGACTGTTCTTGTGTTCATCGACATACGGGGTCACCAAGGTAGAGTTCTGTAGAATTGTGTAGTGTGCTTGAGACCAAGAATATCCGTCCCTGCATATTATTGAGTCTCTTCCAAGAGTGCTTTTTCCAGCCAGTCTCCCCTCATACCGCGATTTAGGGAGACCTATCTTGTTAAGGCCAGGAATGAAGTCAACACAAAACCCGATAACATCCTCTGTTTGATGGCCCATGGAGATGCTTCCTTCTGGCCTAGCGCGGTTATGGACAAATTTCTTTAGGACTCCCATGAACCTCTCAAAGGGGAACATATTGTGTAGAAATACGGGCCCCAGGATGACAATCTCGTCGACTAGATGAACTAGGACGTGCGTCATGATATTGAAGAAGGATGGTGGGAACACCAGCTTGAAACTGACAAGACATTGCGCCACATCACTCCTTAGCCTTGGTACGATTTCTGGATCGGTCACCTTCTGAGAGATTGCATTGAGGAATGCACATAGCTTCACAAGGGCTAATCGGACGTTTTCCGGTAGAAGCCCCCTCAATGCAACCAGAAGCAGTTACGTCATAATCACGTGGCAGTCATGAGACTTTAGGTTCTGAAACTTTTTCTCTGGCATATTTATTATTCCCTTTATATTCGACGAGAAGCCAGTCGTGACCTTCATACTGAGAAGGCATTCAAAGAAGATTTCTTTCTCTTCTTTCATAAGAGCGTAGCTGGCAGGACCTTTATACTGCTTCGGAGGCATGTCGTCTTTTTCATGCAAACGTTGCAGGTCCTCTCGTGCCTCAGGTGTATCTTTTGTCTTCCCATACACGCCCAAGAAGCCTAGCAGGTTCACGCAAAGGTTCTTCGTCACGTGCATCACGTCGATTGAGGAGCGGACCTCTAGGTCTTTCCAGTAGGGTAGGTCCCAAAATATAGATTTCTTCTTCCACATGGGTGCCTGTCCCTCAGCGTCATTCGGAACAGCTAGTCCACCGGGACCCTTTCCAAAGATTACGTAGTGTAAATCATTGACCATAGCAAGCACGTGATCACCGGTGCGCATGGCGGGCTTCTTCCGGTGATCTGCCTCGCCTTTGAAATGCTTGCCTTTCTTTCGACATTGATGGTTGGTCGGAAGAAATCGATGATGGCCCAGGTACACATTCTTCCTGCATTTGTCCAGGTATATACTTCCAGTGTCATCTAAACAGTGCGTGCATGCGTGGTATCCTTTGTTTGTCTGTCCTGAAAGGTTACTGAGAGTGGGCCAATCGTTGATGGTCACGAACAGCAATGCCTTAAGGTTAAATTCCTCCTGTCTGTGCTCATCCCACGTACGTACACCGTTTCCATTCCACAGCTGTAAAAGTTCTTCAACTAATGGCCTTAGGTACACATCAATTTCGTTGCCGGGTTGCTTAGGGCCTTGGATGAGAACTGGCATCATAATGAACTTCCGCTTCATGCACATCCAAGGAGGAAGGTTATACATACATAGAGTCACGGGCCAGGTGCTGTGATTGCTGCTCTGCTCCCCGAAAGGATTAATGCCATCCGCGCTTAAAGCAAACCATACATTCCTTGGGTCCTTTGCAAACTCATCCCAGTATTTTCTCTCGATTTTTCTCCACTGCGACCCGTCAGCGGGTGCTCTCAACTTCCCATCTTTCTTTCGGTTCTCACTGTGCCATCGCATCAACTTGGCATGCTCTTCGTTTCTGAACAGACGTTTCAACCGTGGTATTATAGGAGCATACCACATCACCTTCGCAGGAACCCTCTTCCTGACGGGCTCGCCGTCAACATCACCAGGGTCATCTCGTCTGATCTTCTACCGCAACGCACCGCATACCGGGCATGCGTTCAGATCCTTGTATGCACCGCGGTAGAGGATGCGGTCATTAGGGCATGCATGTATCTTCTCCACCTCCAATCCTAGAGGGCATACGACCTTCTTTGCTGCGTATGTACTATCGGGCAATTCGTTATCCTTTGGAAGCTTCTTCTTCAATATTTTCAGTAGCTTCTCAAATCCTTTGTCAGCCACAGCATTCTCTGCCTTCCACTGCAGCAATTCCAGTACGGTATCGAGCTTTGTGTTGCCATCTTCGCAATTGGGGTATAACCCTTTTTTGTGATCCTCTAACATGCGATCCAACTTCAGCTTCTCCTTTTGACTAATGCATTGCGTCCTTGCATCAACAATGACCCGGCGGAGATCATCATCATCGGGCACATCGTCTAGTTCCTCTTGATCTTCAGCAGCTTCACCCGTGGCAGCATCATTGGGCACATCGTCTGGTTCTTCTTGATCTTCACCAGCTCCCCCCGTTGCAGCATCACCGTATTCAGGGGGCACATAGTTGTCATCTTACTCTTCTTCTTCGCCGTCTTCCATCATAACCCCTATTTCTCCGTGCCTCGTCCAAACATTATAGTGTGGCATGAAACCCTTGTAAAGCAGGTGGGAGTGAAGGATTTTCCAGTTAGAGTAAGACCTCGTATTCCCACATTCAGTGCATGGACAACACATAAAACCATTCTGCTTGTTTGCCTCAGCCGCATCGAGAAACTCATGCACGCCCTTAATGTACTCGCGGGTGTGTCTGTCACCGTACATCCATTGCCGGTTCATCTGCGTGCATTATATATAATTAAGTGTCCAAATTAATAGAAGTTCATCATCACATTAAAACCAAAGTGCATACATAGTTCTCATCTAACAACATATAGCTCTCCAGAGCATCTAATTAATTAAACCATACATTGAAACTATGTAAAACATTTCAATGCGAAAACAAATGCGATCATAATCGCAACCAAGGTAACAATTGATCCAACGGCATAATGATACCAAGCCTCGGTATGAATGGCATATTTTCTAATCTTTCTAATCTTCAAGCGCATTGCATCCATCTTGATCTTGTGATCATCGACGACATCCGCAACATGCAACTCCAATATCATCTTCTCCTCCTCAATTTTTTTTATTTTTTCCTTCAACAAATTGTTTTCTTCTTCAACTAAATTTAACCTCTCGACAATAGGGTCGGTTGGCATTTCCTATTAACATACATCCTAGATAAATAAAATCTATGTCACGTTGTCGGCATAATTTTCATAAACAATAAATGAACCAATAGTTATAAAGATAATATACATACCAAATCCGAATCATAGACAGGACGAGGGCCGATGGGGGCGGATACCTAAACCATCGCACTATATAAGATGCAATAATAAATGTAAGAAAATGATACAAGTATCTATCTAAACATACAAGTAAGAATATTTTTCCTTTCAGAAAGAAGATAAGAACAAGAGGCTCACCATGGTGGTGTCGGTGATGAGATCGGCGCGGGTGATCGACGGCGGTGAAGACGGGGACGGGGCGTGACGGACCGCTAAATCTAGACAAATCTCGAGGAAAATGGAGCTTGGAGGTCGAGCTTCGAGAGGAGAAAGCTTAAGTAGTGTGGCTCGGGCATTCCATCGAACACCTCATGTGCATAGGAGGTGAGCTAGAGCACCACAAAGCCCTCTCCCCCTCAGCCAGAAAAAATAGAGCACTGTGCTCTGCTCTTGCGCGAGGGGGTATATATAGGCACCTCATTGGTCCCGGTTGGTGGCATGAACCGGGACTAAAGGGGAGCGTTTGGTCCCGGTTCAAGCCACCAACCGGGACCAATGGTGGTGGGCCAGGAGCGAGGCCCATTGGTCCCGGTTCGTCCCACCAACCGGGACCAAAAGGTCCAGATGAACCGGGACCAATGGCCCACGTGGCCCGGCCGGCCCCCTGGGCTCACGAACCGGGACCAATGCCCACATTGGTCCCGGTTCTACACTGAACCGGGACTAATGGGCTGAGCCGGCCTGGACCATAGCCCTGTTTTCTACTAGTGGCAATGGTCACGGTTGGTGCCACGAACCGTGACCAATGCCCCCTTTAGTCCCGGTTGGTGCCACCAACCGGGACCAAAGGCCTGTGCTGCCCCGAACCCAAATATTTAGTCCCACCTCGCTAGTTGAGAGGGAGGCGCACATGTTTATAAGGTGCGGTGCGCCTTCCCTCTCGAGCTCCTCTCTAAAGCAGGCTTTCGGGCCTAACACTATAATCTGTGCCTGTGGGCCTACTGGGCCTCCCACGGGTCTGAATCCTGGCCTATGGTAGGGTTTCTAGTCGTATTCAGGCCGTGGGGGCCCAGTAGGTGGCATTTTTTTGTTTTTTTGTTTTTTTTTGTTTCTACTTAGAACTAAATACCTATAGTTTTGTAGTGATTTCTTTTTTATTTTAGGTCACAAAAATTACAAACTTTCTGTTAGTGCCATTAGTTTTAAAATTTGAATAGTTTAAATTAGATTTTTTTTAAAATTTGTGTGAATCACTAGTTTATGAATAACTTTACTATAAAAATTGATTTTTGAGTCAATCTTTTTCCTGCTATTTAATATTATTGTGTTTTATCATTATACTCAATTTGGTAATTTTAGTTAGTCGTATCAAATATTATAGGGGTGAGCCCTATTTTTTTCCAGTTTTTTTGTTTTGTTTTCTGCATTATTTATTTCCTTTTGTTTTTTGCTTTATTTTTTAATTCTTTTTGCTTTTAGTTTTAGAAAAATTATAAACTTTCTGTTAGTGCCAT
>NC_041388.1:560370983-560387811 GCF_002162155.2 Triticum dicoccoides | reverse complement strand
TTCTTTGTTGCTTTATTTATTTTATTTTATTTCTACTTACAACAAAATACTTATTTTTGCTATTTTTATTTTTGTTCCAGTTTTTTTGTTTTGTTTTCTGTATTATTTATTTTCTTTTGTTTTTTGCTTTATTTTTTAATTCTTTTTGCTTTTAGGTCAGCAAAATTATAAACTTTCTGTTAGTGCCATTAGTTTTAGAAAAAATATAAACTTTCTGTTAGTGCCATTAGTTTTCAAATTTGAATAGTTAAAATTTGAACATAGATGCACCTATAGAGAAAATTCAACCTAAATTCATAGTTTTCAAATAAACTCTAAAAAAAGTTGGCATAGCATACTCGTCTGTTACAAATTTGGCATGGTATCATCATAATAGTTGCGGGAGAAAGTCTTCACTTTTTCTTCGCTTGTGTCATTTGCGTATTGCGTCGTAACCATGGATAATCTTCATTGTTTATCAGGATGCTTGGGTCAGCCTTGATATTGAAGGGAGGAATTTCATGAAACTTTTCATAATCTTCAGACATGTCTGTCTTGCCGTCCACTCCCAGGATGTCCCTTTTTCCTGAAAGAACTATGTGGCGCTTTGGCTCATCGTATGATGTATTCGCTTCCTTATCTTTTCTTTTTCTCGGTTTGGTAGACATGTCCTTCACATAGATAACCTGTGCCACATCATTGACTAGGACGAATGGTTCATCAGTGTACCCAAGATTTTTTAGATACACTGTTGTCATTCCGTATTGTGGGTCTACCTGTACCCCGCCGCCTAACAGATTGACCTATTTGCACTTAAACAAAGGGACCTTAAAATCAGGTCCGTAGTCAAGTTCCCATATGTCCACTATGTAACCATAATATGTATCCTTTCCGCTCTCGGTTGCTGCATCAAAGCGGACACCGCTATTTTGGTTGGTGCTCTTTTGATCTTGGGCGATCGTGTAAAATGTATTCCCATTTATCTCGTATCCTTTGTAAGTCAATACAGTCAAAGATGGTCCCCTGGACAACAAGTACAACTCATTACAAACAGTGTTGTCATCTCTGAGACGTGTTTCCAACCAACTGCTGAAAGTCCTGATGTGTTCACATGTAATCCAGTCGTCGCACTGCTCCGGGTGTTTGGAGCGCAGACTGTTCTTGCGTTCATCGACATACGGGGTCACCAAGGTAGAGTTCTATAGAACTGTGTAGTGTGCTTGAGACCAAGAATATCCGTCCCTGCATATTATTGAGTCTCTTCCAAGAGTGCCTTTTCCAGTCAGTCTCCCCTCATACCGCGATTTAGGGAGACCTATCTTGTTAAGGCCAGGAATGAAGTCAATACAAAACCCGATAACATCCTCTGTTTGATGGCCCATGGAGATGCTTCCTTCTGGCCTAGCGCAATTACGGACATATTTCTTTAGGACTCCCATGAACCTCTCAAAGGGGAACATATTGTGTAGAAATATGGGCCCCAGGATGACAATCTCGTCGACTAGATGAACTAGGACGTGCGTCATGATATTGAAGAAGGATGGTGGGAACACCAGCTCGAAACTGACAAGACATTGCGCCACATCACTCCTTAGCCTTGGTACGATTTCTGGATCAATCACCTTCTGAGAGATTGCATTGAGGAATGCACATAGCTTCACAATGGCTAATCGGACGTTTTCCGGTAGAAGCCCCCTCAATGCAACCGGAAGCAGTTGCGTCATAATCACGTGGCAGTCATGAGACTTTAGGTTCTGAAACTTTTTCTTTGGCATATTTATTATTCCCTTTATATTCGACGAGAAGCCAGTCGTGACCTTCATACTGAGCAGGCATTCAAAGAAGATTTCTTTCTCTTTTTTCGTAAGAGCGTAGCTGGCAGGACCTTTATACTGCTTCGGAGGCATGCCGTCTTTTTCGTGCAAACGTTGCAGGTCCTCCCGTGCCTCAGGTGTATCTTTTGTCTTCCCATACACGCCCAAGAAGCCTAGCAGGTTCACGCAAAGGTTCTTCGTCACGTGCATCATGTCGATTGAGGAGCGGACCTCTAGGTCTTTCCAGTAGGGTAGGTCCCAAAATATAGATTTCTTCTTCCACATGGGTGCGTGTCCCTCAGCGTCATTCGGAACAGCTAGTCCACCGGGACCCTTTCCAAAGATTACGTAGTGTAAATCATTGACCATAGCAAGCACGTGATCACCGGTGCGCATGGCGGGCTTCTTTCGGTGATCTGCCTCGCCTTTGAAATGCTTGCCTTTCTTTCGACATTGATGGTTGGTCGGAAGAAATCGATGATGGCCCAGGTACACATTCTTCCTGCATTTGTCCAGGTATATACTTTTGGTGTCATCTAAATAGTGCGTGCATGCGTGGTATCCTTTGTTTGTCTGTCCTGAAAGGTTACTGAGAGCGGGCCAATCGTTGATGGTCACGAACAGCAACGCCTTAAGGTTAAATTCCTCCTGTCTGTGCTCATCCCACGTACGTGCACCATTTTCATTCCACAGCTGTAAAAGTTCTTCAACTAATGGCCTTAGATACACATCAATTTCGTTGCCGGGTTGCTTAGGGCCTTGGATGAGAACTGGCATCATAATGAACTTCCGCTTCATGCACATCCAAGGAGGAAGGTTATACATACATAGAGTCATGGGCCAGGTGCTGTGATTGCTGCTCTGCTCCCCGAAAGGATTAATGCCATCCGCGCTTAAAGCAAACCATACATTCCTTGGGTCCTTTGCAAACTCATCCCAGTACTTTCTCTCAATTTTTCTCCACTGCGACCCGTCGGCGGGTGCTCTCAACTTCCCATCTTTCTTTCGGTACTCACTGTGCCATCGCATCAACTTGGCATGCTCTTCGTTTCTGAACAGACGTTTCAACCGTGGTATTATAGGAGCATACCACATCACCTTCGCAGGAACCCTCTTCCTGTGGGGCTCGACGTCAACATCACCAGGGTCATCTCGTCTGATCTTATACCGCAATGCACCGCATACCGGGCATGCGTTCAGATCCTTGTATGCACCACGGTAGAGGATGCGGTCATTAGGGCATGCATGTATCTTCTCCACCTCCAATCCTAGAGGGAATACGACCTTCTTTGCTGCGTATGTACTGTCGGGCAATTCTTTATCCTTTGGAAGCTTCTTCTTCAATATTTTTAGTAGCTTCTCAAATCCTTTGTCAGCCACAGCATTCTCTGCCTTCCACTGCAGCAATTCCAGTATGGTACCGAGCTTTGTGTTGCCATCTTCGCAATTGGGGTATAACCCTTTTTTGTGATCCTCTAACATGCGATCGAACTTCAGCTTCTCCTTTTGACTAATGCACTGCATCCTTGCATCGACAATGACCCGGCGGAGATCATCATCATCGGGCACATCGTCTGGTTCCTCTTGATCTTCAGCAGCTTCACCCGTTGCAGCATCATTGGGCACATCGTCTTATTCCTCTTGATCTTCATCAGCTCCCCCCATTGCAGCATCACCGTATTCAGGGGGCACATAGTTGTCATCGTAGTCTTCTTCTTCGTCGTGTTCCATCATAACCCCTATTTCTCCGTGTCTCGTCCAAACATTATAGTGTGGCATGAAACCCTTGTAAAGCAGGTGGGAGTGAAGGATTTTCCGGTTAGCGTAAGACCTCGTATTCCCACATTTGGTGCATGGACAACACATAAAACCATTCTGCTTGTTTGCCTCAGCCGCATCGAGAAACTCATGCACGCCCTTAATGTACTCGCGGGTGTGTCTGTCACCGTACATCCATTGCCGGTTCAGCTGCGTGCATTATATATAATTAAGTGTCCAAATTAATAGAAGTTCATCATCACATTAAAACCAAAGTGCATACATAGTTCTCATCTAACAACATATAGCTCTCCAGAGCATCTAATTAATTAAACCATACATTGAAACTATGTAAAACATTTCAATGCGAAAACAAATGCGATCATAATCGCAACCAAGGTAACAATTGATCCAACGGCATAATGATACCAAGCCTCGGTATGAATGGCATATTTTCTAATCTTTCCAATCTTCAAGCGCATTGCATCCATCTTGATCTTGTGATCATCGACGACATCCGCAACATGCAACTCCAATATCATCTTCTCCTCCTCAATTTTTTTTATTTTTTCCTTCAATAAATTGTTTTCTTCTTCAACTAAATTTAACCTCTCGACAATAGGGTCGGTTGGCATTTCCGATTCACATACATCCTAGATAAATAAAATCTATGTCACGTTGGTCGGGATAATTTTCATAAACAATAAATGAACCAATAGTTATAAAGATAATATGCATACCACATCCGAATCATAGACAGGACGAGGGCCGACGGGGGCGGATACCAAAACCATCGCACTATATAAGATGCAATAATAAATGTAAGAAAATGATATAAGTATCTATCTAAACATACAAGTAAGAATATTTTTCCTTTCAGAAAGAAGATAAGAACAAGAGGCTCACCACGGTGGTGTCGGTGATGAGATCGGCGCGGGTGATCGACGGCGGTGAAGACAGGGACGGGGCGTGACAGGCCGCTAAATCTAGACAAATCTCGAGGAAAATGGAGGTTGGAGGTCGAGCTTCGAGAGGAGAAAGCTTAAGTAGTGTGGTTCGGGCATTCCATCGAACACCTCATGTGCATAGGAGGTGAGCTAGAGCACCACAAAGCCCTCTCCCCCTCGGCCAGAAAAAACAGAGCACTGTGCTCTGCTCTTGCGCGAGGGGGTATATATAGGCACCTCATTGGTCCCGGTTGGTGACATGAGCCAGGACTAAAGGGGAGCCTTTGGTCCCGGTTCAAGCCACCAACTGGGACCAATGGTGGTGGGCTAGGAGCGAGGCCCATTGGTCCCGGTTCATCCCACCAACCAGGACAAAAAGGTCCAGATGAACCGGGACCAATGGCCCACATGGCCCGGCCGGCCCCCTGGGCTCACGAACCGGGACCAATGCCCACATTGGTCCCGGTTCTAGAATGAACCGGGACTAATGGGCTGACCCGGCCTAGACCAAAGCCCTGTTTTCTACTAGTGCTCCTCCAAATTGCAGCTCAATCAAATGATCTATGTGAGCCCAGGTTCAATTTATATTTTATTGTCAGATTGGCACATTGCAAAGCAACTGTTATCCAGATCCCTCCTATTACCCTCAAACTTTTTGGGCACTCTTCCATACCCAAATCATTACCACATGAAAATATTCAGCTCCATTTTCCTGGTAAATTTTTCTCAGGAAATTTCCAAAGTTTGTATCTTGAGAGAAGCTTTGTGAAGTAAGTACTAGCTAGGCTTCCCCAAATGATCTGAAAATTTACCAGGGCATGACCATACCTGTGTTACTTACCTACACGAAATTTGAGCTCATTTGATTTAACCAATTTCTCTCGCTAATTTTCCCAAGTTTCTGTCCAGGGAATAGCATTGTGAAGGAAGTACCACTTTAGCATGTCCAAATGGTATCAATTTTCTACAGTGCTTTCCTATGCCCAAATAACCACCCCCACCAAATTTCAGCTCAATCCATTCATTATTTTGAGCCCAGCTTCAATATTCATATTTCTATCCAGTGCGGTACTTTGCAAAGCAAGTACCACCTAGGATCCTCCTTTTGAGCTAAATTTTTTTGAAGACAGTCTTCTTAGTAGATGATCATTCTCAGCCAAAACTTACGCCCATTGGCCACGTGCATTTCCTGTATCGCTAATCAAACACTCGGCCGCTAATTCATGATTGAGCATAGTTCGGCCAGGAGATGGCTGAGCTGGACGTACTGTCGTTGTTTATATTTTCAGTGTTCTTGATCTGATCCGATGCGCTAGGCGTTCCTGGAAAGTGTTGGAGATGACTGATCTCATACTATCTCTGTAACTTAATAGTGTAAGACGGGTTTCTTTGACACTGAGGGAGTATTGTCTTTGTACTTGTATATCCATCAGCTGTTACTGTGCCTTTGTGGCGCAGTCTGAATCTCTATAGACCGATCATATCTGAAGCATGAGCCAAGCACAACATGTCTACAGTTTCAGAACGGAAAACCAATCATGCTATAAGTATTAAGCAACTCCATTGCAGTGTAATTTGTTCAGAATGGAGATAATAACTTTGGTTGGTTCGCATCATACCTTATAGCCATATATATATAAAGCTTCCATTTAACGTCCAAAGAATGCATACCTGATTTGAGTTAGACTCTAGTCTTGACTATTTTATGTAGGTGGCAACTGACAAGTTGAGTTTCAGTCTAGCTCATCTGAAGTTTCTCTGTATGCAGGAGGGCAAGCTGGAGGAGCTTGAGAAGGGCGTGGAGCCTGCGTGGGAGCGCTTGGTCCACCTGCTCGAGCGCATCGTCCACAGGATGAACGTCATTGACCACATCAAGGCCGTCAAGGACTCGCCCGACCTCCGTGCCACCGTCGAGGATGTCCATGTAGTCTCTTCTTCTGTCACGCCGCCTGTGATCTGGATGAACGAAGCCGTTGATTGGTTAGCGCATCATCAGATGATGATGCTGTCTCTGTATTTCTTCTTACTCCATGAATTAATCCTGATGAATGCTGCTTGTTTTGCACAGGCTAACAAGGACAGTGACGAGGTCTACGCACAGATGACTCTGCAACCAGTAAACTCTGTAAGTACTATCGAAAACGGAGCTTGGTGAAGATATTCAGAACATGCCGAACTGTATTTTCTCTACAGTGTTGACTGAAAGTGTAAAACTGTCACAACCGAATAGTGAAACTCAGCGCACTCCAAGTCTGCAACCGCCTAAACCGACGCTCTCTATGGTCTGCCATTATTTTACTCGGACAGATCTAGATTCCAGTACAGTCCACCCTGCTGCTCTTGTTGTCACACCACGCGCTCTTATCCTCGCGTACTACTAGCTAGAGAGCACTGTCGCTCCTCTTCTTGCATGCAACATAATCTGAAATTCTTTCAGTTCCACTGTGCGTAAACACTATAGTGTAAAACTATCAACTTGTTTCACTATTCAGTTTGTCACCCATTCAGCTTACTTACTGGGGCATCTTTCTTGTAAGAGTTTACTTGATAATACAATATGTTAGAAGAAACTACCATGTCTCTGGAGTGGATCATCAATCACTCTTTAGACACTTGGAACTCAGTTTCTTTCATATATGTTCTGTTGCCTTTCTTTAGGTTGAGCTACTGCCCTGTTAATTGCTTTAACAAACATTATCATTTGCCAGTTTGATCTGTGTTGGGAACTATGACCAGTAAGTTTTGTTTGCCAATTAGCTTTCTGTGTGCATGCTCTTAATCCCCATAGCACTAAGATAGGACCTTACTGAGCCTCACATTACTAATTTATGTATCAAACATTATTATTTCTGTCCTCAACAAGTCGCGGCGCTATGTTCTCTTTTTTGTTCAGTTAGCTCTGTCAAATATAATCAACCTGCCTATGTTCCATTTTGCTATTTGTACTTAGGTAGAAAAAGCCAAAATTTGTACATGTGACTAACTCTCCCGTGTAACTGCCTATGTCAAATATAATCATCAAGCTCTTCACACCGTTTGCCCTTGAATAACTCGTGCTTGACTCTGGCTTATGCAAAATCTCAAGATCTCAATTAATTTGTTTGTTGTGTTTGTTTGTGTGCATGTTCGAGCGGCTACTGTGTCTCAGAAGTTGCTTAGAGCTGGAGGAGTGGATGCATGCAGAGGTGGATAGAACGACAACTTCAAAGTAGAAGTTCGATAATCTCTAGAGTCAAGAGGTAAAGGTTTATTTTGTGTGTGTTTATACAATTAGGTTCTGGTTCTTACTGTTCTTGTTCTGGTATGTGAGGTGAACAAAAGTCAGAAGTCATGCATTTGACCAGATTTATCTTGTTCTTGTTCTGGTCGATCGTGAGGAGGTTCTTACTGTTCGCTGACTCTGTTCTGTTTTCGTGGTGATATAACCTGGTTATGAGGAAAATGCCTCACCGGAATGTCGATGGAATTGACGGGAGGTGGATCCCTGCTCACCGACGCCAACCTCATCCATATCATCATCGACGCCATCATTAACTAGTACTAGCCTATCTATTCCCTTCCCTCCCTCCATGAAATAGATGTTGTCAGCTGAAGGGATGAGAGTGGCAGTAGGACAGTGTTTTTCTTCATGTGCTGTGGTGGGATTATTGCACTATTTGCTTGTTGTTGTGCCATTGTACCTACAGGTTATTTGTATTGTTGATCCTGACCATGAGCTTGAATGGTCTAGTAGTAGAAGAGCATCAATTTAATTTGTAGCAGTCATGTCACACATTTTTTTCCTATGGCATGGTACAATTTTGATTGGAATGGTAGCCACTTAACATTTTAGAATGTACTGATAATTTGGGTTGATTACTGGTTTGAATCAGGGGTACAAGTTTGTTAATTTCTATCTAGGTTTATTAGTTTCTATCTAGGTTTACCTGTTGTTGTTTACCGTCAGGTATCTTAGTCTTGATATAACTCTACAGTTTACTTGAATCTGCACTTCTTTTCAAAAGTATAAGCCAAAGTGTGTGTGTGTGTGTGTGTGTGTCTAGTGAGCAAATCTGTAGTAATTACGGAGTACACTATTTGCTTTCTTTTAGTGGCTATTTTCTGCTTATTTCTCTTTTGACATATAGTTTGTTCTCTTTGAATGTGCAGATAGTATGCTGTGCTGGTGATGTTTTTTCGTTGCTGGGATCATTTGAACCTGGATGTCATGTGTAGTGTGATCTGAGCCATATGGCATATTGTAAACATTTTATTGCTGTTTTTATGTATGATGTCATGAAGATGTACGTTTGGAATGCTGCTTTGACAGCAAAATTGTATTCATGTGTACATCCTGCTTTGACAGCAAAATTATAAAAATTTCTCAACAATATATATGGGTTAAATATGTGTTTTCCAATTTTCTATGCTTAAAGTTGTACTGCACATTAAAGGCTACATCCTAACTGAAGATGTTGTTGTGGAATTGTTTATTTTATTTTAAATAAAGAAAATAATAATAATTCTGCATAAGTTATAAAAAACAAAATGAAAAGGCAAACAAGAAAGAAATTTACAAGAAAAAGTAAAGGGCCCAAAAAAGAAAATGGTTGTAAAATTGGTCTTGGCCCATTTAGTTGACCATGAAAAAGACATAAATTTGTTGAATTAGTGGGCTCGGCCCATGTAAAACCTCCAATTGGACCGGGCTGATTCTTATGAATGACCTTTTCATTTGGTCGCAATTTTGCCATGTCAGCTTGCCACATCGGATCCGACGTGGCCTGGGCAGACAGCGAGTGACAAAACATAAGGTCATTGGTTCAACGACCTTTTGTTTTGGTCGTAAACGTTTACGACCTTATCCCGAAGAAGGTCGTTAATTTCAGTTTACGACCGCCAACTTTTGACTATCTGTTTTTGGTCAAAAAAAGATCGCAAATAAAAAACAATGACCTTTCAGTGACCAATAGTGATGGTCGCAAGTTGACATATTTCTTGTAGTGTATGCTTATTGGAAGGGAAATGACTACTACATTGTGGGAGCAGGCAAGAACAAAAATTGGATAAAGCACAAGAATATACTCCCTCCGTCCGGAAATACTTGTCGAAGAAATGTGTAAAAATGAATGTATCTAGAACTAAAATGTGTCTAGATACATCCATTTCTCCGACAAGTATTTCCGGACGGAGGGAGTAAGATTGGATGGTCTAAGTACCTCCAAAGAACATGGCGGAGAAGGCCCTCCTCATGATCAACATTTTCGATTCGTAAGATTAGAAGAAATTGTTCTTGCGACCCACAGTTTCTCTGAAGCATGTAAGATTGGACATGGAGGATTTGGCAAAGTTTACAAGGTAGCTTGTTCAATATGTAGTGCGTGTTCTTCTTTCTAAATTGGGAGACTGGCTTATTCACATGTAAAACTCTACTCTATGTTCACCTAGGGACTATTAGGTGCTCAAGAAGTCGCAATCAAAAGGCTAAGTAGAGATTCTCAACAAGGAACAACAGAATTCAGGAACGAAGTAGTTCTAATTGCAAAATTGCAACATAGAAACTTGGTTCGACTTCTTGGGTGTTGTGTTGAAGGAGATGAAAAGCTCTTGATATACGAGTATCTTCCTAACAAGAGCTTAGATGATACCCTTTTTGGTACATATTCTAATAACAAGCCATAATTTCCTAAGATAACCCAAAAGTTACAATTTTCTTATATTTGTTTCTTTGTAGATGACTCAAGAAAATTGTTGTTGGATTGGGCAACATGGTTCAATATAATCAAAGGGGTTGCAAGGGGGCTTCTATATCTTCATGAAGACTCAAGGTTCACCATAATTCATAGGGATCTAAAAGCTGAAAATATTTTGCTAGATGCATATATGAAACCCAAGATAGCAGATTTTGGTATGGCGAGGATCATTAGTGATAACCAGCAAGATGCAAACACCCAACGCGTAGTTGGAACATAGTAAGTATTAATTGCGAAAACTCATATTAGTAAGTTCAATTCTTGTTAGATAAATTGAAACAATTTTAGTGTGATCATGCAGTGGCTACATGGCTCCTGAGTATGCAATGGAAGGTTTCTTCTCTACCAAGTCCGATGTCTATAGCTTTGGCGTGTTACTACTAGAGGTTGTAACTGGTATAAGGAGAAACTGCAATAGTCAAACCATGGGATTCCCTAGCCTCACTGTATATGTGAGTACGCACAAGATTTCTATCAAGTTTCATTTCTAAAAAAAGATCAAAGTTTGAAGTAATTTTTTGTTTGAGAGATAAAATTAGTAATGATATGGTGTTCTTTCTTGTTTTAGTCATGGAATATGTGGAACGAAGAGAAGACCGAGGAACTGCTCCCTCACCGCGCGCCTGTGTGTAGAGCGAGCTCTCCTAGCAAGACCCCGTCGTCCCCGCCCAGCTCGGCCTCGACATCCATCTCGCCAACTACTAGAGCATGGTGAACGGTGGCGGGAACAGTCCTCTGGTGCCCCCTCGTGTGGCGTGGTGGAAACAAGACATCACGCGGCACAGCTGCAACTCGATCCAAAGAAACTGGGATGTCTGAGTTCCGTTCTTCCCCAAGATTTGCAGATATACTGCAATTCTATCGCATTCGCAATGATAAAATTACCTAAATTTCTAGGGATACAGAATTGATTCTGTTGGGAACTGCCACTCTTTTAGCACCTAATTGTGCATCGCTGAGCTATCTTTTTTTCACTCTTAGGGCATCTTCATTATGAACTCTCAAACCGTCCGCACACGATTCGGACCACGCGGCCTATATCGGTCCGCTCGGCGGTCCGGACGCATTTTTCTCGTAAACAATAGATAAACAAGGAGGGTTTGCGGGCGTTCGGACCGCTGCCACGTCCGCTTCTGACTGCCCTAGCCCACCAAATAACCCTCCTACCCCCTTTCTCGCCCGTGCGAAATAGTCATCGCCGCTCCAGACCATCAGTGCCGAATTCATACCCGGCCAGAGCGGATGCGACCTCTCACTGTTGTTGCTGACAGTAAGGTGGTGCGCCATGCCGAGAAATCGCTGCCTCTGCCGCTTCCTAGTGCACGCGACTGCTCGACACCACAGCGGTCCGTCGCCCTACATTTATGATACTCGGTTGCCGAGGAACCTACTCTGACGCCACCCGTCCATCTGTCTGCCGCCCACCATTGCCATCCGGCCGCTATATAAACTTCTTCCCTAGCCATAGTCGCAGTCGTTCTCCTCCGGTCTCTTTCTCCTCTCTGCACAATGCCCACTACAGCCTCCTCGTGCTCCAAAGCCCTTTGGGACAGCCTCTTGTCTGACGAGAAGAAGATGGCTGCAATTGCTGCCGACTGCCAGGACGGCAGACAGACAGAGTCGATGAAGTCCCAACGGAGGACGATGCTGAAGATGAGCCGATGCCACCCTCCACGCTAGTGCATGCCGGCAGCACCATCATCGGCGAGGCCTGTGCCCACTATATGAACATGCTGCGAGAGGCCAAGTTCCACGATGCGCAGGCCGACCAAACCTACTTCCTCCAGCTCCTCGACGAGCACCGGCAGGCGGAGGAGCAACTCGCCGCTGGCATGACCATTGCGCCGGACGCGCACGTGGCAGAGCAGGCGAGACTGCTCAACTCCTACCACTCTACTTGTGACATCCGCCGTGAGGCCCTTCATGGTCTGTTCGACCGCCTTGTGGAGCTCGACCAGTTGCTTCTGCTGGTCGCTCAGGGGCACCGGGTGTCTGGCCTCAGCATACTGAAACCAGAACACCTTCTCTGTCGAGCTGCCCTCCTCGGCTCGATAGAATGCGGCGGCATCGGACACACTCCGAGGAAGATCTGCGAACACTCCTGGAGAGCTCCGGATTCGGGTAAGTAATAAGTAACTCACATTTATGTGTTTGCTTTGCATAAAGAATGACTTACCCGCCGCTATCTTCTTCACCTCATGCAACTCCTGGAGGGTCTTCTGGGATTCGGCCTTGGCAGACTTGGCATTTTCAATAGCCACCGCGAGCTCGGACGCTCGCGTCTTTGAATCAACCTCCAAACTCTCATGTTTTTCCATGAGAGCCTGGAGCTCTTGCCGTACCTTGCCAACCTCGGCCTCATACTTCTCCCGCTCGGTGCGCTCCGTGGCCGCCCTCTTCTCGGCCTCGACCAGCGCTTGCTTAAGGGTCGCCACCTCAGACGTGGCCCCTACAATAGCCACGGTAATCCTGTTATTTTTTGCAATTGCACATTTTTATATATATTTAAAAACAAGGTATTTCTTACCTTCATTGTCCCCGAGTTGCTTCTTGGCACGCCCGAGCTCTTGCTCGGACTGCTCGAGGTTCTGCTTTAGCGTGTCCACTTCCGCAGTCAGTGCGGCGGACGCAAGCAGAGAAGCCTGCATACGCATATTGACTCATTTTTGTTAGACTCCTGCGAATTTTATTTAATCCTCTATTCGGCTTTTCTTCTCGAACGCCAAACAGAGCATCAGGGGCTACTATCTATGTGGTAATATTATTTACACATTCTTTACTTACCTCAAAGCCTGTTAAAAGGCTAGTACAAGCTTCAGTCAGTCTGCTCTTGGCGGACTGAACCCTCTGGACCACCACACTCATAATGGTGCGGTGCTCCTCATCGATGGAGGCGCCTTGAAGCGCCTCCAACAGATTGTCCGGCGCCTCCGGTTGGACGGGGGTCACCGGCACGGTGGGCTTGCTCCTCTTGGAAGGAGATCCCCCGCCGGACTCTAGAACCTTTGAAGGTTCCGGAGCGGTGTCCGGTCTAGAGCCAGACTTGGAGCCCTGGGGGGGTTTCACCCCCTTTACTACTGGAGGCCGGGAGCTCCCCTTGCGGCGCCTCCAGGACCACCTCCTCCCGGCTTGGAACCTGTTGGGACAACACTTCGGTGTCGTCCGTAGGGCGGGGGGGGGAAGCCGTCGGAAGCAAGTTCACATCCGACGAGTCCAGTGAGCCGCTCGACGACGCGTCGAGCCGGTCTTTGGGTGGGCTGCATAAACATATTTGACGTAAGGGAAAGTTGTGCAATAAACGAATACTATGAATTACTCTGGTATCTGGATACTTACGATTTTGCCAGGGGCTTGGCCCTGGGCAGCCACTCCTCTCTGCCGATGTCGGCGTCGGTGGAGTAGTCCGGAGGAAGGGTTTTTCCCTTCTTGGACCCTCCGGCCTCCCAAGAGAGGGCGGCCTTCCTTTTCTTCTCTCCTTCCGCTGGAGCGGGAGAGGTCTCTTCTTCTTCCTCCTCGTCTTCACGGGAGGAATGCGCCTCGGAACCGTCGGATGATGGATCCGACACCTCCTGGCGTCGGGCACTCTTTCGAGTCCCCGTGGCCTTTTTCACGGCCTTCTTCTCCGACACCACATAGGGTGCCAGAACCAGCAGCTTCGCCAAGCGAGCGTCCGCTGGGCCTTCGGGCAAAGGAGCCGGACAGTTGATCTGTCCGGACGTCACTGCCAATCCTGTCAAAGGTAAGGGAGCTTAGATCCCGCATGGAGTCAAACTATGAAAAACTGATACCCTGTAAAAGGAAAAAACATCTTACCGCATGAGCGTGACGCTGCGTATTGAATCTGCGATCCTCGGTAGCGGATGCGGGGGCCTCGGCGCCCTTGAAAAGCACCTTCCAGGCATCTTCGTGCGTCGTGTCGAAGAGCCTGCTCAGAGTTTGGTGCCGCGCCGGGTCGAACTCCCACAGGATGAAAGCCCTTTGTTGACACGGGAGGATTAGGCGGATGAGCATAACCTGGACTACGTTGACAAGTTTGAGCTTCTTGTCCACACCAGGGTTTGGATGCATGTTTGGAGTCCGGGCAGGCTCGTCTCCTTCCAGGAGGTGAGCCGCATAGTGGGTCCGGATCGAAACACGGGGGGTGCGACCCATTCGGCATCGCGCGGCTCGGTGATGTAAAACAACCCTGATTGCCACCCCTTCAGGGTCTCCACAAAGGAGCCCTCGAGCCATAGGACGTTGGCCATCTTGCCCACCATGGCGCCTCCGCACTCCGCCTGGTTGCCGCGCACCACCTTCGGCTTGACATTGAAAGTCTTGAGCCATAGGCCGAAATGGGGCGGATGCGGAGGAAAGCCTCGCACACGATGATAAACGCCGAGATGTTGAGGACAAAGTTCGGGGCTAGATCGTGGAAATCTAGGCCGTAGTAGAACATGAGCCCCCGGACAAATGGGTGAAGAGGGAAGCCCAGTCCGCGAAGGAAATGGGGGAGGAACACCACCCTCTCATGGGGCCTAGGGGTGAGGATGAGCTGCCCCTTTTAGGGAAGCCGGTACGCGATGTCGTTAGACAGGTATTCGGCCTTCCTCAGCTTTTTGATGTGTCCCTCCGTGACGGAGGAGACCATCCACTTGCCTCCCGCTCCGGACATGGCGGGAGAAGGTTGAGGTGGGGAGTGCAGACTTGGGCGCTGGAGCTCGAGTGCGTGAGTGCTCGAGGGCGCGGGAGGAAGAAGGCGTAGGTGAAAAGGTGGATCCCTATCCCCTTATATGGGTGGACGCAACTACATGTCCCCACCAGCCTGGTAAAACTCGCTTATCTCCAAGCGCCGTAATTAATGGCGCGGTTGGGTTACCCACGCCCGTATTGATGAGAATCCCAGAATAAGCGGACACGATCTCTGCTTTAACAAGACGTGCCAAGGAAACCGCCTCGCAGGACGTGCTGAGGTGGGATAATGAAACGACTCAGATAAAGGCTTGGCCGTGGTGTGTCACATTACGGAATACGTCAGCAGATTAGATTTGTGTAAATATTATTCTCTCTACGGCAATATGTGGAAACTTATTTTACAGAGCCGGACACTATCTTTGTGTTCAAAATCTTCTATGAAGTACTTGGAGGAGGAACCCGCCTTGCAATGCCGAAGACAATCTGCGCGCCGGACTCGTCGTCATTGAAGCCTGGTTCAGGGGCTACTGAGGGAGTCCTGGATTAGGGGGTGTCCGGATGGCCGGACTATACCTTCAGCCGGACTCCTGGACTATAAAGATACAAGATTGAAGACTTCGTCCCGTGTTCGGGAGGGACTTTCCTTGGCGTGGAAGGCAAGCTTGGCGATACGGATATGCAGAAAAAGGGCCTTCAGTCCCGGTTCATAAGGGCCCTTAGTCCCGGTTCTGGAACTGGGACTAAAGGGTCGGTACTAATGCCTCTCCCTTTAGTCCCGGTTCAATCCAGAACCGGGACTAAAGGGCGCAGCCACGTGGAGCTCCAACTTTAGTCCCGGTATGATTTTTTTTAAATTTTTTTTTGAATTTTTTTTTATTTTCAAATTTCTGAATTATTTTAACCTCTAGTCTGTAATCACCACCCCTCATCACTTCTCAATTTATCGTCTAATCACCCCTCACCATTCCAAATCATCTAACTTCCCGAACGGTCACCCATCCTCTCACTCCCCCAGCCTGAGCACGCTTAACTTCCGGGTTCTATTCTCCCTCGCTCCAAGTATGCACTTATTGTTTTCCTGACAATACTAAGATGTCAATCCTATTAACCTTCAGGAATTTTGCTTGAGCATGAAGTGACACATTTCATAGTTTTATTTTGAAACTATTGTTTTAAAAAACAATAATTATTTAGTAACACTAATATTTCTTGAATAATTAGTTTGACCATTGTTTGACCACAGTTTGAATTTTTTCGATTTTTTTCACTCTAGATCTTAAAAGCCCCGTAACTTTTTTCTATTAGGTTTTTGAGGATTTTGAAAATGTTTAACGGGGTTCCCCCTGTTAAATTCGGATGTAACTTTTCGAGTAGATGATTTTTCATATAAAAAACTTTTTCATCCGAGTTAGTATGCAAAAGTTATGCCCATTTTTACAAATTTTAGAGAGATTTTGCAAATAAAGTCATTATGTTTCATGGCTTCAGGATCTTGATGTTGTCAAGACAAATTTCTTTCCTGCACTTAGAAATGTTAGTACTCAAAACTTGCGACTAATAGTGTTCATACTGAACTACGGTCGCATATATTTAGGAAAGATGGTAAGATTTCTACAAATGCACTCCCTCACCAACAGCTCAAAAACTTTTTCATATAAATTCGGATGTAACTTTTCGAGTAGATGATTTTTCATATAAAAAACTTTTTCATCCGAGTTAGTATGCAAAAGTTATGCCCATTTTTACAAATTTTAGAGAGATTTTGCAAATAAAGTCATTATGTTTCATGGCTTCAGGATCTTGATGTTGTCAAGACAAATTTCTTTCCTGCACTTAGAAATGTTAGTACTCAAAACTTGCGACCAATAGTGTTCATACTGAACTACGGTCGCATATATTTAGGAAAGATGGTAAGATTTCTACA
>NC_041388.1:560370194-560370846 GCF_002162155.2 Triticum dicoccoides | reverse complement strand
GGCTCCAGTTCTACCATTATGTGAGTGTCTCAACCATATTTATGTCTTCTATATGAGATTATTTGAACCAGTTGAATAATTAATAGATCTCAATTTATATTGAAAGCTTAGTTCCAATCAAGCAAACATGTCCGGCGCTTGGTAGACAGGACCGTCCACTGTCCCGGGGCTGAACTAAACTGCGAGGAGACAAGTCATTATGTTTCATGGCTTGAGGATCTTGATGCTGTCAAGACAAATTTCTTTCCTACACTTAGAAATGTTAGTACTCAAAACGTGTGACCAATAGTGTTCGTACTGAACTACGGTCACATATATCTAGGAAAGATGGTAAGATTTCTACAAATGCTCTCCCTCACCAACAGCTCAAAAACTTTTTCATATAAATTCGGATGTAACTTTTCGAGTAGATGATTTTTCATATAAAAAACTTTTTCATCCGAGTTAGTATGCAAAAGTTATGCCCATTTTTACAAATTTTAGAGAGATTTTGCAAATAAAGTCATTATGTTTCATGGCTTCAGGATCTTGATGTTGTCAAGACAAATTTCTTTCCTGCACTTAGAAATGTTAGTACTCAAAACTTGCGACCAATAGTGTTCATACTGAACTACGGTCGCATATATTTAGGAAAGATGGTAAGATTTCTACA
>NC_041388.1:560369635-560370120 GCF_002162155.2 Triticum dicoccoides | reverse complement strand
ATATAAAAAACTTTTTCATCCGAGTTAGTATGCAAAAGTTATGCCCATTTTTACAAATTTTAGAGAGATTTTGCAAATAAAGTCATTATGTTTCATGGCTTCAGGATCTTGATGTTGTCAAGACAAATTTCTTTCCTGCACTTAGAAATGTTAGTACACAAAACTTGCGACCAATAGTGTTCATACTGAACTACGGTCGCATATATTTAGGAAAGATGGTAAGATTTCTACAAATGCTCTCCCTCACCAACAGCTCAAAAACTTTTTCATATAAATTCGGATGTAACTTTTCGAGTAGATGATTTTTCATATAAAAAACTTTTTCATCCGAGTTAGTATGCAAAAGTCATGCCCATTTTTACAAATTTTAGTGAGATTTTGCAAATAAAGTCAAAATTCACATTTGCAAATTTTCCCAACAACTAGACCACATATCACATGAGAAACTTATTTTCTTTTATTTTTTTTGACATTTCCATCATTTT
>NC_041388.1:560367061-560368433 GCF_002162155.2 Triticum dicoccoides | reverse complement strand
ACACACACACACACACACACACACACACACACACACACATTGTTTTTACTTATTTTCTATTTTCTGTTGTTTAGATTAATATTAGATAAATTACGTACATAATAATGTTAGAATGTTAATGTTAGATGAATTATATGGAAAAGATGTTAAATATTAATGTCAAATATATTTTACATGAATTAGAACAAGTTGAACTAGTTGAATTAGTATAGCTAGATATTAATTATGTATATATATATGAGATTTGAACTAGTTCAATTAATATAACTAGTTTATTTCTATTATGAAAATTAATAGAACAAGTTTATTTTTAGTTGAACTAGTTAGTTGAATTAGTTCAATTAATTAGGTATATTTTTCGTAAATGCTTAGTTGAATTAGTTCAATTAATTAGTTGAACTAGATGAATTAACAGAATTAGTTGAATTAATAGAACTAATAAGTGTGTAATGTTTCACGTATGAACATAGGAATGTCGTCTGACGACGAACACGATTTCATTATGTGCGAATACTGCGAAGACCAGCGCGGCCTGTGCGGCAGAAATTTTCCAGTTGATGGTAGACGCTTCAGCATCAAGCTGGATGAAAACTTCGAAGTGGATACAGTAAGTCACAACGACAAGTCTTTTTTCGTAATTAAGCATGACTTATGCTTCATTTGTTCAACTTTTAATTTTAATATTTCACTCTTCTACTAGCGTATCCCCTGCCATGCAAGAATTTTTGTCTTGGATAAGATATGTTTCAATCCTAACGAAACTATGGAGGTAAAAAGAATTTACTTGAAGACCGAGCATGGTTATACCTTCAACGTCAAATTATACAATGCAGACACATACACCTATTGTGAAAGCAAAACTTGGCAAGCACTATGCAAGGCTTATGCATTTGAGTCTGATATGGTTATCACCTTTGATATTCGTCCGGAAGATGATATTGAAGGTAATAGAGACATCTGGGTGCAGACGGCTCCAGTTCTACCATTATGTGAGTGTCTCAACCATATTTATGTCTTCTATATGAGATTATTTGAACCAGTTGAATAATTAATAGATCTCAATTTATATTGAAAGCTTAGTTCCAATCAAGCAAACATGTCCGGCGCTTGGTAGACAGGACCGTCCACTGTCCCGGGGCTGAACTAAACTGCGAGGAGACAAGTCATTATGTTTCATGGCTTGAGGATCTTGATGCTGTCAAGACAAATTTCTTTCCTACACTTAGAAATGTTAGTACTCAAAACGTGTGACCAATAGTGTTCGTACTGAACTACGGTCACATATATCTAGGAAAGATGGTAAGATTTCTACAAATGCTCTCCCTCACCAACAGCTCAAAAACTTTTTCATATAAATTCGGATGTAACTTTT
>NC_041388.1:560364785-560365986 GCF_002162155.2 Triticum dicoccoides | reverse complement strand
TGGCATGAAGCGGGACTAAAGGTCTCAACCCCATTAGTTCGTGCCTCAAACCGGGACTAAAGGTCTAATCTTTAGTCCCGGTTTGAGGCACGAACCGGGACCAACGGTTGTGGGCCAGGAGCGAGGCCCATTGGTCCCGGTTCATCCCACCAACCGGGACCACAAGGTCCAGATGAACCGGGACCAATGGCCCACGTGGCCCGGCCGGCCCCCTGGGCTCACGAAACGAGACCAATGCCCCCATTGGTCCTGGTTCTGGACTGAACCGGGACTAATGGGCCGACCCGGCCTGGACCAAAGCTTTGTTTTCTACTAGTGAGATCTCCTACCATTGTAGCCGACTCTATGTAACCCTAACCCTATCCGTGTCTATATAAACTAGAGGGTTTTAGTCCGTAGGACAACATACACAACAACAATCATACCATAGGCTAGCTTCTAGGGTTTAGCCTCTCCGATCTCGTGCTATATCTACTCTTGTACTACACATATCATCAATATTAATCAAGCAGGACGTACGGTTTTACCTCCATCGAGAGGGCCCGAACCTGGGTAAAACTTCGTGTCCCTTCCCTCCTGTTACCATCCGGCCTAGACGCACAGTTCGGGACCCACTACCCGAGATCCGCCGGTTTTGACACCGACAGCCGCCTCCCGCATTCATGTCCATGGACTAGTCCGCCGATCCGCGGACAGATTCTGTAGTAAATTTGCGGGCCAGTGTTAAAGATGCCTTTAAAAACTGCCTAATAGCTGTAACTTGTGAGATCATCATGCTCTTGGAGAAACAAAATGGCATGCACCAGTTGGTTAGAAGTCGTTATATTCCGATGGCTTTATTCTCTTTCGTGGGAGGCAGTGATAGGCTGCTAGCCACGTCACTTTGCAAAACAAAGTTTCATTTATGATTTTTTTATCTATTCATCGTTAATTATAATAATATAGTAAACACTAATAATAATGCAGGCCCTGAAGGGCCATCAGACTCACAGGGCAGCGCGCCCTAGTTAGGCCCAGAAGCCTGCTATATAGAGAAGCTCGAAGGAGCAGCTCCGGCTGGGTTTATAAAACCAGTGCGGCTGCCCTTTAGTACCGGTCGGTGGCTCCAACCGGTACTAAAGACCCCTCCTATATATGTGTCACTTACGAAAAAATCAGTTTCATCGACCACCACTTCTTCTCGATCCAACTTCTTCGCTGC
>NC_041388.1:560361540-560362972 GCF_002162155.2 Triticum dicoccoides | reverse complement strand
AAAGGCGATCCACCAGGGGGGGTAGAGTTTGAAAATGGGACCTTTAGTACCGGTTCGTGGCACGAAGCGGGACTAAAGGTCTCAACCCCATTAGTCCCGGTTCGTGCCTCAAACCGGGACTAAAGGTCTAATCTTTAGTCCCGGTTTGAGGCACGAACCGGGACCAATGGTTGTGGGCCAGGAGCGAGGCCCATTGGTCCCGGTTCATCCCACCAACCGGGACCAAAAGGTGTAGATGAACCGGAACCAATGGCCCACGTGGCCTGGCCGGCCCCCTGGGCTCACGAAACGGGACCAATGCCCCCATTGGTCCCGGTTCTGGACTGAACCGGGACTAATGGGCTGACCCGGCCTGGACCAAAGCTCTGTTTTCTACTAGTGAGATCTCCTACCATTGTAACCGACTCTATGTAACCCTAACCCTATCCGGTGTCTATATAAACCGGAGGGTTTTAGTCCATAGGACAACATACACAACAATAATCATACCATAGGCTAGCTTCTAGGGTTTAGCCTCTCCGATCTCGTGGTATATCTACTCTTGTACTACACATATCATCAATATTAATCAAGCAAGACGTAAGGTTTTACCTCCATCGCGAGGGCCCGAACCTGGGTAAAACTTCGTGTCCCTTGCCTCCTGTTACCATCCGGTCTAGACGCACAGTTCGGGACCCCCTACCCGAGATCCGCCGGTTTTGACACCGAGAGCCGCCTCCCGCATTCATGTCCGTGGACCAGTCCGTCGATCCGCGGACAGATTCTGTAGTAAATTTGCGGGCCAGTGTTAAAGATGCCTTTAAAAACTGCCTAATAGCTGTAACTTGTGAGATCATCGTGCTCTTGGAGAAACAAAACGGCATGCATCAGTTGGTTAGAAGTCGTTATATTCCGATGGCTTTATTCTCTTTCGTGGGAGGCAGTGATAGGCTGCTAGCCACGTCACTTTGCAAAACAAAGTTTCATTTATGATTTTTCTATCTATTCATCATTAATTATAATAATATAGTAAACACTAATAATAATGCAGGCCCTGAAGGGCCATCAGACTCACAGGGCAGCGCGCCCTAGTTAGGCCCAGAAGCCTGCTATATAGAGAAGCTCGAAGGAGCAGCCGCGGCTGGGTTTATAATACCAGTGCGGCTGCCCTTTAGTACCGGTTGGTGGCTCCAACCGGTATTAAAGACCCCTCCTATATATATGGCACTTACGAAAAAATCAGTTTCATCGACCACCACTTCTTCTCGATCCAACTTCTTCGCTGCGCCCGTCGGCCATCGCGCGCCACCCCCGCCGCCCGTCGTCGCCGTCACCGCCATCGCCCCCGCCACCCGTCGTCGTCGTCACAGCTGTCGCCCCCGCCACCCGTCGTCGCCGTCACTGCCGTCGCCCCCGCCGCGCCCGTCGCCGCCGCCTCTCGCCTGTCGCCCGT
>NC_041388.1:560355580-560360540 GCF_002162155.2 Triticum dicoccoides | reverse complement strand
GTAGAGGGAATTTTTTGGATACTTCTCCATCACCAAAAATTATGAAAAAATACCATCATTCCTATAGCACATGTGCCCATGTCGTGCAAAAAAACTCTTGATTTTATCGCGCTCCGAGTATTTAGTAATATTGACGCCGCATCGTTACCGCAGAACGCCTACTACCGTGTCATCGCCGTCCGTGAGGGGAGGCCACGCACCGGAGACGCGTCCCGCCTCTTCGGACATTCCACCACACCACCGCGCATGTATGAGGGCCCGGTGCGACGCTCCGGTGGCATTGCTACCACCCAGTGCCCCGTCCCGCCTAACCCTGTAGCGTTTGACCACGGGATCTAGCCCTTTGACTTTGCACGGACGGGCTTTGACCAGTGGACCTCCCCACCCGGTTGTGTTAGGTCAGCCCATAGGAACACTTTGGAGCAACATCCGGGCCAGACCCACAGCAAGATCCCCTCCGTGTAGACCCCACGCGTCCGTTTCCCCCCTCCAGGTGCCGGCGGCGGTGCCGTCTGTGAGGGGGGCACACCCCAGACATGCATGCCGGGCGTTTGCAACCGCCACAACATTTCCAGACTTGTGAGAGGCCGCCTACGCAGGATTTGGCGGCATGCTAGCCCCCGGAGGCCGCCGGCCACAGCCGTAAACATGCGAAGGGCAATCCGCGTAGAGGGAATTTTTCGGATAATTCTCCGTCACCAAAAATTATGAAAAAATACCATCGTTCCTATAGCACATGTGCCCACGTCGTGCAAAAAAACTCTTGATTTTATCGCGCTCCGAGTATTTAGTAATATTGACGCTGCATCGTTACCGCAGAACGTCTACTACCGTGTCATCGCCGTCCGTGAGGGGGGGCACGCACCGGAGACGCGTCCCGCCTCTTCGGACATGCCACCACACGACCGCGCATGTATGAGGGCCCGGTGCGACGCTCTGGTGGCATTGCTACCCCCAGTGCCCCCGTCCCGCCTAACCCTGTAGTGTTTGACCACGGGATCTAGCCCTTTGACTTTGCACGGACGGGCTTTGACCAGTGGACCTCCCCACCCGGTTGTGTTAGGTCAGCCCATAGGAACACTTTGGAGCAACATCCGGGCCAGACCCACAGCAAGATCCCCTCCGTGTAGACCCCACGCGTCCGTTTCCCCCCTCCAGGTGCCGGCGGCAGCGCCGTCCGTGAGGGGGGCACACCCCGGACACGCGTGCCGGGCGTTTGCAACCGCCACAACACTTCCAGACTTGTGAGAGGCCGCCTATGCAAGATTTGGCGGCATGCTAGCCCCCGGAGGCCGCCGGCCACAGCCGTAGACGCGCGAAGGGCAATCCGTACAGAGGGAATTTTTCGTATACTTCTCCATCACCAAAAATTATGAAAAAATACCATCGTTCCTATAGCACATGTGCCCATGTCGTGCAAAAAAACTCTTGATTTTATCGCGCTCCGAGTATTTAGTAATATTGACGCCGCATCGTTACCGCAGAATGTCTACTACCGTGTCATCACCGTCCGTGAGGGGGGGGCCACGCACCAGAGACGCGTCCCGCCTCTTCGGACATGCCACCACACCACCACGCATGTATGAGGGCCCGGTGCGATGCTCCGGTGGCATTGCTACCCCCCAGTGCCCCCGTCCAGCGTAACCCTGTAGCGTTTCACCACGGGATATAGCCCTTTGACTTTGCACGGACGGGCTTTGACCAGTGGACCTCCCCAGCCGGTTGTGTTAGGTCAGCCCATAGGAACACTTTGGAGCAACATTCGGGCCAGACCCACAGCAAGATCCCCTCCGTGTAGACCCCACGTGTCCGTTTCTCCCCTCCAAGTGCCGGCGGCGGCGCCGTCCGTGAGGGGGGCACACCCCGGACACGCGTGTCGGGCGTTTGCAACCGCCACAACACTTCCAGGCTTGTGAGAGGCCGCCTACGCAAGATTTGGTGGCATGCTAGCCCCCGGTGGCCGCCGGCCACAGCCGTAAATGCGCGAAGGGCAATCCGCGTAGAGGGAATTTTTCGGATAATTCTCCGTCACCAAAAATTATGAAAAAATACCATCGTTCCTATAGCACATGTGCCCACGTCGTGCAAAAAAACTCTTGATTTTATCGCGCTCCGAGTATTTAGTAATATTGACGCTGCATTGTTACCGCAGAACGTCTACTACCGTGTCATCGCCGTCCGTGAGGGGGGGGGCACGCACCGGAGATGCGTCCCACCTCTTCGGACATGCCACCGCACCACCGCGCATGCATGAGGGCCCGGTGCGACGCTCCGGTTGCATTGCTACCCCCAGTGCCCCCGTCCCGCCTAACCCTGTAGCGTTTGACCACGGGATCTAGCCCTTTGACTTTGCACGGACGGGCTTTGACCAGTGGACCTCCCCACCCGGTTGTGTTAGGTCAGCCCATAGGAACACTTTGGAGCAACATCAGGGCCAGACCCACAGCAAGATCCCCTCCGTGTAGACCCCACGCGTCCGTTTCCTCCCTCCAGGTGCCGGCGACGGCGCCGTCCGTGAGGGGGGGCACACCCAGGACACGCGTGCCGGGCGTTTGCAACCGCCACAACACTTCCAGACTTGTGAGAGGCCGCCTACGCAATATTTGGCGGCATGCTAGCCCCCGGAGGCCGCCGGCCACAGCCGTAGACGCGCGAAGGGCAATCCGTATAGAGGGAATTTTTCGTATACTTCTCCATCACCAAAAATTATGAAAAATACCATCGTTCCTATAGCACATGTGCCCATGTCGTGCAAAAAAACTCTTGATTTTATCGCGCTCCGAGTATTTAGTAATATTGACGCCGCATCGTTACCGCAGAATGTCTACTACCGTGTCATCACCGTCCGTGAGGGGAGGGCCACGCACCGGAGACGCGTCCCGCCTCTTCGGACATGCCACCACACCACCGCGCATGTATGAGGGCCCGGTGCGATGCTCCGGTGGCATTGCTACCCCCAGTGCCCCCGTCCCGCGTAACCATGTAGCGTTTCACCACGGGATATAGCCCTTTGACTTTGCACGGACGGGCTTTGACCAGTGGACCTCCCCAGCCGGTTGTGTTAGGTCAGCCCATAGGAACACTTTGGAGCAACATCCGGGCCAGACCCACAGCAAGATCCCCTCCGTGTAGACCCCACGTGTCCGTTTCTCCCCTCCAAGTGCCGACGGCGACGCCGTCCGTGAGGGGGGCACACCCCGGACACGCGTGCCGGGCGTTTGCAACCGCCACAACACTTCCAGGCTTGTGAGAGGCCGCCTACGCAAGATTTGGCGGCATGCTAGCCCCCGGAGGCCGCCGGCCACAGCCGTACATGCGCGAAGGGCAATCCGCGTAGAGGGAATTTTTCGGATAATTCTCCGTCACCAAAAATTATGAAAAAATACCATTGTTCCTATAGCACATGTGCCCACGTCGTGCAAAAAAACTCTTGATTTTATCGCGCTCCGAGTATTTAGTAATATTGACGCTGCATCGTTACCGCAGAACGTCTACTACCGTGTCATCGCCGTCCGTGAGGGGGGGGGCACGCACCGGAGATGCGTCCCACCTCTTCGGACATGCCACCGCACCACCGCGCATGCATGAGGGCCCGGTGCGATGCTCCGGTTGCATTGCTACCCCCCAGTGCCCCCGTCCCGCCTAACCCTGTAGCGTTTGACCACGGGATCTAGCCCTTTGACTTTGCACAGACGGGCTTTGACCAGTGGACCTCCCCACCCGGTTGTGTTAAGTCAGCCCATAGGAACACTTTGGAGCAACATCAGGGCCAGACCCACAGCAAGATCCCCTCCGTGTAGACCCCACGCGTCCGTTTCCTCCCTCCAGGTGCCGGCGGCGGCGCCGTCCGTGAGGGGGGGCACACCCCGGACACGCGTGCCGGGCGTTTGCAACCGCCACAACACTTCCAGACTTGTGAGAGGCCGCCTACGCAAGATTTGGCGGCATGCTAGCCCCCGGAGGACGCCGGCCACAGCCGTAGACGCGCGAAGGGCAATCCGCGTAGAGGGAATTTTTCACATACTTCTCCATCACCAAAAATTATGAAAAAATACCACCGTTCCTATAGCACATGTGCCCACGTCGTGCAAAAAAACTCATGATTTTATCGCGCTCCGAGTATTTAGTAATATTGACGCTGCATCGTTACCGCAGAACGTCTACTACCGTGTCATCGCCGTCCGTGAGGGGGGGGGCACGCACCAGAGACGCGTCCCGCCTCTTCGGACATGCCACCACACCACCGCGCATGTATGAGGGCCCGGTGCGACGCTCCGGTGGGATTGCTACCCCCAGTGCCCCCGTCCCGCCTAACCCTGTAGCGTTTGACCACGGGATCTAGCCCTTTGACTTTGCACGGACGGGCTTTGACCAGTGGACCTCCCCACCCGGTTGTGTTAGGTCAGCCCATAGGAACACTTTGGAGCAACATCCAGGCCAGACCCACAGCAAGACCCCGTCCGTGTAGACCCCACGCGTCCGTTTCCCCCCTCCAGATGCCGGCGGCAGCGCCGTCCATGAGGGGGGGCACACCCCGGACACGCGTGCCGGGCGTTTGCAACCGCCACAACACTTCCAGACTTGTGAGAGGCCGCCTATGCAAGATTTGGCGGCATGCTAGCCCCCGGAGGCCGCCGGCCACAGCGGTAGACGCACGAAGGGCAATCCGCGTAGAGGGAATTTTTCGGATACTTCTCCATCACCAAAAATTATGAAAAAATGACATCGTTCCTATAGCACATGTTCCCACGTCGTGCAAAAGAACTCATGATTTTATCGCGCTCCGAGTATTTAGTAATATTGACGCTGCATCGTTACCGCAGAACGTCTACTACCGTGTCATCGCCGTCCGTGAGGGGGGGCCACGCACCGGAGACGCGTCCCGCCTCTTCGAACATGCCACCACACCACCCCGCATGTACGAGGGCCCGGTGCGACACTCCGGTGGCATTGCTACCCC
>NC_041388.1:560351268-560355214 GCF_002162155.2 Triticum dicoccoides | reverse complement strand
CCTGCCTAACCCTGTAGCGTTTGACCACGGGATCTAGCCATTTGACTTTGCACGGACGGGCTTTGACCAGTGGACCTCCCCACCCGGTTGTGTTAGGTCAGCCCATAGGAACACTTTGGAGCAACATCCGGGCCAGACCCACAGCAAGATCCCCTCCGTGTAGACCCCACGCGTCCGTTTCCCCCCTCCAAGTGCCGGCGGCGGCGCCGTCCGTGAGGGGGGGCACACCCCGGACACCCGTATCGGGCGTTTGCAACCGCCACAACACTTCCAGACTTGTGAGAGGCCGCCTACGCCAGCTTTGGCGGCATGCTAGCCCCCGGAGGCCGCCGGCCACAACCGTAGACGCGCGAAGGGCAATCCGCGTAGAGGGAATTTTTCGGATACTTCTCCATCACCAAAAATTATGAAAAAATACCATCGTTCCTATAGCACATGTGCCCACGTCGTGCAAAAAACTCATGATTTTATCGCGCTCCGAGTATTTAGTAATATTGACGCTGCATCGTTACCGCAGAACGTCTACTACCGTGTCATCGTCGTCCGTGAGGGGGGGCACGCACCGGAGACGCGTCCCGCCTCTTCGGACATGCCACCACACCACCGCACATGTATGAGGGCCCGGTGCGACGCTCCGGTGGGAGTGCTACCCCCAGTGCCCCCGTCCCGCCTAACCGTGTAGCGTTTGACCACGGGATCTAGCCCTTTGACTTTGCACGGACGGGCTTTGACCAGTGGACCTCCCCACCCGGTTGTGTTAGGTCAGCCCATAGGAACACTTTGGAGCAACATCCGGAACAGACCCACAGCAAGATCCCCTCCGTGTAGACCCCACGCGTCCGTTTCCCCCCTCCAGATGCCGGCGGCAGCGCCGTCCATGAGGGGGGGCACACCCCGGACACGCGTGCCGGGCGTTTGCAACCGCCACAACACTTCCAGACTTGTGAGAGGCTGCCTACGCAAGATTTGGCGGCATGCTAGCCCCCGGAGGCCGCCGACCACAGCCGTAGACGCGTGAAGGGCAATCCGCGTAGAGGGAATTTTTCGGATACTTCTCCATCACCAAAAATTATGAAAAAATACCATCGTTCCTATAGCACATGTGCCCACATCGTGCAGAAAAACTAATGATTTTATCGCGCTCCGAGTATTTAGTAATATTGACGCCGCATCGTTACCGCAGAACGTCTACGACCGTGTCATCGCCGTCCGTGAGGGGGGGCCACGCACCGGAGACGCGTCTCGCCTCTTCGGACATGCCACCACACCACCGCACATGTATGAGGGCCCGGTGCGATGCTCCGGTGGCAATGCTACCCCCCAGTGCCCCCGTCCCGCCTAACCCTGTAGCGTTTGACCACGGGATCTAGCCCTTTGACTTTGCATGGACGGGCTTTGACCAGTGGATCTCCCCACCCGGTTGTGTTAGGTCAGCCCATAGGAACACTTTGAAGCAACATCCGGGCCAGACCCACAGCAGGATCCCCTCGGTGTAGACCCCACGCGTCCGTTTCCCCCCTCCAAGTGCCGGCGGCGGCGCCGTCCGTGAGGGGGGCACACCCCGGACACGCGTGCCGGGCGTTTGCAACCGCCACAACACTTCCAGACTTGTGAGAGGCCGCCTACGCAAGATTTGGCGGCATGCTAGCCCCCGGAGGCCGCCGGCCATAGCCGTAGACACGCGAAGGGCAATCCGCGTAGATGGAATTTTTCGGATATTTCTCCATCACCAAAAATTATGAAAAAATACCATCGTTCCTATAGCACATGTGCCCACGTCGTGCAAAAAAACTCATGATTTTATCGTGCTCCGAGTATTTAGTAATATTGACGCCGCATCGTTACCGCAGAACGTCTACTACCGTGTCATCGCCGTCCGTTAGGGGGGGCCACGCACCGGAGACGCGTCCTGCCTCTTCAGACATGCCACCACACCACCCCGCATGTATGAGGGCCCGGTGCAACGCTCCGGTGGCATTGCTACCCCCAGTGCCCCCGTCCAGCCTAACCCTGTAGCGTTTGACCACGGGATCTAGCCCTTTGACTTTGCACGGAAGGGCTTTGACTAGTGGACCTCCCCACCCGGTTGTGTTAGGTCAGCCCATAGGAACACTTTCGAGCAACATCCGGGCCAGACCCACAGCAAGATCCCCTCCGTGTAGACCCCACGCGTCTGTTTCCCCCCTCCAGGTGCCGGCGGCAGCGCCGTCCGTGAGGGGGGCCACATCCTGGACACGCGTGCCGGGCATTTGCAACCGCCACAACACTTCCAGACTTGTGAGAGGCCGCCTCCACAAGATTTGGCAGCATGCTAGCCCCGGAGGCCGCCGGCCACAGCCGTAGACGCGCGAAGGGCAATCCGTGTAGAGGGAATTTTTCGGATACTTCCCCATCACCGAAAATTATGAAAAAATACCATCGTTCCTATAGCACATGTGCTCATCTCGTGCAAAAAAACTCTTGATTTTATCGTGCTCCAAGTATTTAGTAATATGGACGTCGCATCGTTAGCGTAGAATGTCTACTACCGTGTCATCGCCGTACGTGAAGGGGGGGCCACGCACCAGAGATGCGTCCCGCCTCTTCGGACATGCCACCACACCACCGCGCATGTATGAGGGCCCGGTGCGACGCTCCGGTGGCATTGCTACGCCCCCAGTGCCCTCGTCCCGCCTAACCCTGTAGCGTTTGACCATGGGATCTAGCCCTTTGACTTTGCACGGACGGGCTTTGACCAGTGGACCTCCCCAGCCGGTTGTGTTAGCTCAGCCCATAGGAACACTTTGGAGCAACATCCGGGCCAGACCCACAGCAAGATCCCCTCCGTGTAGACCCCACGTGTCCGTTTCTCCCCTCCAAGTGCCGGCGACGGCGCCGTCCGTGAGGGGGCACACCCCGGACACGCGTGCCGGGCGTTTGCAACCGCCACAACACTTCCAGACTTGTGAGAGGCCGCCTACGCAAGATTTGGCGGCATGCTAGCCCCCGGAGGACGGCGGCCACAACCGTAGACGCGCGAAGGGCAATCCGCGTAGAGGGAATTTTTCGGATACTTCTCCATCACCAAAAATTATGAAAAAATACCATCGTTCCTATAGCACATGTGCCCACGTCGTGCAAAAAAACTCTTGATTTTATCGCGCTACGAGTATTTAGTAATATTGACGCCACATCATTACCGCAGAACGTCTACTACCGTGTCATCGCCGTCCGTGAGGGGGGGGGGCACGCACTGGAGACGCGTCCCACCTCTTCGGACATGCCACCACACCACCGCGCATGTATGAGGGCCCGGTGCGACGCTACGGTTGCATTGCTACCCCCAGTGCCCCCGTCCCGCCTAACCCTGTAGCGTTTGACCACGGGATCTAGCCCTTTGACTTTGCACGGATGGGCTTTGACCAGTGGACCTCCCCACCCGGTTGTGTTTGGTCAGCCCATAGGAACACTTTGGAGCAACATCAGGGCCAGACCCACAGCAAGATCCCCTCCGTGTAGACCCCACGCGTCCGTTTCCCCCTCCAGGTGCCGGCGGCGGCGCCGTCCATGAGGGGGGGCACACCCCGGACGCGCGTGCCGGGCGTTTGCAACCGCCACAACACTTCCAGACTTGTGAGAGGCCGCCTACGCAAGATTTGGCGGCATTCTAGCCCCCGGAGGCCGCCGGCCACAGCGGTAGACGCGCAAAGGGCAGTCCGCGTAGAGGGAATTTTTCGGATACTTCTCCATCATCAATTTTTTTTAAAAATACCATTGTTCCTATAGCACATGTTCCCACGTCGTGCAAAAAAACTCATGATTTTATCGCGCTCCGAGTATTTAGTAATATTGACGCTGCATCGTTACCGCAGAACATCTACTACCATGTCATCGCCGTCCGTGAGGGGGGGCCACGCACCGGAGACGCGTCCCGCCTCTTCGGACATGCCACCACACCACCCCGCAT
>NC_041388.1:560349371-560350728 GCF_002162155.2 Triticum dicoccoides | reverse complement strand
ACCCCACGCGTCCGTTTCCCCCCTCCAAGTGCCGGCGGCGGCGCCGTCCGTGAGGGGGGGCACACCCCAGACACGCGTGCCGGGTGTTTGCAACCGCCACAACACTTCCAGACTTGTGATAGGCCGCCTACGCAAGATTTGGCGGCATGCTAGCCCCCGGAGGCCGCCGGCCACAGCCATAGACGCGCGAAGGGCAATCCGCGTAGAGGGAATTTTTCGGATACTTCTCCATCACCAAAAATTATGAAAAAATACCATCATTCCTATAGCACATGTGCCCACATCGTGCAAAAAAAACTCATGATTTTATCGCGCTCTGAGTATTTAGTAATATTGACGCCGCATCGTTACCGCAGAACGTCTACTACCGTGTCATCGCCGTCCGTGAGGGGGGGCCACGCACCGGAGACGCGTCCCGCCTCTTCGGACATGCCACCACACCACCGCGCATGTATGAGGGACCGGTGCGACGCTCCGATGGCATTGCTACCCCAAGTGTCCCCGTCCCGCCTAACCCTGTAGCGTTTGACCACGGGATCTAGCCCTTTGACTTTGCACGGACGGGCTTTGACCAGTGGACCTCCCCACCCGGTTGTGTTTGGTCAGCCCATAGGAACACTTTGGAGCAACATCAGGGCCAGACCCACAGCCAGATCCCCTCCGTGTAGACCCCACGCGTCCGTTTCCCCCTCCAGGTGCCGGCGGCGGCGCCGTCCATGAGGGGGGGCACACCCCGGACGCGCGTGCCGGGCGTTTGCAACCGCCACAACACTTCCAGACTTGTGAGAGGCCGCCTACGCAAGATTTGGCGGCATTCTAGCCCCCGGAGGCCGCCGGCCACAGCGGTAGATGCGCAAAGGGCAGTCCGCGTAGAGGGAATTTTTCGGATACTTCTCCATCACCAATTTTTTTTAAAAATACCATCGTTCCTATAGCACATGTTCCCACGTCGTGCAAAAAAACTCATGATTTTATCGCGCTCCGAGTATTTAGTAATATTGACGCTGCATCGTTACCGCAGAACATCTACTACCATGTCATCGCCGTCCGTGAGGGGGGGCCACGCACCGGAGACGCGTCCCGCCTCTTCGGACATGCCACCACACCACCCCGCATGTATGAGGGCCCGGTGCGACACTCCGGTGGCATTGCTACCCCCCCCCCCCAAGTGCCCCCGTCCTGCCTAACCCTGTAGCGTTTGACCACGGGATCTAGCCCTTTGACTTTGCACGGACGGGCTTTGACCAGTGGACCTCCCCACCCGGTTGTGTTAGGTCAGCCCATAGGAACACTTTGGAGCAACATCCGGGCCAGACCCACAGCAAGATCCCCTCCGTGTAGACCCCACGCGTCCGTT
>NC_041388.1:560338704-560349318 GCF_002162155.2 Triticum dicoccoides | reverse complement strand
TGACCACGGGATCTAGCCCTTTGACTTTGCACGGACGGGCTTTGACCAGTGGACCTCCCCACCCGGTTGTGTTAGGTCAGCCTATAGGAACACTTTGGAGCAACATCCGGGCCAGACCCACAGCAAGATCCCCTCCGTGTAAACCCCACGCGTCCGTTTCCCCCCTCCAAGTGCCGGCGGCGGCGCCGTCCGTGAGGGGGGGCACACCCCAGACACGCGTGCCGGGTGTTTGCAACCGCCACAACACTTCCAGACTTGTGATAGGCCGCCTACGCAAGATTTGGCGGCATGCTAGCCCCCGGAGGCCGCCGGCCACAGCCATAGACGCGCGAAGGGCAATCCGCGTAGAGGGAATTTTTCGGATACTTCTCCATCACCAAAAATTATGAAAAAATACCATCATTCCTATAGCACATGTGCCCACATCGTGCAAAAAAAACTCATGATTTTATCGCGCTCTGAGTATTTAGTAATATTGACGCCGCATCGTTACCGCAGAACGTCTACTACCGTGTCATCGCCGTCCGTGAGGGGGGGCCACGCACCGGAGACGCGTCCCGCCTCTTCGGACATGCCACCACACCACCGCGCATGTATGAGGGACCGGTGCGACGCTCCGATGGCATTGCTACCCCAAGTGTCCCCGTCCCGCCTAACCCTGTAGCGTTTGACCACGGGATCTAGCCCTTTGACTTTGCACGGACGGGCTTTGACCAGTGGACCTCCCCACCCGGTTGTGTTAGGTCAGCCCATAGGAACACTTTGGAGCAACATCCGGGCCAGACCCACAGCAAGATCCCCTCCGTGTAGACCCCACGCGTCCGTTTCCCCCCTCCAGGTGCCGGCGGCAGCGCCGTCCGTGAGGGGGGCATACCCCGGACACGCCTTTCGGGCGTTTGCAACCGCCACAACACTTCCAGACTTGTGATAGGCCGCCTACGCAAGATTTGGCGGCATGCTAGCCCCCGGAGGCCGCCGGCCACAGCCGTAGACGCGCAAAGGGCAGTCCGCGTAGAGGGAATTTTTCGGATACTTCTCCATCACCAAAAATTATGAAAAAATACCATCGTTCCTATAGCACATGTGCCCATGTCGTGCAAAAAAACTCTTGATTTTATCGCGCTCCGAGTATTTAGTAATATTGATGCCGCATCGTTACCGCAGAACGTCTACTACCGTGTCATCACCGTCCGTGAGGGGGGGGGGCACGCACCGGAGACGCGTCCCGCCTCTTTGGACATGCCACCACACCACCGCGCATGTATGAGGGCCCGGTGCGATGCTCCGGTGGCATTGCTACCCCCAGTGCCCCCGTCCCGCCTAACCCTGTAGCGTTTCACCACGGGATATAGCCCTTTGACTTTGCACGGACGGGCTTTGACCAGTGGACCTCCCCAGCCGGTTGTGTTAGGTCAGCCCATAGGAACACTTTGGAGCAACATCCGGGCCAGACCCACAACAAGATCCCCTCCGTGTAGACCCCACGTGTCCGTTTCTCCCCTCCAAGTGCCGGCGGCGGCGCCGTCCGTGAGGGGGGCACACCCCGGACACGCGTGCCGGGCATTTGCAACCGCCACAACACTTCCAGACTTGTGAGAGGCCGCCTACGCAAGATTTGGCGGCATGCTAGCCCCCGGAGGCCGCCGGCCACAGCCGTAGACGCGCGAAGGGCAATCCGCGTAGAGGGAATTTTTTGGATACTTCTCCATCACGAAAAATTATGAAAAAATACCATCGTTCCTATAGCACATGTGCCCACGTCGTGCAAAAAAACTCTTGATTTTATCGCGCTCCGAGTATTTAGTAATATTGACGCCGCATCGTTACCGTAGAACGTCTACTACCATGTCATCGCCGTCCGTGAGGGGGGGGGCACGCACCGGAGACGCGTCCCACCTCTTCGGACATGCCACCACACCACCGTGCATGTATGAGGGCCCGGTGCGATGCTCCGGTTGCATTGCTACCCCCCAGTGCCCCCGTCCCGCCTAACCCTGTAGCGTTTGACCACGGGATCTAGCCCTTTGACTTTGCACGGACGGGCTTTGACCAGTGGACCTCCCCACCCGGTTGTGTTTGGTCAGCCCATAGGAACACTTTGGAGCAACATCAGGGCCAGGTCCACAGCAAGATCCCCTCCGTGTAGACCCCACGCGTCTGTTTCCCCCCTCCAGGTGCGGGCGGCGGCGCCGTCCGTGAGTGGGGGCACACCCCGGACGCGCGTGCCGGGCGTTTGCAACCGCCACAACACTTCCAGACTTGTGAGAGGCCGCCTACGCAAGATTTGGCGGCATGCTAGCCCCCGGAGGCCGCCGGCCACTGCCGTAGACGCGCGAAGGGCAAGCCGCGTAGAGGGAATTTTTCGGATACTTCTCCATCACCAAAAATTACGAAAAAATACCATCGTTCGTATTGCACATGTGCCCACGTCGTGCAAAAAAACTCATGATTTTATCGCGCTCCGAGTATTTAGTAATATTGACGCCGCATCGTTACCGCAGAACGTCTACTACCGTGTCATCGCCGTCCGTGAGGGGGGGCACGCACCGGAGACGCGTCCCGCCTCTTCGGACATGCCACCACACCACCGCACATGTATGAGGGCCCGGTGCGACGCTCCGGTGGGATTGCTACCCCCAGTGCCCCCGTCCCGCCTAACCCTGTAGCGTTTGACCACGGGATCTAGCCCTTTGACTTTGCACGGATGGGCTTTGACCAGTGGACCTCCCCACCCGGTTGTGTTAGGTCAGCCCATAGGAACACTTTGGAGCAACATCCGGAACAGACCCACAGCAAGATCCCCTCCGTGTAGACCCCACGCGTCCGTTTCCCACCTCCAGATGCCGGCGGCAGCGCCGTCCATGAGGGGGGTACACCCCGGACACGCGTGCCGGGCGATTGCAACCGCCACAACACTTCCAGACTTGTGAGAGGCCGCCTACGCAAGGTTTGGGGGCATGCTATCCCCCGGAGGCCGCCGACGACAGCCGTAGACGCGTGAAGGGCAATCCGCGTATAAGGAATTTTTCGGATACTTCTCCATCACCAAAAATTATGAAAAAATACCATCGTTCCTATAGCACATGTGCCCACGTCGTGCAGAAAAACTCATGATTTTATCGCGCTCCGAGTATTTAGTAATATTGACGCCGCATCGTTACCACAGAACGTCTACGACCGTGTCATCGCCGTCCGTGAGGGGGGGCCACGCACCGGAGACGCGTCTCGCCTCTTCGGACATGCCACCACACCACCGCACATGTATGAGGGCCCGGTGCGATGCTCCGGTGGCATTGCTCCCCCCCCCCCAGTGCCCCCGTCCCGCCTAACCCTGTAGCGTTTGACCACGGGATCTAGCCCTTTGACTTTGCATGGACGGGCTTTGACCAGTGGACCTCCCCACCCGGTTGTGTTAGGTCAGCCCATAGGAACACTTTGAAGCAACATCCGGGCCAGACCCACAGCAAGATCCCCTCCGTGTAGACCCCACGCGTCCATTTCCCCCCTCCAAGTGCCGGCGGCGGCACCGTCCGTGAGGGGGGCACACCCCGGACACGCGTGCCGGGCGTTTGCAACCGCCACAACACTTCCAGACTTGTGAGAGGCCGCCTACGCAAGATTTGGCGGCATGCTAGCCCCCGGAGGCCGCCGGCCATAGCCGTAGACACGCGAAGGGCAATCCGCGTAGATGGAATTTTTCGGATATTTCTCCATCACCAAAAATTATGAAAAAATACCATCGTTCCTATAGCACATGTGCCCACGTCGTGCAAAAAAACTCATGATTTTATCGTGCTCCGAGTATTTAGTAATATTGACGCCGCATCATTATCGCAGAACGTCTACTACCGTGTCATCGCCGTCCGTGAGGGGGGGCCACGCACCGGAGACGCGTCCTGCCTCTTCAGACATGCCACCACACCACCCCGCATGTATGAGGGCCCGGTGCAACGCTCCGGTGGCATTGCTACCCCCAGTGCCCCCGTCCCGCCTAACCCTGTAGCGTTTGACCACGGGATCTAGCCCTTTGACTTTGCACGGAAGGGCTTTGACTAGTGGACCTCCCCACCCGGTTGTGTTAGGTCAGCCCATAGGAACACTTTCGAGCAACATCCGGGCCAGACCCACAGCAAGATCCCCTCCGTGTAGACCCCACGCGTCTGTTTCCCCCCTCCAGGTGCCGGCGGCAGCGCCGTCCGTGAGGGGGGCTACATCCCGGAACGCGTGCCGGGCATTTGCAACTGCCACAACACTTCCAGACTTGTGAGAGGCCGCCTCCACAAGATTTGGCAGCATGCTAGCCCCGGAGGCCGCCGGCCACAGCCGTAGACGCGCGAAGGGCAATCCGTGTAGAGGGAATTTTTCGGATACTTCTCCATCACCAAAAATTATGAAAAAATACCATCGTTCCTATAGCACATGTGCTCATCTCGTGCAAAAAACTCTTGATTTTATCGTGCTCCAAGTATTTAGTAATATGGACGCCGCATCGTTAGCACAGAATGTCTACTACCGTGTCATCGCCGTCCGTGAAGGGGGGGCCACGCACCGGAGATGCGTCCCGCCTCTTCGGACATGCCACCACACCACCGCGCATGTATGAGGGCCCGGTGCGATGCTCCGGTGGCATTGCTACGCCCCCAGTGCCCTCGTCCCACCTAACCCTGTAGCGTTTGACCATGGGATCTAGCCCTTTGACTTTGCACGGACGGGCTTTGACCAGTGGACCTCCCCAGCCGGTTGTGTTAGCTCAGCCCATAGGAACACTTTGGAGCAACATCCGGGCCAGACCCACAGCAAGATCCCCTCCGTGTAGACCCCACGTGTCCGTTTCTCCCCTCCAAGTGCCGGCGGCGGCGCCGTCCGTGAGGGGGCACACCCCGGACACGCGTGCCGGGCGTTTGCAACCGCCACAACACTTCCAGACTTGTGAGAGGCCGCCTACGCAAGATTTGGCGGCATGCTAGCCCCCGGAGGACGCCGGCCACAACCGTAGACGCGCGAAGGGCAATCCGCGTAGAGGGAATTTTTCGGATAATTCTCCATCACCAAAAATTATGAAAAAATACCATCGTTCCTATAGCACATGTGCCCACGTCGTGCAAAAAAACTCTTGATTTTATTGCGCTCCGAGTATTTAGTAATATTGACGCCACATCATTACCGCAGAACGTCTACTACCGTGTCATCGCCGTCCGTGAGGGGGGGGGGGCACGCACCGGAGACGCGTCCCACCTCTTCGGACATGCCACCACACCACCGCGCATGTATGAGGGCCCGGTGCGACGCTCCGGTTGCATTGCTACCCCCAGTGCCCCCGTCCCGCCTAACCCTGTAGCGTTTGACCACGGGATCTAGCCCTTTGACTTTGCACGGACGGGCTTTGACCAGTGGACCTCCCCACCCGGTTGTGTTTGGTCAGCCCATAGGAACACTTTGGAGCAACATCAGGGCCAGACCCACAGCAAGATCCCCTCCGTGTAGACCCCACGCGTCCGTTTCCCCCCTCCAGGTGCCGGCGGCGGCGCCGTCCATGAGGGGGGGCACACCCCGGACGCGCGTGCCGGGCGTTTGCAACCGCCACAACACTTCCAGACTTGTGAGAGGCCGCCTACGCAAGATTTGGCGGCATGCTAGCCCCCGGAGGCCGCCGGCCACAGCCATAGACGCGCAAAGGGCAGTCCGCGTAGAGGGAATTTTTCGGATACTTCTCCATCACCAATTTTTTTTAAAAATACCATCGTTCCTATAGCACATGTTCCCACGTCGTGCAAAAAAACTCATGATTTTATCGCGCTCCGAGTATTTAGTAATATTGACGCTGCATCGTTACCACAGAACATCTACTACCGTGTCATCGCCGTCCGTGAGGGGGGGCCACGCACCGGAGACGCGTCCCGCCTCTTCGGACATGCCACCACACCACCCCGCATGTATGAGGGCCCGGTGCGACACTCCGGTGGCATTGCTACCCCCCCAAGTGCCCCCGTCCCGCCTAACCCTGTAGCGTTTGACCACGGGATCTAGCCCTTTGACTTTGCACGGACGGGCTTTGACCAGTGGACCTCCCCACCCGGTTGTGTTAGGTCAGCCCATAGGAACACTTTGGAGCAACATCCGGGCCAGACCCACAACAAGATCCCCTCCGTGTAGACCCCACGCGTCCGTTTCCCCCCTCCAAGTGCCGGCGGCGGCGCCGTCCGTGAGGGGGGGCACACCCCAGACACGCGTGCCGGGCGTTTGCAACCGCCACAACACTTCCAGACTTGTGAGAGGCCGCCTACGCAAGATTTGGCGGCATGCTAGCCCCCGGAGGCCGCCGGCCACAGCCGTAGACGCGCGAAGGGCAATCCGCGTAGAGGGAATTTTTCGGATACTTCTCCATCACCAAATTTATGAAAAAATACCATCGTTCCTATAGCACATGTGCCCACGTCGTGCAAAAAAACTCATGATTTTATCGCGCTCCGAGTATTTAGTAATATTGACGCCGCATCGTTACCGCAGAACGTCTACTACCGTGTCATCGCCGTCCGTGAGGGGGGGCCACGCACCGGAGACGCGTCCCGCCTCTTCGGACATGCCACCACACCACCGCGCATGTATGAGGGACCGGTGCGACGCTCCGATGGCATTGCTACCCCAGTGCCCCCGTCCCGCCTAACCCTGTAGCGTTTGACCACGGGATCTAGCCCTTTGACTTTGCACGGACGGGCTTTGACCAGTGGACCTCCCCACCCGGTTGTGTTAGGTCAGCCCATAGGAACACTTTGGAGCAACATCCGGGCCAGACCCACAGTAAGATCCCCTCCGTGTAGACCCAATGCGTCCGTTTCCCCCCTCCAGATGCCGGCGGCAGCGCCGTCCATGAGGGGGGGCACACCCCGGACACGCGTGTCGGGCGTTTGCAACCGCCACAACACTTCCAGACTTGTGAGAGGCCGCCTACGCAAGATTTGGCGGCATGCTAGCCCCCGGAGGCCGCCGGCCACAGCCGTAGATGCACGAAGGGCAATCCGCATAGAGGGAATTTTTCGGACACTTCTCCATCACCAAAAATTATGAAAAAATGACATCGTTCCTATAGCACATGTTCCCACGTCGTGCAAAAAAACTCATGATTTTATCACGCTCCGAGTATTTAGTAATATTGACGCCGCATCGTTACAGCAGAACGTCTACTACCGTGTCATCGCCGTCCGTGAGGGGGGGGCACGCACCGGAGACGCGTCCCGCCTCTTCGGACATGCCACCACACCACCCCGCATGTATGAGGGCCCGGTGCGACACTCCGGTGGCATTGCTACCCCCAGTGCCCCCGTCCTGCCTAACCTTGTAGCGTTTGACCACGAGATCTAGCCCTTTGACTTTGCACGGACGGGCTTTGACCAGTGGACCTCCCCACCCGGTTGTGTTAGGTCAGCCCATAGGAACACTTTGGAGCAACATCCGGGCCAGACCCACAGCAAGATCCCCTCCGTGTAGACCCCACGCATTCGTTTCCCCCCTCCAAGTGTCGGCGGCGGCGCCGTCCGTGAGGGGGGGCACACCCCGGACACGCGTGCCGCGCGTTTGCAACCGCCACAACACTTCCAGACTTGTGAGAGGCCGCCTACGCAAGATTTGGCGGCATGCTAGCCCCCGGAGGCCGCCGGCCACAGCCGTAGACGCGCGAAGGGCAATCCGCGTAGAGGGAATTTTTCGGATACTTCTCCATCACCAAAAATTATGAAAAAATACCATCGTTCCTATAGCACATGTCCCCACGTCGTGCAAAAAAACTCAAGATTTTATCGCGCTTCGAGTATTTAGTAATATTGACGCCGCATCGTTACCGCAGAACGTCTACTACCGTGTCATCGCCGTCCGTGAGGGGGGGCACGCACCGGAGACGCGTCCCGCCTCTTCGGACATGCCACCACACCACCGCACATGTATGAGGGCCCGATGCGACGCTCCGGTTGCATTGCTACCCCCCAGTGCCCCCGTCCCGCCTAACCCTGTAGCGTTTGACCACGGGATCTAGCCCTTTGACTTTGCACGGACGTGCTTTGACCAGTGGACCTCCCCACCCGGTTGTGTTAGTACATCCCATAGAAACACTTTGGAGCAACATCAGGGCCAGACCCACAGCAAGATCCCCTCCGTGTAGACCCCACGCGTCCGTTTCCCCCCTCCAGGTGCCGGCGGCGGCGCCGTCCGTGAGGGGGGGCACACCCCGGACACGCGTGCCGGGCGTTTGCAACCGCCACAACACTTCCAGACTTGTGAGAGGCCGCCTATGCAAGATTTGGCGGCATGCTAGCCCCCGGAGGCCGCCGGCCACAGCCGTAGACGCGCGAAGGGCAATCCGCGTAGAGGGAATTTTTCGGATACTTCTCCATCACCAAAAATTATGAAAAAATACCATCGTTCCTATAGCACATGTGCCCACGTCATGCAAAAAAACTCATGATTTTATCGCGCTCCGAGTATTTAGTAATATTGACGCCGCATCGTTACAGCAGAACGTCTACTACCGTGTCATCGTCGTCCGTGAGGGGGGGCCACGCACCGGAGACGCGTCCCGCCTGTTCGGACATGCCACCACACCACCGCGCATGTATGAGGGACCGGTGCGACGCTCCGATGGCATTGCTACCCCCACTGTCCCCGTCCCGCCTAACCTTGTAGCGTTTGACCACGGGATCTAGCCCTTTGACTTTGCACGGACGGGCTTTGACCAGTGGACCTCCCCACCCGGTTGTGTTAGGTCAGCCCATAGGAACACTTTGGAGCAACATCCGGGCCAGACCCACAGCAAGATCCCCTCCGTGTAGACCCCACGCATCCGTTTCCCCCCTCCAGGTGCCGGCGGCAGCGCCGTCCGTGAGGGGAGGCACACCCCGGACACGCCTGCCGGGCGTTTGCAACCGCCACAACACTTCCAGTCTTGTGATAGGTCGCCTACGCAAGATTTGGCGGCATGCTAGCCCCCGGAGGCCGCTGGCCACAGCCGTAGACGCGCAAAGGGCAGTCCGCGTAGAGGGACTTTTTCGGATACTTCTCCATCACCAAAAATTATGAAAAAATACCATCGTTCCTATAGCACATGTGCCCATGTCGTGCAAAAAAACTCTTGATTTTATCGCGCTCCGAGTATTTAGTAATATTGACGCCGCATCGTTACCGCAGAACGTCTACTACCGTGTCATCACCGTCCGTGAGGGGGGGGCCACGCACCGGAGACGCGTCCCGCCTCTTTGGACATGCCACCACACCACCGCGCAAGTATGAGGGCCCGGTGCGATTCTCCGGTGGCATTGCTACCCCCAGTGCCCCCGTCCCGCCTAACCCTGTAGCGTTTCACCACGGGATATAGCCCTTTGACTTTGCACGGACGGGCTTTGACCAGTGGACCTCCCCAGCCGGTTGTGTTAGGTCAGCCCATAGGAACACTTTGGAGCAACATCCGGGCCAGACCCACAGCAAGATCCCCTCCGTGTAGACCCCACGTGTCCGTTTCTCCCCTCCAAGTGCCGGCGGCGGCGCCGTCCGTGAGGGGGGCACACCCCGGACACGCGTGCCGGGCGTTTGCAACCGCTGCAACACTTCCAGACTTGTGAGAGGCCGCCTACGCAAGATTTGGCGGCATGCTAGCCCCCGGAGGCCGCCGGCCACAGCCGTAGACGCGCGAAGTGCAATCCGCGTAGAGGGAATTTTTCGGATACTTCCCCATCACCAAAAATTATGAAAAAATTCCATCGTTCCTATAGCACATGTGCCCACGTCGTGCAAAAAAAACTCTTGATTTTATCGCGCTCCGAGTATTTAGTAATATTGACGCCGCATCGTTACCATAGAACGTCTACTACCGTGTCATCGCCGTCCGTGAGGGGGAACCACGCATCGGAGACACGTCCCACCTCTTCGGACATGCCACCACACCACCCCGCATGTATGAGGGCCCGGTGCGACCCTCCGGTGGCATTGCTACCCTCCCCAGTGCCCCCGTCCCGTCTAACCCTGTAGCGTTTGACCACGGGATCTAGCCCTTTGACTTTGCACGGACGGGCTTTGACCAGTGGACCTCCCCACCCGGTTGTGTTAGGTCAGCCCATAGGAACACTTTGGAGCAACATCCGGGCCAGACCCACAGCAAGATCCCCTCCGTGTAGACCCCACGCGTCCGTTTCCCCCCTCCATGTGCCGGCGGCGGCGCCGTCCGTGAGGGGGGCACACCCCGGACACGCGTGCTGGGCGTTTGCAACCGCCACAACACTTCCAGACTTGTGAGAGGCCGCCTATGCAAGATTTGGCGGCATGCTAGCCCCCGGAGGCCGCCGGCCACAGCCGTAGACGCGCGAAGGGCAATCCGCGTAGAGGGAATTTTTCGGATACTTCTCCATATCCAATTTTTTTGAAAAAATACCATCGTTCCTATAGCACATGTGCCCATGTCGTGCAAAAAAACTCTTGATTTTATCGCGCTCCGAGTACTTAGTAATATTGACGCCGCATCGTTACCGCAGAACGTCTACTACCGTGTCATCGCCGTCCGTGAGGGGGGGCCACGCACCGGAGACGCGTCCCGCCTCTTCGGACATTCCACCACACCACCGCGCATGTATGAGG
>NC_041388.1:560337159-560338464 GCF_002162155.2 Triticum dicoccoides | reverse complement strand
CATAACCCTGTAGCGTTTGACCACGGGATCTAGCCCTTTGACTTTGCACAGACGGGCTTTGACCAGTGGACCTCCCCACCCGGTTGTGTTAGGTCAGCCCATAGGAACACTTTGGAGCAACATCTGGGCCAGACCCACAGCAAGATCCCCTCCGTGTAGACCCCACGCGTCCGTTTCCCCCCTCCAGGTGCCGGCGGCAGCGCCGTCCGTGAGGGGGGCACACCCCGGACACGCGTGCCGGGCGTTTGCAACCGCCACAACACTTCCAGACTTGTGAGAGGCCGCCTACGCAAGATTTGGCGGCATGCTAGCCCCCGGAGGCCGCCGGCCACAGCCGTAGACGCGCAAAGGGCAATCCGCGTAGAGGGAATTTTTCGGATACTTCTCCATCACCATTTTTTTGAAAAAATACCATCGTTCCTATAGCACATGTTCCCACGTCGTGCAAAAAAACTCATGATTTTATCGTGCTCCGAGTATTTAGTAATATTGACGCCGCATCGTTACCACAGAACGTCTACTACCGTGTCATCGCCGTCCGTGAGGGGGGGCCACGCACCGGAGATGCGTCCCGCCTCTTCGGACATTCCACCACACCACCGCACATGTATGAGGGCCCGGTGCGACGCACCGGTGGCATTGCTACCCCCAGTGCCCCCGTCCCGCCTAACCCTATAACGTTTGACCACGTGATCTATCCCTTTGACTTTGCACGAACGGGCTTTGACCAGTGGACCTCCCCACCCGGTTGTGTTAGGTCAGCCCATAGGAACACTTTGGAGCAACATCCGGGCCAGACCCATAGCAAGATCCACTCCGTGTAGACCCCACACGTCCGTTTCCCCCCTTCACGTGCCGGCGGTGGCGCCGTCCGTGAGGGGGGCACACCCCCGACACGCGTGCCGGGCGTTTGCAACCGCCACGACACTTCCAGACTTGTGAGAGGCCGCCTACGCAAGATTTGGCGGCATGCTAGCCCCCGGAGGCCGCCGACCACAGCCGTAGACGCGCGAAGGGCAATCCGCGTAGAGGGAATTTTTGGGATACTTCTCCATCACCAAAAATTATGAAAAAAATACCATCGTTCCTATAGCACATGTGCCCACGTCGTGCAAAAAAACTCATGATTTCATCGCCTCCGAGTATTTAGTAATATTGATGCGCATCGTTACCGCAGAACGTCTACTACCGTGTCATCGCCGTCCGTGAGGGGGGGCCACGCACCGGAGACGCGTCCCGCCTCTTCGGACATTCCACCACACCACCGCACATGTATGAGGGACCGGTGCGACGCTCCGGTGGCAT
>NC_041388.1:560328088-560336848 GCF_002162155.2 Triticum dicoccoides | reverse complement strand
CGCCTAACCCTGTAGCGTTTGACCACGAGATCTAGCCCTTTGACTTTGCACGGACGGGCTTTGACCAGTGGACCTCCCCACCCGGTTGTGTTAGGTCAGCCCATAGGAACACTTTGGAGCAACATCCGGGCCAGACCCACAGCAAGATCCCCTCCGTGTAGACCCCACGCGTCCGTTTCCCCCCTCCAGGTGCCGGCGGTAGCGCCGTCCGTGAGGGAGGCACACCCCGGACACACGTGCCGGGCGTTTGCAACCTCCACAACACTTCCAAACTTGTGAGAGGCCGCCTACGCAAGATTTGGCGGCATGCTAGCCCCCGGAGGCCGCCGGCCACAGCCGTAGACGCGCAAAGGGCAATCCGCGTAGAGGGAATTTTTCGGATACTTCTCCATCACCAATTTTTTTGAAAAAATACCATCATTCCTATAGCACATGTTCCCACGTCGTGCAAAAAAACTCATGATTTTATCGCGCTCCGAGTATTTAGTAATATTGACGCCGCATCGTTACCGCAGAACGTCTACTACCGTGTCATCGCCATCCGTGAGGGGGGGCCACGCACCGGAGACGCGTCCTGCCTCTTCGGACATTCCACCACACCACCGCGCATGTATGAGGGCCCGGTGCGACGCACCGGTGGCATTGCTACCCCCCAGTGCCCCCGTCCCGCCTAACCCTGTAGCGTTTGACCACGTGATCTAGCCCTTTGACTTTGCACGGACGGGCTTTGACCAGTGGACCTCCCCACCCGGTTGTGTTAGGTCAGCCCATAGGAACACTTTGGAGCAACATCCGGGCCAGACCCACAGCAAGATCCCCTCCGTGTAGACCCCACGCGTCCGTTTCCCCCCTCCAGGTGCCGGCGGCAGCGCCGTCCGTGAGGGGGGCACACCCCGGACACGCGTGCCGGGCGTTTGCAACCTCCACAACACTTCCAAACTTGTGAGAGGCCGCCTACGCAAGATTTGGCGGCATGCTAGCCCCCAGAGGCCGCCGGCCACAGCCGTAGACGCGCAAAGGGCAATCCGCGTAGAGGGAATTTTTCGGATACTTCTCCATCACCAATTTTTTTGAAAAAATACCATCGTTCCTATAGCACATGTTCCCACGTCGTGCAAAAAAACTCATGATTTTATCGCGCTCCGAGTATTTAGTAATATTGACGCCGCATCTTTACCGCAGAACGTCTACTACCGTGTCATCGCCGTCCATGAGGGGGGGCCACGCACCGGAGACGCGTCCCGCCTCTTCGGACATTCCACCACACCACCGCGCATGTATGAGGGCCCGGTGCGACGCACCGGTGGCATTGCTACCCCCCAGTGCCCCCGTCCCGCCTAACCCTGTAGCGTTTGACCACGTGATCTAGCCCTTTGACTTTGCATGAACGGGCTTTGACCAGTGGACCTCCCCACCCGGTTGTGTTAGGTCAGCCCATAGGAACACTTTGGAGCAACATCCAGGCCAGACCCATAGTAAGATCCCCTCCGTGTAGACCCCACGCGTCCGTTTCCCGCCTCCATGTGCCGGCGGTGGCACCGTCCGTGAGGGGGGCACACCCCGGACACGCGTGCCAGGCGTTTGCAACCGCCACAACACTTCGAGACTTGTGAGAGGCCGCCTACGCAAGATTTGGCGACATGCTAGCCCCCGGAGGCCGCCGGCCACAACCGTAGACGCGCGAAGGGCAATCCGCGTAGAGGGAATTTTTGGGATACTTCTCCATCACCAAAAATTATGAAAAAAATACCATCGTTCCTATAGCACATGTGCCCATGTCGTGCAAAAAAACTCATGATTTCATCGCCTCCGAGTATTTAGTAATATTGATGCACATCGTTACCGCAGAACGTCTACTACCGTGTCATCGCCGTCCGTGAGGGGGGGGCCACGCACCGGAGACGCGTCCCGCCTCTTCGTACATTCCACCACACCACCGCGCATGCATGAGGGCCCGGTGCGACGCTCCGGTGGCATTGCTACCCCCCCCCCCAGTGCCCTCGTCCCGCCTAACCCTGTAGCGTTTGACCACGGGATCTAGCCCTTTGACTTTGCACGGACGGGCTTTGACCAGTGGACCTCCCCACCCGGTTGTGTTAGGTCAGCCCATAGGAACACTTTGGAGCAACATCCGGGCCAGACCCACAGCAAGATCCCCTCCGTGTAGACCCCACGCGTCCGTTTCCCCCCTCCAGGTGCCGGCTGCAGCGTCGTCCGTGAGGGGGGCACACACCGGACACGCGTGCCAGGCATTTGCAACCGCCACAACACTTCCAGACTTGTGAGAGGCCGCCTACGCAAGATTTGGCGGCATGCTAGCCCCCGGAGGCCGCCGGCCACAGCCGTAGACGCGCGAAGGGCAATCCGCGTAGAGGGAATTTTTCGGATACTTCTCCATCATCAAAAATTATGTAAAAATATCATCGTTCCTATAGCACATGTGCCCATGTTGTGCAAAAAAACTCTTGATTTTATCGTGCTCCGAGTATTTAGTTATATTGACGCCGCATCGTTATCGCAGAACGTCTACTACCGTGTCATCGCCGTCCGTGAGGGGGAGCCACGCACCGGAGACGCGTCCCACCTCTTCGGACATTCCACCACACCACCGCGCATGTATGAGGGCCCGGTGCGACGCTCCGGTGGCATTGCTACCCCCCAGTGCCCCCGTCCCGCCTAACCCTGTAGCGTTTGACCACGGGATCTAGCCCTTTGACTTTGCACGGACGGGCTTTGACCAGTGGACCTGCCCACCCAGTTGTGTTAGGTCAGCCCATAGGAACACTTTGGAGCAACATCCGGGCCAGACCCATAGCAAGATCCCCATCGTGTAGACCCCACACGTCTGTTTCCCCCCTCCATGTGCCGGCGGCGGTGCCGTCCGTGAGGGAGGGCACACCCCGGACACGCGTGCCGGGCGTTTGCAACCGCCACAACACTTCCAGACTTGTGAGAGGCCGCCTACGCAAGATTTGGCGGCATGCTAGCCCCCGGAGGCCGCCGGCCACAGCCGTAGACGCGCGAAGGGCAATCCACGTAGAGGGAATTTTTCGGATACTTCTCCATCACCAAAAATTATGAAAAAATACCATCGTTCCTATAGCACATGTGCCCACGTCGTGCAAAAAAAGTCATGATTTTATCGCGCTCCGAGTATTTAGTAATATTGACGCCGCATCGTTACCGCAGAACGTCTACTACCATGTCATCGCCGTCTGTGAGGGGGGGCCACGCACCGGAGACGCGTCCCGCCTCTTCGGACATGCCACCACACCACCGCGCATGTATGAGGGCCCGGTGTCGTGGTTCTAAGCCTGACAGTAGAGTGGGGGGTAGGTATGAAGAGGCAAGGTCCTAGCTATGGAGAGGTTGTAAACACAAGGGATGTACGAGTTCAGGCCCTTCTTGGAAGAAGTAAAAGCCCTACGTCTCGGAGCCCAGAGGCGGTCGAGTGTATTATGTGTATATGAGTTACAAGGTGCCGAACCCCTCTGCCTGTGGAGGGGGGTGGCTTATATAGAGTGCGCCAGGACCCCAGCCAGCCCACGTAGGAGAGGGTTTAAGGTGAGTTAAGTCTGGGGCGTTACTGGTAACGCCCCACATAAAGTGTCTTTACTATCATAAAGTCTACTTAATTACATGCCGTTGTAGCGCAGAGTGCCTCTTGACCTTCTGGTGGTCGAGTGAGTCTTCGCGGTCGAGTCCTTCAAGGCAGTCGAGTGTGTCTCTCGTTGGTCGACTGGAAGGTGACCTCTTCTAAGGGTGTCCTTGGGCAGGGTACTTAGATCAGGTCTGTGGCCCTACCCTAGGTACATGACCCCATCATTAGCCCCCGAATGGATTGAGGCTTCGAGTGAGGAAGGAGTTGATGTTGTTTCTGATTAACTTTTGCACACTGGTCGTGCGTTGTTCTGGACCAAAGAATCTCTTTGTTGGTAGTGAGCAACTTGTCTTCAGTCGACTCAATCCATTCTCTTCTTTCGTCGAGTGATCCTTCGGGCTTCGACGATTTCCGAGCGACGGATCGCAGGAAATCCCGCGTCTGACAGACCTATCTGCCGTTCGCGGATTCCGCGGGATGCGAAATTTTGGGGAAGCGCGTGAAGCGGAGCAGGCTGCGGCGTTCGGATGGGACGGGACATAGATGCCTCGATCCCCCCGCCGCTTTCTTCGCCACGTATCCCCCTGCATAACTGTTTCTGGATATGATTAGATCGACCGGGCCCACCTGTCATCCACTCAGAAGGGACCTTATAAATACGCCCGGCGAGGGTTTTTTTTGTACAGTGCCTCAGCATTCTCTTTCTCTGCTCCCTTCGTCTCCGTCCAGCGCGCTCGCTCTCGCCTCCGCACAACTTCCCCTCGCGCGTCTCACCAGCAACCATGGCCAAGGAGAAGACGGCGGCGCTGGAACACGCGAAGAAGGCGTCGGCGACGGAGAAGGCGAAGGGGAGATCCACTAGCCGCGGCGGGTCTTCATCTAGATCCCGCCTGCCGAAGGGCTGGGTCCAAGGAGATTGGATCCAGTCGACCATCACGGAGAAAGATCTCCTCGACATGGCCAACGAGGGCCTGATCCCTCATGGAGCTGCGAGGCTTCCGGGGAAGGAGTGGCAGCCCCAGCCAGAAGAGGGTGAGTGCGTGCTCCTGGCTACCCACGTCGACCGTGGATTTTCTTTGCCGCCGAGTATTTTCTTTCGTGGTTTCTTGAACTTCTTTGGAGCGCAACTCCATCACTTTACCCCAAATTCTATCGCCTATCTTGCCGCGTTCGTGTCCATGTGTGAGGGTTTTCTGGGCTGTCGACCGCACTGGGGCTTGTTCAAGCATATATTCACGTGTCGCTCTCAGACTATGAAGAAAGCGAGCCCAGGCGACGAAAGGACCCGAGTTGTCCAAATGTGTGGGGGCCTGGGGATCCAGGTGAGGAATAAGAGCACCTTCCCAGCCATGACTTTTCCCGAGTCAGTCAGAGGCTGGCAGTCGACTTGGTTCTACTGCCAGGATCAGTCGACGCCGGGGCAGTCGAGTGGACTCCCTCAGTTTACCATGGACCGAGTGAACAAGCCCTCCTCTCTGAAGTTGATTCCGGAGGAGAAAGCTGACGTGAAGATGTTGATGGAGAGCGTAGTACAGTTGGTTTGGGAGGGAGTGACGGGCATGGATCTCCTGGAGGTTTTCCTTAGGCGTCGTATCCAGCCCCTTCAGTTCCGGAGCCACTGCATGTGGTTGTACTGTGGGACTGAGGACGAGACTCGGGTCCATCCAGAAGCAGTCGACGATGTCACTCTGGAAAGGTGGATGGCTGCCGTTACCGGAAACAAGGATAACCCACGCGGAGCCAGAAGGATTCCTCCACTCGACCACCACAGTGATCCAAACAAGGTATGCCTGCTCTGTTCTCCACTGTTTTCTTGTCATATTCATTTCTGTTTATTCTGCCAATCGGTCGATTGATCTTTGTCTTGATGTCTATCAGGCCCTCATCGAGCTGTACTCGATGCCCAATGGAGCACAGGCTCCGACTGAGGAGGGTGAGGCGAGTGGGGGCGAGAGCCAGGAGGAGGAGTGGGACTCGGACGTTGCTGAGGATGATGACGACGATGACGACGATGACGGTGATGAAGATGATGCTGAAGACGAGGAAGAAGAGGAGGAGGAGGTCGTACCACCGCGCTCGGAAAAGCGGTCGAAGCTTGTCCACGACCCTGCGACTGAACGTGGCAAGGGGGTTGCGACCGTTGCTCAGTCGACCAAGCACCCTCGGACCACCTCTCCGGCGCCGACTGAAAAGGCGTCGAAGCAGCCCAGGGCGGCTTCGTCAAAGCCGACCAAGCTCCTGCCGAAGATGAAGGTGTCCATCCCCACCATATCAGGGTAATCATGCTGCTTAAGACTTCCTATTTTGTGTGAACTTTGTCTCTGGTTGGCGCTGGAGTTAGTCGACTGATTCTTTGGAGTTGCAGTGCTGCTACTTCTGAGACCTCAGCCCGGGCTGATGACCATGAGATGGAGGACGCAGCAACCTCAAAACCAGGTACTATACTTTTAACGCCGTTTTTAGTCGACTGACTCATGATCTCTAATCCTGATTCTTTTCTGTAGCTCCGCCGAATGTTGTCATCACTCTCCCTGATGATGAAGATGAGGAACCGCTGAAGCACAGAAGGAGTAGGAAAGCGTCTGCCAGCAGGGTGCCCCAGGATGTGACGGTGCCTAAGATTCTGGTTGCGGAGGAGGAGAACGCCACTCGACACACTGTGTCCTTCGCAGATCCACTGACGAGTGCTCAGCAGCCCTCCCTCTTCACGACGCACCATGTCCCAGAGGACCAAGCTGGCGCCGCGAAGGAGGCGATACGCCAGGCAGGGATCATGATGGAGCAGTTAAGGACCATCCGGGATGCGAGCCAGGCAGCTTACGACGCTAGTTCCGCCCTTCAAAGCAATGTTCAAGTCAGTCGACCACCGCCTGTTCTGTTAAGATATGCTATCAAAAACTTTTCTTTCCAGAATTTATAGTAGTCACCCACTGGGTGTGTCGACTTAGACTCCGTGTTAGCGGGGGCACGCTGAGTGCACCCGCTGGGTGTAGTCCCCAAGGCTAAGGTCGACTGCTGGCAGTCGGCCTTAGGCTTTATAATTTCAGTCTTTGCGTCATTCGACTATGTCGACTGGATTTCGCAAACTGGTCGACTGGTCAACTCTGTCTTCAATAGGAACAGTGGGGGCACGCTGAGTGCACTCACTGGGTGTAGTCTCCAAGGCTAAGGTCGACTGCTGGCAGTCGGCTTTAGGTTTTATAATTTCAGTCTTTGCGTCATTCGACTATGTCGAATGGATTTCGCAAATAGTGGGGGCACGCTGAGTGCACCCACTGGGTGTAGTCCCCGAGACTGTGGTCGACTGCTTGCAGTCGATTACAGTCTTAAAGAATACATCCCTCTCTTTTTTTTAGGTCGACTGGTCGACTCTATCTTCGATAGGATTAGTGGGGGCACGCTGAGTGCACCCATTGGGTGTAGTCCCCGAGACTACGGTCGAATGCTTGTATTCGGCTGTAGTCTTAGAAACGTGTGATTTTTCCTTTTTCACTCGGAAGTGAATTATATTTGACATCTAGTCGATTGGTTCTTCGTAGAACTCCTGTGATCTTGTGGCTCGCTACTCTGAGCTGGAAAACAAGCACACTCAGCTCGAGCTGAACTTGAAGCTGGTTCAGGAGAAATTGACGAAGGCAAAGGAGGAGACCGAAGGTATGTTTGGTGAGACCTTGACGACTGCTTTTCCCTTTGTTTGTTTCAAAATCTGATCTTGCTGTAACTTGCAGGTAAGGTAAGGGAGGCCCAACAGAAGAAAGACCTTGAACTAGCTGAGAAGATCAAGCTTGCTAACGAGAAGTTAGCTTCAGTCACCAAGCTTGAACAAGACAATACCAATCTGAAAGCTGCTCTTGGGATCGCCAACAAGGAGGTCAGTCGACTGAAAACTGATAAAGCTGCCCTGACCGACCAAGTCAGTAAGTTGACTGGGAAGAAAAATGATCTGGAGGGCTTCCTGAGTGGTCTTGCCAGGAAGCTGTTTCTTATGCTTGAAGGTAAACCTCTATGCTCGGCAATTATTTCCAATCGTGGTTTTTCCCATTCGACCATCACCTTGACTCGGTGATCGTCCTTGCAGAATTTTGTCAAAACTTTGAAGAAGAAACCAGCCGGCTGGAACCAAACCTCGACCCCGTCAATTCTCCGATGAACGACGAAGTTGCCATGAACGTTTTCCGACTGGAGTCCCGTGTTGCAGCTGCCGTGGACTATCTTGCAAGGCTGAAGGTTGCCACATCTCGCATCGACTCGACACTCTGGCCCGGGGAGACACTTCAGAATGACCTTGAGTCGCTGATGGCTCGCTTGAACACGATCCCTGGTCGAGTGCAGGAGTGGAAGAAGTCCTCGGCTCGGTGCGGTGCAGATGTTGCTCTCTGTCTGGCCCGAGTCCACTGCAAAGATGCGCGAGAAGAGAAGCTGGCGGCCCTCCGGGTGGCCAACACCAAAAAACACGACTTCAGGTCCTTTATGGAAACTTTCCTTGCGGCTGCCACTCGGATCGCCGATGGAATCGATCTTGATGAGTTTGTTGCACCTTCCAGCCCTCCACAGGAGGGGTAAAAAACCTCTTCTAAGCTCGACGCTTTAAATTTGCCTCAGTATGCCGAGTGGAGTTGTAACCGATAAACCTTAATGGGCTTAGCGCCCGAGCACTTTCGGTCCCTTTAGGTATCTATCCGAACTTGAATTTGTCGTTTGAATGTGATTGCTTTTGGCTCGAAATGTCTTTTGCAGGTTCAAAGCAGGGCACTTACTGCAATCGACTTATTCCTTAGTCCACTTGGGTGAGCGCTGGGCTACAGCTAAGCCCCCGAGTGAGAGGTTTACTTTTCACTCGGTAGGATTTCTGATAACTTAGGCGAGCACTGGGCTGCAGCTAAGCCTCCGAGTGAGAGGTTTGCTCTTCACTCGGTAGGGTTTTATATCTTAGGCGAGCACTGAGCTGCAGCTAAGCCCCGAGTGAGAGGCTTGCTCTTCACTCGGTAGGATTTCGATAACTTAGGCGAGTATTTGGATTGCAGCTAAGCCTCCGAGTGGAAGTCCGGCTTACCACTCGGTAGGATTTTTATATCTTAGGCGAGCACTGGGCTGCAGCTAAGCCCCCGAGTGAGAGGTTTGCTCTTCACTCGGTAGGTTTTTTGATAACTTAGGCGAGT
>NC_041388.1:560326767-560328078 GCF_002162155.2 Triticum dicoccoides | reverse complement strand
TCGGTAGGATTTTCATAACTTAGGCGAGCACTGGGCTGCAGCTAAGCCCCCGAGTGAGAGGTTCGCTCTTCACTCGGTAGGATTTCTATAACTTAGGCGAGTACTTGGACTGCAGCTAAGCCCCCGAGTGGAAGTCTGGCTTACCACTCGGTAGGATTTTCGTAACTTAGGCGAGTACTTGGACTGCAGCTAAGCCCCCGAGTGGAAGTCTGGCTTACCACTTGGTAGGATTTTCGTAACTTAGGCGAGTACTTGGACTGCAGCTAAGCCTCCGAGTGGAAGTCTGGCTTACCACTCGGTAGGATTTTATTTAATCTTAGGCGAAACGGATTCGCAGCTAAGCCTTCGAGTGGGAGTCTGGCTCACCACTCGGTAGGATGTTTGCAAACTTAGGCGAAACGGATTCGCGGCTAAGTCACCCACTGAAGGGAAAATTTTATTGGACAAAATAAAAAGTGACAAAAATTATGGAGGAACTATGACACTATTATTTTGAGATCCATGAACTACAGAAGTACTTTATTGCAACTCATCTGAATGATAAACTTAAGTGTAGAATGGGCGGAGTAGTTCCGCGTTCCAAGCTCGGGGCTCGACGATATTATGTTCGACGTTGTAAAGACGGTACGCCCCGTTGTGGAGAACTTTGGGGACGATGAAGGGTCCTTCCCAAGAAGGAGCAAGCTTGTGTGGTTTCTTCTGATCCACTCGGAGAACTAAATCTCCTTCCTGGAAGGCTCAACCCCTCACATTTCTGGCGTGGAAACGACGCAAATCTTGTTGGTAGATGGTCGATCGGATCAGAGCCATCTCCCTTTCTTCCTCTAAAAGGTCGACTGCGTCCTGTCGCGCTTGTTCAGCTTCTGCTTCGTTGTAGATCTCAACTCGAGGAGCATTGTGGAGAAGATCACTCGGCAAGACTGCTTCAGCTCCGTAGACCAAGAAGAATGGAGTTCTTCCGGTCGACCGATTAGGTGTGGTCCGCAGTCCCCAAAGCACCGAGGGAAGTTCGTCGACCCAAGCTCCAGCTGCATGCTTGAGATCACGCATCAGTCGGGGTTTCAATCCCTTGAGAATCAGGCCATTGGCTCGCTCTGCTTGTCCATTCGTCTGCGGATGGGCGACCGAAGCGTAGTCGACTCGTGTGCCTTGAGAGTTGCAGAAATCCCTGAATTCTTCCGAGTCAAAGTTCGACCCATTATCCGTAATGATGCTGTGCGGGACTCCATATCTGAATATCAGTTCCCTGATGAAGCTAACAGCAGCACCGGCGTCAAGGTTCTTGATTGGTTTAGCCTCAATCCACTTGGT
>NC_041388.1:560259959-560326757 GCF_002162155.2 Triticum dicoccoides | reverse complement strand
TTTATATCTTAGGCGAGCACTGGGCTGCAGCTAAGCCCCCGAGTGAGAGGTTTGCTCTTCACTCGGTAGGTTTTTATATCTTAGGCGAGCACTGGGCTGCAGCTAAGCCCCTGAGTGAGAGGTTTGCTCTTCACTCGGTAGGTTTTTTGATAACTTAGGCGAGTACTTGGACTGCAGCTAAGCCCCCGAGTGAGAGGTTTGCTCTTCACTCGGTAGGATTTTTGATAACTTAGGCGAAACGGATTCGCAGCTAAGCCTCCGAGTGAGAGGTTTGCTCTTCACTCGGTAGGATTTTCATAACTTAGGCGAAACGGATTCGCAGATAAGCCTCCGAGTGGGAAGTCTGCTCTTCACTCGGTAGGATTTTCATAACTTAGGCGAAACGGATTCGCAGCTAAGCCTCCGAGTGGGAAGTCTGGCTCACCACTCGGTAGGATTTTTTACAAACTTAGGAGGAACGGATTCGCGGCTAAGTCACCCACTGAGGGGGAATTTTATTAGACAAAATAAAAAGTGACAAAAATTATGGAGGAACTATGACACTATTATTTTGAGGTCCATGAACTACAGAAGTACTTTATTGCAACTCATCCGAGTGATAAAACTTAAGTGTAAAATGTGCGGAGTAGTTCCGCGTTCCAAGCTCGGGGCTCGTCGATATTATGCTCGACGTTGTAAAGACGATACGCCCCGTTGTGGAGGATCTTGGTGACGATGAAGGGACCTTCCCAAGAAGGAGCAAGCTTGTGTGGTTTGTGCTGATCCACTCGGAGAACCAAATCTCCTTCCTGGAAGGCTCGAACTCTCACATTTCTGGCGTGGAAACGACGCAAATCTTGTTGGTAGATGGTCGACCGGATCAGAGCCATCTCCCTTTCTTCCTCTAAAAGGTCGACTGCGTCCTGCCGCGCTTGTTCAGCTTCTGCTTCGTTGTAGATTTCAACTCGAGGAGCATTGTGGAGAAGATCACTCGGCAAGACTGCTTCAGCTCCGTAGACCAAGAAGAATGGAGTTCTTCCAGTCGACCGATTAGGTGTGGTCCGCAGTCCCCAAAGCACTGAGGGAAGTTCATCGACCCAAGCTCCAGCTGCATGCTTGAGATCACGCATCAGTCGGGGTTTCAATCCCTTGAGAATCAGGCCATTGGCTCGCTCTGCTTGTCCATTCGACTGCGGATGGGCGACTGAAGCGTAGTCGACCCGTGTGCCTTGAGAGTTACAGAAATCTCTGAATTCCTCCGACTCAAAGTTCGACCCATTATCCGTAATGATGCTGTGCGGGACTCCATATCTGAATATTAGTTCCCTGATGAAGCTAACAGCAGTACCAGCGTCAAGGTTCTTGATTGGTTTAGCCTCAATCCACTTGGTGAACTTGTCGACTGCCACCAGCACATGCGTGAAGCCACTCCGCCCTGTTCTCAAAGGACCGACCATGTCCAACCCCCATACTGCGAAAGGCCAGACGAGTGGAATGGTCTTCAGGGCTGATGCAGGCTTGTGCGACATATTCGAGTAAAACTGACATCCCTCGCACTTATCCACTATCTCCTTTGCCATCTCATTCGCCTTCGGCCAGTAAAATCCGGCTCGGTATGCTTTGGCCACAATGGTCCGAGAGGACGCGTGATGACCGCAGGTTCCTGAGTGCATATCATTAAGGATGATTCGACCTTCTTCCGGCGTTATGCACTTCTGACCGACTCCAGTCGCGCTTTCTCTGTATAACTGTCCTTTGATTACGGTAAAGGCCTTAGATCGGCGGACGACCTGTCGAGCCTCTTCCTCATCCTCCGGGAGCTCTTTTCTCAGGATATACGCGATATATGGAATTGTCCAATCGGGAATGACCACCAAGATCTGGTGGTACCCGGAGTAGGCGTCTAGAAAAGACAATCTCTCGCATCCCGCGGTCGAGTCAACAATTTGATCTATGCGAGGGAGAGGAAAATGATCTTTCGGGTAGGCCCGGTTGATGTTCTTGAAATCAATGCACATTCGGAGTGATTTGTCCTTCTTAGGAACCATGACGACATTCGCGAGCCACTCGGAGTGGTATATCTCTCGGATAAATCCTGCCGCCAACAGTCGAGCCACTTCCTCACCAATGGCTTTTCTCTTCTGGACGGCGGACCGTCGAAGATGCTCTTTGACTGGTTTTGCAGATGAGTCGACTCTTAGGCGATGCTCAGCCAGTCCCCTGGGAACACCTGGCATGTCAGCGGGCTTCCATGCAAAAATGTCCCAGTTCTCACGGAGGAACTGGATGAGCGCTTCTTCCTATTTCGGGTCGAGTGTTGTGGAGATGTGGGTCGGAGCTGCATCGGGGTCGGTCGGGTGAATGTGAACAGGCTTCGTCTCACCGGACGACTGAAATGCAGACTCTGTGGTGGGTTTCTTGGATCGCAGCAAGTCACTCGGATCTGCGTTTTGCTTGTACTCTTCGAACTCGACCGCTGTCACCTGGGAATCAGCAATCTTTGAACCTTTCTGGAGGCACTCTTCTGCCTTTTTCCGATCACCGGTGACAGTGATCACTCCTTTGGGGCCGGGCATCTTCAATTTGAGGTACACGTAACATGGTCGAGCCATGAACCGCGCATAAGCTGGTCTCCCCAAAATGGCATGATATGCACTCTGAAAATCCACGACCTCGAACGTCAACTTCTCTTTGCAAAAATGTTTCGAATCACCAAACACCACGTCCAGAGCTATTTGGCCGAGTGACTCGGCTTTCTTTCCTGGTATAACTCCATGAAAGCTCATGTTACTGGTGCTCAGTCGGGACATCAGAATGCCCATCCCTTTCAGTGTGTCTGCATACAGCAAATTCAACCCACTACCACCGTCCATAAGCACTTTTGTCAGTCGAGTGCCTTCAACAACTGGATCGACCACCAAAGCTTGCCTCCCAGGGGTGGCAATATGAGTCGGGTGATCAGATTGGTCAAAGGTGATGGGTGTTTGGGACCATTTCAGATAGTTTGCTTTTGCTGGGGCAACCATGTTCACCTCACGGTTAATAACTTTCAATCGACTCTTGCTCTCCACATCCGCAAAGATCATTAGAGTAGAGTTGATATGGGGATATCCTTCCTCACTGTCCTCCTTGTCTTCGACCTTGTCCGACTCCTTCTCCTTGTTATTAGACTGTTTTCCCTGAAACTGCTGGATCAGGAGTCGACATTGGCGAGTGGTGTGCTTCGGGTAGATGATATTCCCCTCTTCGTCTTTCTTCGTGTGGATGTGACACGGCATATCCATCACATCGTTCCCTTCTTTATCCTTTACCTTCTTAGGGTTCCAGGATCCTTTTGGTTTCCCTTTAAACTTTCCCTGAGTCACGGCCAGAGCCTCTCCAGGAGCTGCCGGTTCAGCCTTCCGCTTCTGTTTCCGACTGGTGTTTCCCTTTTCCGACTGACTCGGCTTGTGCTTGCCGCTTCGGAGTCGGTCTTCTTCTTCGCCGTTGGCGTACTTGGTAGCAATCTCCATCATCCGACTCAAGGTCATGTCACCGGTTCGACCAAACTTCAAACTCAATTCTCTGTTCTTGACGCCATCTTTAAAGGCGCAGACTGCCTGATGATCAGACACATTCTCCACAGTATGGTGCAAAGTGATCCATCTCTGAATATACTCTCTGAGAGTCTCATTGGTCTTATGCACGCAGACTTGCAACTCTGTCAGTCCAGCTGGTCGCTTGCAAGTTCCTTCAAACGTTCTGATGAACACTCGGGACAGATCTTCCCAAGTGTAAATGCTGCTAGGAGGTAATTGAGTCAACCATGCCCTGGCAGAACCTTCCAGCATGAGGGGCAAATGCTTCATGGCCACCTCGTCGTTCCCACCACCAATCTGAACCGCCACTCGGTAGTCCTCAAGCCAAGTTTCAGGCTTAGACTCACCAGTGAACTTGCTGACTCCTGTTGCCAACCTGAAATTGGGAGGGATAACTGCGGCTCTGATAGCTCTGCTGAAACATTCAGGACCAGAAACATGCACTCGACTGCTTGTGGGCGCATCTCTGTCGAGCCCGCCTCGATGGGCTCTGTTCCGGTCGACCAAACTTTGCACGATAATGGATGGCGCGTCGAAGCCTGGTTCTCTGGGGTCGACTGGAACTCTTCGCCCCGTACTGAACTGACGCCTGTCATCTTGCTGCCGAGGAGCGTAAGACCCACCCCTCGGAGGGGAATTGGGCACTCGACGCCTATCATCTCGGTCGAGTCGGTCACCATATTGGTCTCGCCGATTCTCGCGCCCTTCACGCCGCGGAGGCGATCTGGGACTGTGAGCCGACTGAACCATATTCGCAGCGACGGATCGACTGTGAATTCTGTTGCGCGACTGCGACACGGCCGAATTCTAATCTCCTGCTGCCCGGAGCAGATCCCTGATCTGCATCAAGCCTCTGCCAGCTTCCGACTGAGAGGGCTGGATGGACTCTGCTATACGGGTCGCAGCTGCTAAATTCTGGATTGGGGTTCGATATACCTGAGTCGGCGGGAAGAGTTGACGTCGACTGGTGTCGGGAACTCGTTGCCGCGCACGCTCGTCGAGTGCTCGCTGAAGATTCTCCAGTCGAGTGCGTTCGGCCAAATTGGCCAAACGTGCCTCCTCCAAGGCGCGAGCCTCGGGGGTTTCTCCTGCGATGGGAGTACGCAGGACATCCACGTTCCTGCGGCGAAGTTCTTCTCTTTGCAGAGAGTCGAGTGGCTCGGGCTGGTACTCTTCGTGATCTCGTGCGGGGTCGCCTCCGTCGCCTGCTCCCTCATCACGGGCGAAGCCAGGGGGACTACGGGGCCCGTCGACCATCAGGATTTCCGCCGCTGGATCACTGCTATCGCACTCGGATGCGGTCTCTACAGAACCAGTCGACAGATCGAACAGGCCGTAGAGAGATTCGTCGGGCTCGATTGCTGCAACTTGGGTGGTGGCCATCTGGCGAGCCACCGCGTGCCTCACCCACCGCTGAATCCTCGACCGGCCCGAGCGCTTGCACTGGCGGGAGACCGAGAAGGTGGTCGATGGGGATGTCGACCGATACGGGGTCGACGGTTGCCGCAGCAGAACGCCGCGGACACATGCGCGAAAATGCGTCGCACCGCGGACGGGGAGCGCATCAACGTCGAGTGGACCTCCTGGAGCCAGGCGCAGTCGTCGGCGATGAAGATGAGAGCGCCGAGACGGATCTCTCGACCCTCGACCAAAACTCCAGCAGCCACCATGATGAAAGTACTCGGAAGAATCGCAACTTCCCCACAAAATCGCTAAAACACCGGCCCCAAGGTGGGCGCCAACTGTCGTGGTTCTAAGCCTGACAGTAGAGTGGGGGGTAGGTATGAGGAGGCAAGGTCCTAGCTATGGAGAGGTTGTAAACACAAGGGATGCACGAGTTCAGGCCCTTCTCGGAAGAAGTAAAAGCCCTACGTCTCGGAGCCCAGAGGCGGTCGAGTGGATTATGTGTATATGAGTTACAAGGCGCCGAACCCCTCTGCCTGTGGAGGGGGGTGGCTTATATAGAGTGCGCCAGGACCCCAGCCAGCCCACGTAGGAGAGGGTTTAAGGTGAGTTAAGTCTGGGGCGTTACTGGTAATGCCCCACATAAAGTGTCTTTACTATCATAAAGTCTACTTAATTACAGGCCGTTGTAGCGCAGAGTGCCTCTTGACCTTCTGGTGGTCGAGTGAGTCTTTGCGGTCGAGTCCTTCAAGGCAGTCGAGTGTGTCTCTCGTTGGTCGACTGGAAGGTGACCTCTTCTAAGGGTGTCCTTGGGCAGGGTACTTAGATCAGGTCTGTGGCCCTACCCTAGGTACATGACCCCATCACCCGGTGCGACGCTCCGGTGGCATTGCTACCCCCCAGTGCCCCCGTCCCGCCTAACCCTGTAGCGTTTGACCACGGGATCTAGCCCTTTGACTTTGCATGGAAGGGCTTTGACCAGTGGACCTCCCCACCCGGTTGTGTTAGGCCAGCCCATAGGAACACTTTGGAGCAACATCCGGGCCAGACCCACAGCAAGATCTCCTCCGTGTAGACCCCACGCGTCCGTTTCCCCCCTCCAGGTGCCGGCGGCAGCGCCGTCCGTGAGGGGGGCACATCCCGGACACGTGTGCCGGGCGTTTGCAACCACCACAACACTTCCACACTTGTGAGAGGACGCCTACGCAAGATTTGGCGGCATGCTCGCCCCCGGAGGCCGCCGGCCACAGCCGTAGATGCGTGAAGGGCAATCCGCGTAGAGGGAATTTTTTGGATACTTCTCCATCACCAAAAATTATGAAAAAATACCATCGTTCCTATAGCACATGTGCCCATGTTGTGCACAAAAACTCTTGATTTTATCGTGCTCTGAGTATTTAGTAATATTGACGCCGCATCGTTACCGCAGAATGTCTACTACCGTGTCATCGCCGTCCGTGAAGGGGGGGCCACGCACCGGAGACGCGTCCCGCCTCTTCAGACATGCCACCACACCACCGCGCATGTATGAGGGCCCGGTGCGACGCTCCGGTCGCATTGCTACCCCCAAGTGCCCCCGTCCCGCCTAACCCTGTAGCGTTTGACCACGGGATCTAGCCCTTTGACTTTGCACGGACGGGCTTTGACCAGTGGACCTCCCCACCCGGCTGTGTTAGGTCAGCCCATAGGAACACTTTGGAGCAACATCCGGGCCAGACCCACAGCAAGATCCCCTCCATGTAGACCCCACGCGTCCGTTTCCCCCCAACAGGTGCCGGCGACAGCGCCGTCCGTGAGGGGGGCACACCACGAACACGCGTGCCGGGCGTTTGCAACCGCCACAACACTTCCAGACTTGTGAGAGGCCGCCTACGCAAGATTTGGCGGCATGCTAGCCCCCGGAGGCCGCCGGCCACAGCCGTAGACGCGCGAAGGGCAATCCGCGTAGAGGGAATTTTTCGGATACTTCTCCATCCCCAAAAATTATGAAAAAATACCATCGTTCCTATAGCACATGTGCCCATGTCGTGCAAAAAAACTCTTGATTTTATCGCGCTCCGAGTATTTAGTAATATTGACGCCGCATCGTTACCGCAGAACGTCTACTACCGTGTCATCGCCGTCCGTGAGGGGAGGCCACGCACCGGAGACGCGTCCCGCCTCTTCGAACATTCCACCACACCACCGCGCATGTATGAGGGCCCGGTGCGACGCTCCAGTGGCATTGCTACCCCCAGTGCCCCCGTCCCGCCTAACCCTGTAGCGTTTGACCACGGGATCTAGCCCTTTGACTTTGCACGGACGGGCTTTGACCAGTGGACCTCCCCACCCGGTTGTGTTAGGTCAGCCCATAGGAACACTTTGGAGCAACATCCGGGCCAGACCCACAGCAAGATCCCCTCCGTGTAGACCCCACGCGTCCGTTTCCCCCCTCCAGGTGCCGGCGGCGGTGCCGTCTGTGAGGGGGCACACCCCAGACACGCGTGCCGGGCGTTTGCAACCGCCACAACACTTCCAGACTTGTGAGAGGCCGCCTACGAAAGATTTGGCGGCATGCTAGCCCCCGGAGGCCGCCGGCCACAGCCGTAGACGCGCGAAGGGCAATCCGCGTAGAGGGAATTTTTCGGATACTTCTCCATCACCAAAAATTATGAAAAAATACCATCGTTCCTATAGCACATGTGCCCATGTCGTGCAAAAAAACTCTTGATTTTATCGCGCTCCGAGTATTTAGTAATATTGACGCCGCATCGTTACCGCAGGACGTCTACTACCATGTCATCGCCGTCCGTGAGGGGAGGCCACGCACCGGAGACGCGTCCCGCCTCTTCGGACATTCCACCACACCACCGCGCATGTATGAGGGCCCGGTGCGATGCTTCGGTGGCATTGCTACCCCCAAGTGCCCCCGTCCCGCCTAACCCTGTAGCATTTGACCACGGGATCTAGCCCTTTAACTTTGCACGGACGGGCTTTGACCAGTGGACCTCCACACCCGGTTGTGTTAGGTCAGCCCATAGGAACACTTTGGAGCAACATCCGGGCCTGACCCACAGCAAGATCCCCTCCGTGTAGACCCCACGCGTCCGTTTCCCCCCTCCAGGTGCCGGCGACGGTGCCGTCTGTGAGGAGGGCACACCCTAGACACGCGTGCCGGGCGTTTGCAACCGCCACAACACTTCCAGACTTGTGAGAGGCCGCCTACGCAAGATTTGGCGGCATGCTAGCCCCCGGAGGCCGCCGGCCACAGCCGTAGACGCGCGAAGGGCAATCCGCGTAGAGGGAATTTTTCGGATACTTCTCCATCACCAAAAATTATGAAAAAATACCATCGTTCCTATAGCACATGTGCCCACGTGGTGCAAAAAAACTCTTGATTTTATCGCGCTCCGAGTATTTAGTAATACTGACGCTGCATCGTTACCGCAGAACGTCTACTACCGTGTCATCGCCGTCCGTGAGGGGGGGCCACGCACCGGAGACGCGTCCCGCCTCTTCGGACATGCCACCACACGACCGCGCATGTATGAGGGCCCGGTGCGACGCTCCGGTGGCATTGCTACCCCCCAGTGCCCCCGTCCCGCCTAACCCTGTAGCGTTTGACCATGGGATCTAGCCCTTTGACTTTGCACGGACGGGTTTTGACCAGTGGAGCTCCCCACCAGGTTGTGTTAGGTCAGCCCATAGGAACACTTTGGAGCAACATCCGGGCCAGACCCACAGCAAGATCCCCTCCGTGTAGACCCCACGCGTCCGTTTCCCCCCTCCAGGTGCCGGCGGCAGCACCGTCCGTGAGGGGGGGCACACCCCGGAGCCCCAAGACGGGCGTCTACGCATGCATGAACACTTTCACATATGCATCGGGACCCGTGCGATGTTTGGTGACATAGCTACATCCTGAATCCCCCCACCAACCAGAATTCCTTCCGTGTCGACCGTTTCCCCCCTCCGTGACACGGCGATAGCGACGTTCGTAACGGGGGGCAATCGATATACCATCGGGTATGTTTTTTTAGATAAGGCATAATTACCTTATGCAAAAGCAAAAACTAAAATAAAGTAAAAATAACAAAACAAAGTAAAAATAAAAAAATAAAGTAAAATATACGGATCGATGACGGAGGTCGTCCCACGGATCGATGACGTGGCGTGGCACACGGATCGATGATGTGGCGAAGGGGCCTATGCCGACGGCTGTGCCGTAGGCATACCTCTGCCACAGATAACCAAAGTAAAAATAAAAAATTAAGTAAAGTAAACATATGCCGACGGCAAGGCCGTCGGCATATCTGTGCACACACGGATCGATGACGTGGCGTGGCACACGGATCGTTGACGTGGCAGAGGGGCCTATGCCGACGGCTATGCCGTAGGCATACCTCTGCCACAGATATGCCGACGGCCGCCGTTACCGCCCGTCGGCGTAGGATCAACACCGTCAAATGGTCAGCGCTGACCGGGCAGGTGGGCCCGGGCTATGCCGACAGCCTGTCCTACGGGCCCCGTAGGCGTAGCTCAGGCGGTCCCGACGGCCTCGTCTATGCCGCCGTCGGCATAGGTCCATAGATGCCGACGGGGGCCGTCGGCATAGGCGAGGCCATCGGCAACCCCAGTTTTTCTGGTAGTGCACCTCATCAAGTAAAATCTAAGTGCGCTACGTTACGAAGCAGGTCTGCCTTCTCCACCTTCCCTCCCCGGCGGCCGCCATCATCGCCCCATCCCCGCCGGAGCCAGACAAAACTTATTGTACTAGACAGTCAGGAAGTCGTCGTGCTAAGGTCCTATAGGACTAATGCACCAGAACAACAACCGCCACCGATGAAGAGAACGGTAGATCAGAAGGATCCAACCTAAAGACACAGGAACATAGACAAACGAAGATCGGATCAGAGCAGATCCACCAAAGACAACCACCAACTAAATCCTGCGAGATATGCCGAAGACACATTTCCACACGCCCTCTAAAAATGCTAGGCACACCACCGGGATGGGGGCAAGGTGGGGAGAAACTTATTCCATCTTCAGGAAACCGTCGCCATCTCACCTTCCAGAGCAAGACACAAAGCCTAAGAAAACTGAAATGGATTCCTCCCGCCGGATCATCAATGTTGTGAGGAGCATGCTTTACCTTAAAACAGAGCCCTCCCGCCGGACTATCAATGTTGCAAACAGCATGCTTTCTTAGAGCACTCTCCTTTGCAAGATCCCATCTTGGCCTAAAGGCAACCATCTCTCGTCCACACTATTCTTTCCTCCCACGTGGATATATGGGGCAGCTGTTCATGCTGGCGTGTAGTACATGCCCTTAAGAAGCTTTGGTGTCTAAACTGACCAACTGCAAGTCACGATAATGGGCAACAATACGCCGTGGATTTTCAACGGATAACCATGATGAGTAACTGAATCCACAAGGTGATTTATAGTATGGTTCACCTTTGAATGATTTTAGAAAGGGAACACATCAAAATGACGAAGTACCTCCATCCAGAATTAACTGCCGCTGAAATGAGTGTATGTGTAGATTGACTCATTTCAGCGACAGTTAATTCCTGACAGAGGAAATAACTACAATTTTAGCGGTACACTGTCCACATTTCAGTACTTAATTATATACGAAATTATTTGGAAATAAACTTATTAAAACTATTGAGTTATACCCACATCGAAGCGTAAGCTTTATAATAGTTTTCTTGCAAAGTTTGAACCATCGGCTGGATATGAAGGACTGGTGCCCCTGCGGCCTCCATGGTGTCATAGATACCTATAAAAAATTCTAGCTCCATTATCCATGCTGCAAACTTCCTTTTGTGAAACTATTCACGCCATTGACTTGGTAAGCTATGTCTGTTTGTAATTTTGGTTATGTGCATCACATGATGCAGAGGCCGGCAGGTTTTCCCCTTTTCGAAAAAATGACTCTTTGGTAGTTCAAACCCAAAAGCTATTAAAAAGTGCAGTAGAGTCTTACTGTCAGTTAAAGAAAAAGCTTGGTAAGCTGTGACAATAAGCCGAGGAAGATAAATTCAGAATCAACACATGATGACATATACACTATCGTTTGCTAGCTCGTACTTTTGTTTCTAGGTTTGACTAGTTTAATGTTTGAGTAAATAGCCTGCCTAGTCAGCAGTGACTATGGCATTCCAACTCCGATCGACGTGGACGGCTTTGATATCAATTTCCATTCAACACATAGTCTCAACTACTCCAAGCCAATCAACCGGAAGTGCAGAATTCTTTGAACCATTCAATCATCTGCTTGCATGATCGAACATGAGTGGATGCTGCATTCGAGAAAGCAATGTTTGCTTTTTCTTGAAAAGGAGGGTTTACCCCTCTGCATCAAACGATGCCCACTGTCATATTTAGCAAGTAATTCCGTACACCTTCTTTCAAAACTCAAAAGGGAAGCCTCCTAGCGAGGTTACACATTCTAGTTCAAACTATATGTTCATGTAGGGAGTCGCAGCCAGTTTCAGGAACCATAACAAAATGATAATGCAAATTTGGGTAGAATGATTTTCACAGAGAAACCAAACAATGTAGATTTACAAAGTAATCTCGCACCCCTTGGTGTCCATGGGACACTGTCTCCCACCGAAAGGTAATTCACCAACTCCCGCCAGAATGGTGGGCTGGGGTACAAGCACAGTCACTCAACGATTCTGTATAGAGATTGGAAGCGTCATTGAGTAACCGAAATCAAGGATATATGTCCACTTTTTTGCTTCACCACGTATATTTCCTCTGTTCATAAATAAATGATATTTTAGACGACAGTGGTACGTCCTCTAACCTATACCTTTGACAATTATCGTTGTAGTCATATATTTTAGTATAAAATTACAAATTTGGATCAAAAGAATGTTTTCCCTGAAAATCAGATGGTGCTGTCATTATCAATCAATATTTTAGTATTTATTAGTAGTAAAATGCTTGCTAAGAGTCATCTTTTTACGAACAGAGGTAGAAATCTAGACTTCAACTAAGATTGTGTAATTGTTTTGTAAAATCACCCGATACAGCTCGAAGATGTACAAATCACATCACAAGCATCTCTGATCTAACCAAGCGCATGCCGGAACGAGAAACCATTGTGTCCAGAGCAGAAATATCAATCGTAGATATTGGGGAAGATCAATATACAATATACAAGCACTTAAAAGACAGGCCAAGCAAACCATTTATTTTCCACACAGGCAACACATTATGGGGCTGAAGGTTTGCTTCTCGTGACTCCGGTGGCCTCCCCGAAGCTGCAAAACGTCTCCAGATGAATTATCCTTCCCTCGCAGGACGTGGGGGCGGGTGCAAGAATGGTGGCCTGTGACCCGGGAAGTCGCCGTGAGTTGACGGGCAAATCACGGCTTCACCGGTGTAGCTTAATGCTTTTACTTACTGAGTCTATCCAGTCATTCCGACTGCTACTTGACAGCTGCCATTTCAACCCACACAACTCTCAAATACTCGGAACCAAGCCAATGCAATGTACCAGGATTTCCGTTTAATAAAAGACAAAAAAATCTACCAGGATTCCAGAAACTACATTAGTTAATCATCTGGTTACGAGATCAAATATATGTGTGGATTCTGCAACGAGTCGTTCGTCAAAAAGCATGTTTTTGCTTGTAGACCAAGGTTTGGCAATGGAAGTGCTCACAATTAGCAGCACCAATAGGCTTTGCTTGTTACTACTTTCTAAACGCTCTTATATTTCTTTGCGGAGAGAGTAGTTACTACTATAATTTTGTCCTGATCGGCCGATGGATAGGCCTGCTCTCCCCTGCTGCAGAGGCATGGCGGTGTTCATCCTCTGGTCTTCCTTCCGGTGAACGTGTCTGATGACCGGCTTGTCCTCGGCAAGCCACTCTGCCTGGCATGAAGATTCGGATCAGGTACGAGACGGGCACCAGGGAGTGGCTGGTGTCCTAAGGGGCCCTGTGACCCCTCGCCGGCACACTTCTCCTACGGCGTGTCGGCCCGACTACATTCGTGCAATTATTCCCTCTAGGATGTGGCACCAACGGTGTCCCAAAGTGCCCCATGGAAGGGGTGCCTAGTGAATTGCAACTACTTCACGGAGAATGCCAGCATAGAAGTTATTATCTACTCCCTCCGTCCCAAAAAACTTGTCCGGCCTACAGCCTCTCTGACGGAGCCCCATGTTGTTGCCGCTAGGGCCTGGCTACCTCTCCTCTAACTCAAAAACGGAGGAAGAAGAAGATGGACACGAGAGATTTTCCGGCCGGCGCACGAACGCCCAAATCTTTTCCTCTTTACACTGGCTACATCGCTACAACACCGGCTCCCCTCGATTAATACATCAGGAGGCCTTTTATACCCGGCTGCACACACATCATCCGGCCACCACACCGGCCACTAACTCCACGCACGCACGCACTAGTGTAGCTAACAAACTCACTAAGCCAGCTACATGCACGGCGTCCATATCCATGATGCATGCATGCACTAACCAACTAACCTGCTAACTACGGTGCATGCGCGTACACAGGAGACCCGGCCATGCGGGCTAGCTAACGAACCAACGCACCAACCCTCCACTCTCGCCAACGGCCGCTGCCTTACGAGCCGGATCTGGAGCGCTTACCCGCGCGTGCACGCCAGTCATCGCCTGGAGGCGTGGTTTACTCCCAACACCCCACACACCAGGTACGTCTTGACCTACTTTGGCGAGATCCAACTCCAAAGCTGCAGCGCCAGGTCATCATCATCGGTAGTTCTCTCGAAGTCGCAATCCTCCGAATGCACCCTCTAAGGCTATTGCGGCCCGAATAGGTTTTTTTTTGAAGCTGCTACGACGGGCAAAAGCCGGCCTGAACCATTTTCATTTTCATAAACCAGAACAAGATACAACGCAACGACTACAATATGTAGCACACGACACCCACAAGAAGGTACAAGGGAACGGAGAGAGAGAACCGAAACGAACTATGCCTAGCAGTACAAGCCTTGAACCTGGCCTCCAATAGAACTGGAACAAACCGAGAAGAGAAGGGAGGAGTCTTGTTGGATCAATCGAACGGATACTCGACGTCGAGATGATGGAGGGGAAAAAGTCCCCGGGCTGCCCAGCGATCACTCTTGAACTTGAAGACCTAGGAGAGTCACAACGCCGTCGAAGGGCATCCCATCACCGAGGTGACATCGCGAGAACGGAAGTCGCTGATGCCACCGAAGGGAAATGTTCCACCGAGACGAGCACTGCACCTCCTCTTGGTGTCACATCGACCACCTTCACCAAATGAGCAAACCTGGGCACCAAACAAAGCAACAAGAGCCTGTAACATCTTCAAAGGACGACAAACACCGAGACCTCACCGCCGCCACGAACATCCATGAGAGGAGGCCAACCAGAGCTAGAGAGGGAACCAGAACTTAGCATGCCCCGAATCAACACAGCACTTCCACCACCACCACCTACAGAACACATGCCCCAGCCGGCCACCCACGAACCCAAACCTCCCCCTACAGCCAGCCCCATAGTGACACCCCTCCAAAAGAACTCCACAAATGACGTCTCCAAGGAGAAAGGGATGGAAAACCAACACCGTCATCCGATCTGGCAACGCCCGATCTAAGGTTTTCACCCGGAGTCTGGATCAAAGTGTTGTGGGTTGCAACAGGATCCTCGACGGCACCGCCAAGGAGGGAAGCGACGTCCACAGACGCCGTTGCCGCCGGCATCGACAAGGTCTTTGCAAGATTTTCATCCAGATCTATGCAACCCACCCCATCAGCTCCCAATGCAGCCGACGCCACCAAGGGAAAGCCGTAGCAGACCGGTTCGCACAGCCGCGCAAATCTGGGCGGACAGCACGAACCCATGCCGCACTCGCTACAAGGGAATGCAGGCAACTCGCAGAACTCGCTGAAGGGAAGATCACCACCCGCCGCCGCCTGCCTCCACCACCAGAGCCGGACGTGAGCAGTACGTCCCCGCCGCCACCGCCACAGGCCCACCAGGCCCAGATCCAGCCCGCTCGGACCCCAGGATGATGCCCTGTCGCCGCCCGCTCTCCACTCCACGACCTCACGCCCACCACCGCCGGGGATCCGCGCTGACTGCGGCCGCCGCCAACCTATGCCAAATCCACCGCCCGCCCGCGCCAAGTTCGCGCAGCCACCCCCACATCTTCCACCGCCCGGCGACAAGTGCTGGAAGGGACAGCCCCGCCGCCGCCGTCCGCTGGAGAGGGCTTTGCCCGCCTTGCATCCTCCGGCTGTGGCGAGGGAGCGACGAGGAGGAGGGGTCTCGGGTGGCGGCTAGGGTTTCACCACCCGAGTTGCAAGTGTCGCGATGGCTTCGAGCCAAGTAGCCAGGAGTGGTACAGCGGCATGTTCTCGAAAGGGTGCGGGCAGCAAGAGCCACTACGAGGGTGTACGTCGGCCGAACTGGAATATGTCTATTAGCAAGAACCACATTGCATGGCAGCGTTCCATGTAAGGTTCTCCAAAGAAAAAAAATAACTTTCGCTGGACAATTCACTTGTCAAAAAAAAACTGAGTGGTTCGTGTGAAAAACATAAATGAAGATTATGACATTTAATTCTCTAGGGGACATTAGCTGGTCAAGAAGTTGCTATCAAGAGGCTAAGTAAGGATTATCAACAAGGAACAAAGGAATTCAAGAATCATGTTATATTAATTGCAAAATTGCAGCACCGAAACTTGGTTCAACTTCTTGTATGTTGTGGGGAGGAAGATGAAAAGTTGTTGATTTATGAGTATCTACCTAAAAAGAGCTTAGACGATACCATTTTTGGTACATATTCTAAGAAAACAACATACTTCTCTTAAACAGCTGGATGACTTTTTTGCATCTACTCATATTTTATAGATAATTCAAGAAAATTGTTATTGGATCGGGCCACACGATCTAATATAATCAAAGGGGTTGAAAAAGGACTTCTTTATCTCCACCAAGATTGAAGACTGACTATAATTCGTAGAGATCTCAAAGCTGGAAATGTTTTGCTAGATGGAGAGATGAAGCCCAAGATAGTTGATTTTGGGATGGCAAGAATATTCGGAGACCATGAACAAAGTGAAAATACCCCACGTGTCGTTGCAAAATAGTGAGTGTCAGTAGCAAAAATTCGTATTAGTTTTTGAATAAATCTAGTACCCTTTTGGTCAATCATATATTAGACATGATTAAACAGTGGTTACATGGCTCCTGAGTATGCAATGGAAGGCGTCTTCTCTGCCAAGTCTGACATTTACAGCTTTGGTGTTTTACTACTGGAGGTTGTAACAGGTATAAGGAGAAGCTCTAGTTGTCAAATCATCGGCTTCCCTTGCCTTACTGTCTATGTGAGTACACAAGACTTCCCTCATATTTCATTTACTAAAGTGGGTAAAATTTGGGGATCATTTTAAAGTTTGACAAATACATGAATAGAAATATGATTCTTTGTTGTTTCAGTCATGCAATATGTGGAAGGAATAGAAGACAAAGGGATTAGTAGACTCATCTATAATAGATACTTGATCACTAGATGAAGTTTCGCTTTGTGCCCATGTACTACCTCTGTCCTGGTTTAGTGGTCCCTATTGTATTTTGTGCCAAACTTTGATCATAAATTTCACTAACAAAATGTTCATGCATGTCATCAAATATTATTTCAGTGGAAACTATGTTCAAATACGAATCCAACGATATAATTTTTGTTAACACGCATTAACATTTTGTTAGTTAAATATTTGGTCAAAATTTGGCAAAAATTATAAACGGGACCAATAAACCTGGATGGAGGTAGTAGCACTCTTGTGTCTCCAGGAGAATCCAGATGATAGGCCAATGATGTCATATGTTGTGTTTGTCCTGAGAATGGAAGCACGACCCTTCCAGCCCCAAATTGCCCTGCATACATTGCACGACGAAGTGTTGAAATGGAGCAAATCTGAAATGATATTCGAGCTTCCGAAAAAAGTTTTACACTTTCTGAGATAGTGGAGCAACGAAACAATAATTCTTGAGTTTCAAATGTATCCAGACACTCTTGAAACTTAACTGCACCGAACACTGTCGACATAATGTTTGGCTCAACGAAATAGTGATTCATCACTTGTTGTTTAATAGTCATTATATATTTATATTTGAATGTGTTTTATGTTCTTGTATTTGGCTTTGATGGTAGTCTCTGTTAATAAGATTTTGTAGTTACAAAGAATTCATGATTCATAGAAGAACTTTGTCCAAGAAAATGATTTCACATTAGATATAAGGCATTCGGCGGTGGCATTCCTTTATGTGTTCTTGTAGTGGGAGTTGTACGTACTTTTTATAAAAATGGCAGGATGGTTCGGGCAAAATTAGGGTCTGACTGAAGGAAATATGCCCTAGAGGCAATAATAAAGTTATTATTTATTTCCTTATTTCATGATAAATGTTTATTATTCATGCTAGAATTGTATTAACCGGAAACATAATACATGTGTGAATACATAGACAAACAGAGTGTCACTAGTATGCCTCTACTTGACTAGCTCGTTGATCAAAGATGGTTAAGTTTCCTAACCATAGACATGAGTTGTCATTTGATTAACGGGATCACATCATTAGGAGAATGATGTGATTGACTTGACCCAATCTGTTAGCTTAGCACTTGATCGTTTAATTTGTTGCTATTGCTTTCTTCATGACTTATACATGTTCCTATGACTATGAGATTATGCAACTCCCATTTACCGGAGGAACACTTTGTGTGCCACCAAACGTCACAACGTAACTGGGTGATTATAAATGTGCTCTACAGGTGTCTCCGAAGGTACTTGTTGGGTTGGCGTATTTCGAGATTAGGATTTGTCACTCCGATTGTCAGAGAGGTATCTCTGGGCCCACTCGGTAATGCACATCACTATAAGCCTTGCAAGCATTGCAACTAATGAGTTAGTTGCGGGATGATGTATTACGGAACGAGTAAAGAGACTTGTCGGTGACGAGATTGAACTAGGTATTGAGATACCGACGATCAAATCTCGGGCAAGTAACATACCGATGACAAAGGGAAGAACGTATGTTGTTATGCGGTCTGACCGATAAAGATCTTCGTAGAATATGAGGAGCCAATATGGGCATCCAGGTCCCGCTATTGGTTATTGAGCAGAGAGGTGTCTCGGTCATGTCTACATAGTTCTCGAACCTGTAGGGTGTGCATGCTTAACGTTCGTTGGCGATATAGTACTATGAGTTATGTATGTTGGTGACCGAATGTTGTTCGGAGTTCCGGATAAGATCACGAACATGACGAGGAACTCCGGAATGGTCCGCAGATAAAGATTGATATATGGGATAATAGTGTTTGGACTCCGGAAGGGTTCCGGAATTCACTGGAAGGGGTTCCGGATGTTTCCCGAAATGTTTGGGTACGAGAACACTTTATTTGGGCCAAAGGGGAAAGCCCACAAGGTTTTTGGAAAGCGCAAAAGGAAGTTTTGCGAAGTCCAGGGGCCAGACGCCAGGGTCCCTGGCATCTGGGTCCAGACGCCGGGAACCCTGGCGTCTGGCCCTGGAGTCCGAGAAGGGCTCTTGCCTTTCGGGTGAAACCGAATTTGTGGAGGCTTTTACTCCAAGTTTCGACCCCAAGGCTCAACATACAAACAGAGGGGTAGGGCTACCACCCAAGACACATCAAGAAACACCAAGCCGTGTGCCGGCTACCCCGTCCCCTCTAGTTTATCCTCGGTCATAGTTTTCGTAGTGCTTAGGCGAAGCCCTGCGGAGATTGTTATTCACCAACACCGTCACCACGCCGTCATGCTACCGGAACTCATCTACTACTTCGCCCCTCTTGCTGGATCGAGAAGGCGAGGACGTCACCGAGCCGAACATGTGCAGAACTTGGAGGTGCCGTGCTTTCGGTACTTGGATCGGTCGGATCGTGAAGACGTACGACTACATCAACCGCGTTGATATAACGCTTCCTCTTTCGGTCTACGAGGGTACGTAGACATACTCTCCCCTCTCGTTGCTATTCATCACCATGATCCTATGTGCGCGTAGGAATTTTTTTGAAATTACTATGTTCCCCAACAGTGGCATCCAAGCCAGGTTTTATGCGTTGATGTCATATGCACGAGTAGAACACAAGTGAGTTGTGGGCGATACAAGTCATACTTCTTACCAGCATGTCATACTTTGGTTCGGCGGTATTGTTGGATGAAGCGGCCCAGACCGACATTACATGTACGCTTACGTGAGACTGGTTCTACCGACGTGCTTTGCACATGGGTGGCTGGCGGGGTGTCAGTTTCTCCAACTTTAGTTGAACTGAGTGTGCCTACGCCTGATCCTTGAGAAGGTTAAAACATCACTAACTTGATGAACTATCATTGTGGTTTTGATGCGTAGGTAAGAACGGTTCTTGCTCAGCCCGTAGCAGCCACGTAAAACTTGCAACAACAAAGTAGAGGACGTCTAACTTGTTTTTGCAGAGCATGTTGTGATGTGATATGAGATGATCATGTTTTGTAACCGAGTTATCGGAAACTGGCAGGAGCCATATGGTTGTCGCTTTATTGTATGCAATGCAATCGCCCTGTAATGCTTTACTTTATCACTAAGAAGTAGTGATAGTCCTAGATGCATAAGTTGGTGAGACGACAACGATGCTATGATGGAGATCAAGGTATCGCGCCGGTGACGATGGTGATCATGACGGTGCTTCAGAGATGGAGCAAGCACAAGATGATGATGGCCATATCATATCACTTATATTTTGATTGCATATGATGTTTATCTTTTGTACATATTATTTTGCTTAGTTCGACGGTAGCTTTATAAGATGATCTCTCACTAATTATCAAGGTACAAGTGTTCTCCCTGAGTATGCACCGTTGCGAAGTTTTTTGTGTTGAGACACCACGTGATGATCGGGTGTGATAGGCTCTACGTTCAAATACAACGGGTGGAAAACAGTTACACACGCGGAATACTTAGGTTAAACTTGACGAGCCTAGCATATAACAGATATGGCCTCGGAACACTAGGACCGAAAGGTCGAGCATGAATCATATAGTAGATATGATCAACATAGTGATGTTCACCATTGAAACTACTCCATCTCACGTGATGATCGGACATGGTTTAGTTGATATGGATCACGTGATCACTTAGAGGATTAGAGGGATGTCTATCTAAGCGGGAGTTCTTAAGTAATATGATTAATTGAACTTAAATTTATCATGAACTTAGTCCTGGTAGTATTAGCATATCTATGTTGTAGATCAATAGCTCGCATTTAGCTTCCTTATTTTATTTTTAATATGTTCCTAGAGAAAACTAAGTTGAAAGATGTTAGTAGCAATGATGCGGATTGGGTCCGTGATCTGAGGTTTATCCTCATTGCTGCATAGAAGAATCATGTCCTTGATGCACCGCTAGGTGAGAAACCTATTGCAGGAGCAGATGCAGATGTTATGAACGTTTGGCTAGCTCAATATGATGACTACTTGATAGTTTAGTGCACCATGCTTAAACGGCTTAGAATCGGGACTTCAAAGACGTTTTGAACATCATGGACCATATGAGATGTTCCAGGAGTTGAAGTTAATATTTCAAGCAAATACCCGAGTTGAGAGATATGAAGTCTCCAACAAGTTCTATAGATAAAAGATGGAGGAGAATAGCTCAAGCAGTGAGCATGTGCTCATATTGTCTGGGTACAACAATCTCTTGAATCAAGTGCGAGTTAATCTTTCAGATAAAATAGTGATTGACAGAATTCTCTAGTCACCATCACCAAGTTAGTAGAACTTCGTGATGAACTATAATATGCAAGGGACAACAGAAACGATTCCCAAGCTCTTCGTGATGCTGAAATCGACGAAGGTAGAAATCAAGAAAATCATCAAGTGTTGATGGTAAACAAAACCACTAGTTTCAATTAAAGGGACAAAGGGAAGAAAGGGGAACTTCGAGAAGAACTGCAAGCAAGTTGCTGCTCAAGTGAAAAAACCAAGTCTGGACCTAAGCCTGAAACTGAGTGCTTCTACTGCAAAGGGACTGCTCACTGGAAGCGGAACTACCCCAAGTAATTGGCGGATAAGAAGGATGGCAAAGTGAACATAGGTATATTTGATATACATGTTATTGATGTGTACTTTACTAGTGTTTATAGCAACCCCTCAGTATTTGATACTAGTTCAGTTGCTAAGAATAGTAACTCGAAACGGGAGTTGCAGAATGAACAGAGACTAGTTAAGGGAGAAGTGACGATGTGTATTGGAAATGGTTCCAAGATTGATATGATCATCATCGCACACTCCCTATACTTTCGGGATTAGTGGTAAACCTAAAATAAATGTTATTTAGTGTTTGCGTTGAGCATGAATATGATCGGATCATGTTTATTGCAATACGGTTATTCATGTAAGTTAGAGAATAATTGTTGTTCTGTTTACATGAGTAAAACCTTCTATGGTCATACACCCAATGAAAATGGTTTGTTGGATCTCGATCGTGGTGATACACATTTTCATAATATTGAAGCCAAAAGATGCAAAGTTAATAATGATAGTGCAACTTATTTGTGGCACTGCCGTTTAGGTCATATTGGTGTAAAGCGCATGAAGAAAATCCATGCTGATGGGCTTTTGGAATCACTTGATTATGAATCAGTTGATGCTTGCGAACCATGCCTCATGGGCAAGATGACTATAACTCTGTTCTCCAGAACAATGGAGCGAGCAACAGATTTGTTGGAAATCATACATACTGATGTATGTGGTCCGATGAATATTGAGGCTCGCGGCAGGTATCATTATTTTCTGATATTCATAGATGATTTGAGGAGATATGAGTATATCTACTTCATGAAACACAAGTCTGAAACATTTGAAAAGTTCAAAGAATTTCAGAGTGAAGTGGAGAACCATCGTAACAAAAATAAAAGTTTCTACGATATGATCACATAAGTAAAATATTTGAGTTACGAGTTTGGCCTTCAGTTAAAACAATGTGAAATAATTTCACTACTCACGCCACCTGGAACACCACAGTGTAATGGTGTGTCCGAACGTCGTAACCGTACTTTATTAGATATTGTGCGATCTATGATGTCTCTAAACGATTTACCACTATCGTTTTAGGGTTATGCATTAGAGACAACTACATTCACGTTAAATAGGGCACCATCTAAATCCGTTGAGACGACACCGTATGAACTATGGTTTGGCAAGAAACCTAAGCTGTCATTTCTTAAAGTTTGAGGTTACAATGCATATGTGAAAAAGATTCAACCTGATAAGCTCAGACCCAAATCGGAGAAGTGCGTCTTCATAGGATATCCAAAAGAAAATGTTGGGTACACCTTCTATCACAGATCTGAAGGCAAGATATTCATTGCTGAGAATGGATCCTTTCTAGAGAAGGAGTTTCTCTCGAAAGAAGTGAGTGAGAGGAAAGTAGAACTTGATGAGGTAACTGTATCTGCTCCCTTATTGGAAATTAGTTCATCACAGAAATCTGTTCCTGTGACTACTACACCTATTAGTGAGGAAGCTAATGATGATGATCATGTAACTTCAGATCAAGTTACTACCGAACCTCATAGGTAAACCAGAGTGAGATCCGCACCAGAGTGGTACGGTAATCCTGTTCTGGAGGTCATGTTACTTGACCATGACGAACCTACAAACTATGAGGAAGCAATGATGAGCCCAGATTCCACGAAATGGCTTGAGGCCATGAAATCTGAGATGAGATTCATGTATGAGAACAAAGTATGGACTTTGATTGACTTGCCTAATGATCGGCGAGCCATCGATATTAAATGGATCTTCAAGAGGAAGACGGACGCTGATAGTAGTATTACTATCTACAAAGCTAGAATTGTCGCAAAAAGGTTTTCGACAAGTTCAAAGCGTTGACTATGATGAGAGTTTCTCACTCGTATCTATGCTTAAGTCTATCCGAATCATGTTAGCAATTGCCGCATTTTATGAAATCTGGCAAATGGATAAACAAAATGCATTCCTTAATGGATTTATTTAAGAAGAGTTGTATATGATGCAACCAGAAGGTTTTGTCAATCCTAAAGGTGCTAACAAAATATGCAAGATCCAGCGATCCATCTATGGACTGTTTCAAGCATCTCGGAGTTGGAATATACGCTTTGATAAGTTGATCAAAGCATATAGTTTTATACAGACCTGCGGTGAAGCCTGTATTTACAAGAAAGTGAGTGTGAGCACTACAGCATTTCTGATAAGTATATGTGAATGACATATTGTTGATCGGAGATAATGTAGAATTATTCTGCAAAGCATAAAGGAACGTTTGAAAGGAGTTTTTCAAAGAAAAACCTCGGTGAAACTGCTTACATATTGAGCATCAAGATCTATAGAGATAGATCAAGACGCTTGATAAGTTTTTCAATGAGTACATACCTTGACAAGATTTTGAAGTAGTTCAAAATGGAACAGTAAAAGAAAGAGTTCTTGCCTGTGTTACAAGGAGTGAAACTGAGTAAGACTCAAAGCCCGACCACGGTAGAAGATAGAAAGAGAATGAAAGTCATTCCCTATGCCTTGGCCATAGGTTCTATAAAATATGACATGCTATGTACCAGATCTATTGTATACCCTACACTGTTTTTGGCAAGGGAGTACAGTAGTGATCTACGAGTAGATCACTGGACAGCGGTCAAAATTATCCTTAGTAAAATAAGGATATGTTTCTCCATTATGGAAGTGACAAAAAGGTTCGTCGTAAAAGGTTACGTTGATGCAAATTTTGACACTGATCCAGATGACTCTAAGTCTCAATCTGGATACATATTGAAAGTGGGAGCAATTAGCTAGAGTAGCTCCGTGTAGATCATTGTTGACATAGAAATTTGCAAAATACATACGGATCTGAATGTTGCAGACCCGTTGACTAAACTTCTCTCACAAGCAAAACATGATCACACCTTAGTACTCTTTGAGTGTTAATCACATAGCGATGTGAACTAGATTATTGACTCTAGTAAACCCTTTGGGTGTTGGTCACATGAAGATGTGAACTATGGGTGTTAATCATATGGTGATGTGAACTATTGATGTTAAATCACATGGCGATGTGATCTAGATTATTGACTCTAGTGCAAGTGGGAGACCGAAGGAAATATGCCCTAGAGGCAATAATAAAGTTATTATTTATTTCCTTATTTCATGATAAATGTTTATTATTCATGCTAGAATTGTTTTAACCGGAAACATAATACATGTGTGAATACATAGACAAACAGAGTATCACTAGTATGCCTCTACTTGACTAGCTCGTTGATCAAAGATGATTAAGTTTCCTAACCATAGACATGAGTTATTATTTGATTAACGGGATCACGTCATTAGGAGAATGATGTGATTGACTTGACCCATTCCGTTAGCTTAGCACTTGATCATTTAGTTTGTTGCTACTGCTTTCTTCATGACTTATACATGTTCCTATGACTATGAGATTATGCAACTCCCGTTTACCGGAGGAACACTTTGTGTGCCACCAAATGTCACAACGTAACTGGGTGATTATAAAGGTTCTCTACAGGTGTCTCCGAAGGTACTTGTTGGGTTGGCGTATTTCGAGGTTAGGATTTGTCACTCCGATTGTCGGAGAGGTATCTCTGGGCCCACTCGGTAATGCACATCACTATAAGCCTTGCAAGCATTGCAACTAATGAGTTAGTTGCGGGATGATGTATTACGGAATGAGTAAAGAGACTTGCCGGTAACGAGATTGAACTAGGTATTGAGATACCGACGATCAAATCTCGGGCAAGTAACATACCGATGACAAAGGGAACAACGTATGTTGTTATGCAGTCTGACCGATAAAGATCTTTGTAGAATATGTAGGACCAATATGGGCATCCAGGTCCCGCTATTGGTTATTGACCAGCGAGGTGTCTCGGTCATGTCTACATAGTTTTCGAACCCGTAGGGTCCGCACGCTTAACGTTCATTGACGATATAATACTATGAGTTATGTATGTTGGTGACCGAATGTTGTTCGGAGTTTCGGATAAGATCACGGACATGATGAGGAACTGCGGAATGGTTGATACGTCTCCGTCGTATCTACTTTTCCAAACACTTTTGCCCTTGTTTTGGACTCTAACTTGTATGATTTGAATGGACCTAACCCAGACTGACGTTGTTTTCAGCAGAATTACCATGATGTTGTTTTATGTGCAGAAAACAAATATTCTCGGAATGACCTGAAACTCCACGGGAGGTCTTAGAAAAAATAATAAAAAATCCTCACCAAATATGAAGACCAGTGGGCCCACACCCTTCTCACGAGGGTGGGGGCGCGCCCCCCTACCTCGTGGGCCCCCTGTTGACCCTCTGACGACCACTCCAACTCTATATATTTGCTTTCGGCGAGAAAAAAATAAGAGGGAAGAAATCATCGCGTTTTACGATACGGAGCCGCCGCCAAGCCCTAAAACCTCTTGGGAGGGCTGATCTGGAGTCCGTTCGGGGCTCCGGAGAGGGGGATTCGTCGCCGTCGTCATCATCAACCATCCTCCATCACCAATTTCATGATGCTCACTGCCGTGTGTGAGTAATTCCATCATAGGCTTGCTGGACGGTGATGGGTTGGATGAGATTTATCATGTAATCGAGTTAGTTTTGTTAGGGTTTGATCCCTAGTATCCACTATGTTCTGAGATTGATGTTGCTATGACTTTGCTATGCTTAATGCTTGTCACTAGGGCCCGAGTGCCATGATTTCAGATCTGAACCTATTATGTTTTCATGAATATATGAGAGTTCTAGATCCTATCTTGCAAGTCTATAGTCACCTATTATGTGTTATGATCCGTTAACCCCGAAGTGACAATAATCGGGATACTTACCGGTGATGACCATAGTTTGAGGGGTTCATGTATTCACTATGTGCTAATGCTTTATTCCGGTTCTCTATTAAAAGGAGGCCTTAATATCCCATAGTTTCCAATAGGACCCCGCTGCCATGGGAGGGTAGGACAAAATATGTCATGCAAGTTCTTTTCCATAAGCACGTATGACTATATACGGAATACATGCCTACATTACATTGACGAACTGGAGCTAGTTCTGTGTCACCCTATGTTATGACTGTTACATGATGAACCGCATCCGGCATAATTATCCATCACTGATCTGGTGCCTACGAGTTTTCCATATACTGGTTTACGCTTATTTACTTTTCCGTTGCTACTGTTACAATCACTACAAAATACCAAAAATATTACTTTTGTTGTCTTTACTTTTGTTGCCGCTACCACGACTATCATATTACTTTGCTACTAAACACTTTGCTGCAGATACTAAGTTTCCAGGTGTGGTTGAATTGACAACTCAGCTGCTAATACTTGAGAATATTCTTTGGCTCCCCTTGTGTCGAATCAATAAATTTGGGTTGAATACTCTACCCTCGAAAGCTGTTGCGATCCCATATACTTGTGGGTTATCAAGACCTTTTTCTGGCGCCGCTGCCGGGGAGCATAGCTCTATTCTTTGAGTCACTTGGGATTTATATCAGCTGGACACTATGAAGAACTTCAGAGATCCAAAAACCAAGATCTATCCCTCAACCACGAGGGGAGGTAAGGAACTGCCATCTGTCGGATTTCGGGTTCCGGCAGACCCTTGAGGTTCGAACACTGGGGTGCGCGCGGAGATTTCGCCTTCTACCTACCTGCACCCCTCCGCCTCGCTAAGATCTAAGCTATGGAAAGAACAGCACAAGAGACACAGGGTTTATACTGGTTCGGGCCACCGTTGTGGTGTAATACCCTACTCCAGTGTGTGGTATGGTGGATTGCCTCTTGGGCTGATGATGATGAGCAATACAAGGAAGAACAGCCTCGCGAGGGTCTGTTCTTGGCTGAGGGGATGAACTGCTAGGAGGAGTTCAGTCACCCTTTCTCTCTCTCTCTCTTCTCGATTCTCTCTCCGATTTTGATCCCTCTACCCTGTGGGTGGCTAGTCCTATTTATATGCAAAGGCCCTGGGCCTCTTCCCAAATATTGAGCGGGAAGGGCGCCAACAATTGGCCATTTTGAAGGGGAACATCTGGTACACTTATCCTGACTGAAGTTGGTCCTCGCCTGCCAAAGGCTCTGGTGGTGACGCTGGATTGGGCTCCACAATGACTTCCTCCCTGCCCTTGGACTGGTCTTGGTCTCGTTGCACCGAAATGGGTGCCTTTGCTTGATGCTCTCGCTTGCGCTTGCTCCCTTTGCACCAAAGAGGAAAGGAGGACACTGCGCGGGCTGGCCGCCTGGCACCCTTGGTCGTCATGGCTTGCGTCATGGGCACCTCGTGAGGTACCCCGCCTTGATCTCTCCGCCTCCTCGCGAGCCAGCCTGATGAGGCCGTGCCTGAGGAAGCTCCGTGTCGTCCTCCCCGCGAGGCTTGACCCCTCGCGAGGGTCTTGGGTCCGTGTTGATGAAGATGGGCCGTGCTGGGCCCCTCCTCGAGCCACGCTGCAGGCCGCAGGCAGGCAAGTCTGGGGACCCCCGTTCCCAGAACGCCGACAGTAGCCCCCGGGCCCAAGGCGCACCCGGACTCGGCCGTGCAGGGAGGCGAAAGGGCAAGAGCGAAGCGCCGCGGGCCCTAACAGCCTGCGGCCTTGTGCGCCGCGTGGCGGTTGATTGTACGTGGGCGTCTCCACTTCCCCATGGCGCCTCGGCAACTGCACCGATTGGACAAGTCCCTGCATGCAAAGCGGGTCATGATTACCTGCGATCGTGGGGGCCGACGGTTGGCCCTCGCCGGCTATAAGTACGGATCGACGCACGCCCTTCCAGTTCATCCCCCCTTGCTTCTCCTTCTTCTTCATGGCCCCATCGAGGAGGTTCTCGGCCGCAGAGAAGGGGAAGGCTCGCTAGGTTGAGCCTGCCTCTCCCCCGCCCAAGCGCGGCCGAGGGCGCCCTCGCAAACATCCTGTGGACACCACGACAGCTCCCTGCGGCCGTGGAGATGATTTCCAGCATGGTGACGGGCGGACTGCTATGGCCGGGGGCGCGCTTCGGTCGCGCGTTCCCCTAGGCCGCGCTTTCGCGCTGCAGAGGTGCTACCGGAATTTGTTGTGTGGTCGGCGGAGCCGACTAGCACCCGGCTTCAACTTCCTCACTTCCTTCTCGGCGAGCTCTCGGCCGGCGCCCTGGGCGGCCTCTGGCTTCAGGCAGACGGCTGCTGCAGCCGGACCTCATGGGCTTCACTGGAGGTCTCCGCAGCCGGGAGCCTGGCCTTGACCCGCGGTTGGCAGACGTTTGCCCGCGCGCGTGGCCTGAGCCGTCGGTGCATCCTGCACTTCAAGTTTGACGGTGATGCCACCCTCCACGTGAGGGTGTTAGGGGAAGATGGTCGCCGCGCAGGGTGCTGCCCTGAGGAAGACGATCGCGGCCGGGAACCCAGCCTCGGCGATGATGGAGAGGACAGCGCTCGCGTGATTGGCGGCGCTCAGGGTTCCCCAAGCTTCACCGATTCTTCTTCAGCTGGCGACTCTTCTAGCGGTGGCCGCGGTCAGCCTCCACGCCGTCGTACCTGCTTGGGAGGTGGTAGCTTGTCTGCCCGCCGTCGTGCCTCGGTGAAGCGCGAGAGGTAGTTTTCCTGAGCCCCGGAGGCAGCTCGAGTCTTCCCTGCAGGCCGGTGTGAGGCGAGCTGCGCCTGATTTGTTCTTTATTTTCCTTTTTCCTACGTAAAAAGACAGTAGCGTGGAGCCCCGCGGGGGTGTGTTTGGGTTATTGTTGTTAATCATCGCTTTGCTTCCGTTATCGTGCCTTCTGGCTACGTGCCCGCGCGTGGATAGTTCCCAGCCCCAGCCGTGGGGGGGCGACCGACCTAGGCCCTGTGTTCGTGTCGCGGTGCCCGTGGGGCACGGACTGGAGGGGTGCTCCAGTAATGGACCCAGGTCGCGAAACCTTTGAACGACTAGGACAGGAACACTCGCGAGGGCGCTCGGCTGCCCCCCCTCGCGAGGCCTTGCATAAGAGAAATCGAGGCAGGAGAGTGAAAAGTCGAAGAACCACAAGCCAAAGACGGCAACAACTTCAATAAAACTTCGAGTGAGAATGAATAAGCCAACTGCGGAAAGTAAATGAAAAATCCGCGTCCGGCACCTAATCTAGTCTTCGACGTCTTCTCACCAGCGCAGAGCTAAGTGCTGCCACTGGGCGTGGGAGGGAGCCCCAGGGCCTGAGGCCGGCGCTCCTGAGACTCCGGGGCGTGTACAGCCCCAACTCATTATTACGTGAGAGTGTCACGGGCGGCGAGCTTCACAGGTGTTGGCCTTCTTCACAGGCTCCGGGCCTTTCTTGGGGGAAGCAGGCTTCATGGGCATTTGCCCTCTCCACAGGCTTCGGGCCCTTTCCAAAACACGACAGCTTCACAGGCATTCGCCTTCTTCACAGGCTCTGGGCCTTTTCCAAAATGCGACAGCTTCATAGGCATTCGCCTTCTTCACAGGCTCTGGGCCTTTTCCAAAACGCGACAGCTTCACAGGCATTCGCCTTCTTCACAGGCTCTGGGCCTTTTCCAAAAAGGATAATCTTCACAGGCATTCGCCTTCTTCACAGGCTCTGGGCCTTTTCCAAAAAGGATAATCTTCACGGGCATTCACCTTCTTCACAGGCTCTGGGCCTTTTTAGGGGTAGAACCTCCGGAGGTGCTAGATGTTCCATGCGTTCTGGACCGGCACCCCCTCCTGAGTCTCCAAGCGCGCAGAGCCGGGCCTGGAAACATGAACAACCTTGAACGGGCCCTCCCACATGGGAGAGAGCTTGTGCAGTCCCTCCCTGGAGAGAACCCGCCTGAGCATGAGGTCTCCTACCTCGAGAGTTCTGGGGCGGATGTTGCGGCAGTGATATCATCGCAGTGCTTGTTGGTACCTCGCCGCTCGCAGCGCGGCTTCTCGGTGACGTTCCTCCCCAGCACGAGGTCCATCCCCCGCATGGCATCCTGCTGCGCCTCGTCGAACGCTAGGACCTGCGCGGAGCGATGTCTGACCTCGTGAGGGAGGACCGCTTCGGCTCCGTAGACCAGGAAGAACGGGGTCTCTCCAGTCGGCTTGGTCGCGGTTGTGCGGATGGACCACAACACGGACTGAAGCTCGTTGTACCAACCTCTGCCGCAGGCCTCCAGCTTCTTCTTGAACGTCCTGGTCTTGAGGCCCCTCAGGACCTCTGCGTTGGCTCGCTCGGCCTGGCCGTTGCTTCGGGGGTGCGCCACCGAAGCATAGCATATCTGCGTTCCAAGGTTAGCACATTATGTTTTGAAGAGGTTACTGGTGAACTACGAACCGTTGTCTGTAATGATGCGGTTCGGCACCCCGAACCGGCTCACGATGCCCCTGATGAACTTGACCGCGGAACCCGCGGGGATGGTGCGGACGGCCTCTACTTCAGCCCACTTGGTGAACTTGTCCACGGCGACGTAGAGGTAGCAGTAGCCCCCTGGCGCCCGAGGAAACGGGCCCAGGATGTCCAGCCCCCAGACTGCGAATGGCCACGAAAGGGGTATAGTCTGCAGGCCTCCTGTCGGCTGATGGATCCGCTTGGCATGGAACTGGCAGGCATCACAAGCTTTCACCAGTTCGACGGCGTCATTGAGTGCGGTGGGCCAATAAAACCCACTACGGAACGCCTTGCCGACGAGGGTCCGTGATGATGAATGATGTCCATAGTCTCCGCCGTGTATATCTTCCAGCAGTTCCTTTCCTTGCTCTCTGGAGATGCAGCGCAGGGATACATCGTTTGGTCGCTTCCGGTAGAGCTCTCCATCCTTGATGCAGTATGCCGTGGCCTGCAGTGCCAGATGCTCCGCTTCCTCCTCCTTCTCCGGCAGGGTCCCTTGTGTTAAGTAACTCCAGAGCTCTGTGATCCAGCACCCCTCCTGACGTTCCATCGTCAGGAGCAGGCGTGCTCCTGAGGCCGGGCCACAGACCGGGGCTCCTGAGGCAGGTGGCTGGGGGAGCTCCTCCCGAGGCTGAGCCGTGTTTGACAATGACGGCAGGGCTGAGGGCTTGAAGAGCCGCTCCTCGACGACGCCAGGCTCTTGAGGTAACCTCCTGGACGCCCGTTTGGCGATGTCGTCGGCCTCCTGATTGGTGCCACGGGGCACATGCTGCAACTCCAACCCCCAGAACTGCTTCTCCATCCTGCGGACCTCCGCAAGGTAGGCTTCCATGTGCTCATCTTTCGGCTCGTACACCTTGTTGGAGAAATTTACAAGGAGCTTCGAATCGCCCTTGATGGTGAGGCGTTTCACCCCCAGGGTAGCTGCGGCCTTCAAGCCCGCTATTAAACCTTCATACTCCGCTATGTTGTTGGAGACCTTTTCACCTTGCTGGAAACAGAGCTGTACAGCGTAGTAGAGCTTGTCCTGAGTGGCCGATATAAGCACCGCCCAGCCCCAGCACCATGCCTGGAGAACGCCCCATCGAAGTACATGACCCAGCCTTCTGGCGCCCCGCTTCCCGGGGAGAGGGACCGATCCTCGTCGGCCTTGAGGCCTGGTGCCTCCATCCATTCTGCCACAAAATCCGCTAATGCTGCTCCCTTGATGACTCTGGTCGTGCTGAATTCAAGATGAAACGCTTGCAGTTCTATGTTCCACTCAGCGACCCTTCCAGCTGAGTTAGGGCTCCTGAGCACTCTCTCCAGGGGGTATGACGAGACGACCTTGATGGGGTGACCCTGAAAATAGTGCCGCAGCTTGCGCGAGGCCACTAGTAGCGTGAGGAGGAGCTTCTGAGGCATGGGGTACCATGCCCTCGCGTCCCGCAACACCGTGCTGACGAAGTACACTGGGTGCTCAACGAGGTTGGGTGCGTCAGTGCTGGTGGCGCCCTCCGGAGACCATGGTGCCTCCTGAGGCGATGAGGCCTCCTGAGGCTGGCCATCTGGGAGAGGGGCCTCTTCCGCCTCCGATGCACTCCTCTGCGGCGGCTGATCCTCCTCAGCCGCGGTGGCGGTTTCTGTGGGCCTTCCTTTTTCCTGTTTTGCCTTGTCCCGGGCTGCTGCTGTGGTTTTGATTCGACGCTCCTCCCTAACCGCCACCAGGGCTACGCTGGCGGAGTAGGGAGTGGCGGCGAGGTAAAGCACCAGGGGCTCTTGAGGGCGCGGAGCCACCATGACCGGAGGGCTGGTCAGGTATCTCTTGAGATCCTGGAACGCCTTGTCATCCTCTTCAGTCCATTCAAAGGGCCCCTTTTTCTTCATTAGCTGGAAGAAGGGCAGCGCTCGCTCCCCCAACTTGGAGATGAAGCGCCCTAGCGCGGTCACGCGCCCAGTGAGCTTTTGCATTTCTCTGAGGGTCTTTGGCGGGCTCATGTCCTCGACCGCCTTGACCTTTTCCGGGTTAGCCTCGATGCCTCGGTGGGACATGAGGAAACCCAAGAGCTTGCCCGAGGGGACTCCGAACACACACTTCTCTGGGTTGAGCCGCAGGTTCACTGCGTTGAGGCTCGCGAAGGTTTCCTCCAGGTTTTGTATCAGGGTCCTAGCCTCTCGAGACTTCACCACAATGTCATCGACGTAAGCCTCAACATTCTTCCCGAGCTGCAGGCCCAAGGTGATGTGCATCAGCCGCCGAAAGGTCGTCCCTACATTACGCAGCCCGAATGGCATGCAGGTGTAGCAGTACACCCCACACGAGGTTAGGAAGGCTGTCTTTTCGACGTCTTCTGCTGCCATCTTGATCTGGTGATACCCAGAGAAGGCATCCAAGAAGCATAGCAGGTCGCATTCTGCAGTGGAATCGACGATCTGGTCGATGCGGGGGAGCGGGAACGGATCTTGCGGGCATGCCTTGTTGAGGTTGGTGAAGTCGACACTCCCTCCCTTCTTTGGCACAACGACAGGGTTGGCCAACCAATCCGGGTATCGGACCTCGCGAATGACCCCAGCGGCTTCTAGTTTGCGAGTCTCTTGGACGATGAAGGCCTGCTTTTCTGTGGACTGCCACCTTGCCTTCTGCTTCACAGGGCGCACATTGGGGCACACGTTGAGGTGATGCTCAATTACGCTCCTAGGGATCCCCGCCAACTAGTCAGGCTCCCAAGCGAATACCTTCTTGTTTGCGCGCAGGAACCTGACCAGGGCCTCCTCCTGCTCGGGCTCGAGGTTGGCGCCTATGGTGAAAGTGGCATTGGTGGACCCGTCCTCATCGACGGGTATCTGCTTGGTTTCTACCTTGTTTTGGGTGAACAACTGTTTCTTCTTGGCGGGTGTAGCCCCCTTGGGCTCGGGGGTCTCCGAGTTGGCGGGCTGTGCCGACACCGCCGTCTTGAGGCGAGCTTGAGCACTCGCAGCGCGTCTCCGGTGTCCCCGTGCACGGTGAGGACACCGCTGCTCCCGGGCATCTTCATGAGGTTGTACGCCGGGTGCGTCGCGGCCATGAACTGGGCCAGTGCTGGGTAGCCGAGGATGGTGTTGTAGGGGAGGCTGATGAGGGCGATGTCGAAGTCGACCAGCTTCGTGCGGAAGTTATTGTAGGTGCCGAAGGTTACTGGGAGCCGGATATGTCCCAAGGAGCTGGATGATCCGCCCCCAACGCCTGAGAAGGGCCGACTGGGTTGCAGCCGTTCCAGGGGTATGTAGAGGAGGTTGAAGGCCTCAACCGAGAGCACGCTGAGGCCCGCACCACCATCGATGAGAGTTCTGGTGACGGCCACCTAGCAGATGGTGGGGGTGCACAGCATGGGGAGCGCACCCGAGCAGGCCGAGTTGGAGGGGTGGTCCTCCGAGCTGAAGGTCAGGCCGGCCTTGGGCGCCGCCCGATCCGGGAGAGCCCCCTACCGCGTGGAAGCGGCACTGTCCCAGCGGATGAACGGCTTGACGTGGTGACTCGTAGGCGGCGCCTGCGAGCCGCCCAGGAGGGCCGCGACGACCGGGGGTGTTGGTGTAGCATGGTGGGCGGGAAAGAGGCTGCGGAGCTCTTCCCAAGAGGCCACGGAGGCTGCCGGCAGGTGGAGCAGCCATGCGCGCGGAGCGCCGGTGAGGGCCATGGGGAGCCAATTGGCCATGACCCTATCGTCACCTCCAGCTTCGAGGATGGCCTCCTCGTACGCCAGCAAGAAGGCCAACAGATCAGTCGCGCCGCTATAGCCCGGCGACGTCGTTGGCTTGAACTTGTCCGGCCACCGTACCCGTTGCAGGGCTGGGGCTAGGGCTCGGAGCCCCCTGGCCCCCGTGCTGGCGCCGGCGGCCGGAGCGGGCGGCGCGCTACTCATCGCGAGGCAGGTCGTGGCGGTGGCGGAAGGGAAAACTCTGGTGCACCCCTACCTGGGCCAAATGTCGGATTTCGGGTTCCGGCAGACCCTTGAGGTTCGAACACTGGGGTGCGCGCGGTGATTTTGCCTTCTACCTACCTGCACCCCTCCCCCTCGCTAAGATCTAAGCTATGGAAAGAACAACACAAGAGACACAGGGTTTATACTGGTTCGGGCCACCATTGTGGTGTAATACCCTACTCCAGTGTGTGGTATGGTGAATTGCCTCTTGGGCTGATGATGATGAGCAATACAAGGAAGAACAGCCTCGCGAGGGTCTGTTCTTGGCTGAGGGGATGAACTGCTAGGAGGAGTTCAGTCACCCTTCTCTCTCTCTCTCTTCTCGATTCTCTCTCCGATTTCGATCCCTCTACCCTATGGGTGGCTAGTCCTATTTATATGCAAAGGCCCTGGGCCTCTTCCCAAATATTGAGCGGGAAGGGCGCCAACAATTGGCCATTTTGAAGGGGAACATCTGGTACACTTATCCTGACTAAAGTTGGTCCTCGCCTGCCAAAGGCTCTGGTGGTGATGCTGGATTGGGCTCCACAATGACTTCCTCCCTGCCGTTGGACTGGTCTTGGTCTCGTTGCACCAAAATGGGTGCCTTTGCTTGATGCTCTCGCCTGCGCTTGCTCCCTTTGCACCAAAGAGGAAAGGAGGACACTGCGTGGGCTGGCGCCCGCCTGGCACCCTTGGTCGTCATGGCTTGCGTCACGGGCACCTCGTGAGGTACCCCGCCTTGATCTCTCCGCCTCCTCGCGAGCCCACCTGATGAGGCCGTGCCTGAGGAAGCTCCGTGTCGTCCGCCCCGCGAGGCTTGACCCCTCACGAGGGTCTTGGGTCTCTATTGATGAAGATGGGCCGTGCTGGGCCCCTCCTCGAGCCACGCCGCAGGCCGCAGGCAGGCAAGTCTGGGGACCCCTGTTCCCAGAACACCGACACCATCTAGCTCTGCACTTGATTCACCTTCTGTTATGAGTAAGTTTGCGACACCTACACCTGCTTCTGCTATTCGTTCTGATATGTCGCATGTTATTGATGATGCCACTTCCGCTATGCATGATACTTATGATGACACTGCTTCTATGCCTGATACTACTGTGCCCCTTAGTGAATTTCTTGATGAACAAATTTCTAGGGCTAGAGAAAGATAAATTATTGAATCTAAATACGGTGATGATAGTGATGATGAAAATATGCCTGTTATTCCTGAGGGTTATTTATTTGATCAAGATGCTTCTTTAGCTATTTTAGCTTCCAGAGATAGATATGAGCTCAAGAGGTTATTGATTAAAAGGAACAAAGAATCACTTAGAGATAAAATGAAATCCGATCCTGCTTTTGCTACTTCACCTATATGTGTTCCTGATAAAGTTATGAATTCTCTGTTGATCCTAATATAATTACTTTGGTTGAATCTGATCCATTTTATGGCTATGAATCTGAAACTGTTGTGGCACATCTTACTAAGTTAAATGATATAGCTGCCCTGTTCACTAATAATGAGAGATCACGTTACCTCTATTTACTCAAAATATTTCTGTTCTCATTAAAGGGTGATGCTAAGATATGGTTTAATTCTCTTGATCCTGGTTGTGTGCGTAGTCCCCAGGATATGATTTATTACTTCTCTGCTAAATATTTCCTTGCTCATAAGAAATAAGCTGCTTTGAGGGAAATATACAACTTCGTGCAAATTAAAGAAGAGAGTCTCCCACAAGCTTGGGGAGGCTTCTCAAGTTACTTAATGCTTTGCCTGATCATCCTCTTAAGAAACCTGAAATACTTGATATCTTTTATAATGGACTAACCGATGCTTCCAGAGATTACCTGGATAGTTGTGCTGGTTCTCTTTTCAGGGAAAGAACACCGAATGAAGCTGAAATTCTATTAATAATATGTTGACAAATGAAAATAATTGGGCACCTCCTGAACCAGCTCCTGAGCCAACTCCTACTCCAATTACTGAGCCTATTCCTAAACCAACTCCGAAGAAGAGAGGTGTTTTATTTCTCAGTCCCGAAGATATGCAAGAGGCAAAGAAATCTATGAAAGAAAAAGGTATTAAAGCCGAAGACGTTAAGAATTTACCTCCTATTGAAGAAATACATGGTCTTAATATACCGCCTGTTGAAGAAACATATGATCTCAATTATTTATTTACCGAAGAACCTCCTGATCCCGATATCCCGACACAGGTAGTAAAGTTAAATTCTCTCTATAGATATGATAAAGCTGAAGTCCCTCCTACTAAAATTGCTAGTCAATGCTTGGATGAGTTTGATAATTTTATGTATAAGCAAGATGACTTCAATGCTTATTTTGGTAGATAATTAAAAGAAAATGCTTATATGATTAGACGCTTGGGTGATTATATGGCTGATATTAAAGGTGAACTTAAACTTATTAGCAAACATGCTTCTATGGTTACCACTCAAGTAGAACAAGTACTTAAGGCTCAAAAAGAAGTGCTTGATGAAATGAATAGTAAGAAAAATGATTATGCTGTTAGAGAGGCTACTAGAACTGGTAGAATGACTCAGGAAACTTTGTATCCTGAAGGCCACCCTAAGAGAATCGAGCAAGATTCTCAAAGAAATAATATTGATGTTCCTAGTTCTTCTAAAAAGAAGAAGAAGAAAAATGATAGAGCTGTGCAAACTTCTAGTGAGCCTATTGCTGAACCACCTGATAATCCAAATGATATATCTATGTCTGATGCTGAAACACAATCTGGTAATGAACATGAACTTAGCAAAAATATTAATGATGATGTTCATGATGATGTTCAACCTAGTAATGACAATGATGTAGAAATTGAACCTGCTGTTGATCTTGATAACCCACAATCAAAAATCAACGTTATGATAAAAGAGACTTTGTTGCTAGGAAACATGGTAGAGAAAGAGAACCTTGGGTTCAGAAACCCATGCCTTTTCCTCCGAAACCATCCAAGAAAAAGGATGATGAGGATTTTGAGCGCTTTGCTGAAATAATTAGGCCTATCTTTTTGCGTATGAGATTAACTGATGTGCTCAAAACGAACCCTTATGCTAAATATATGAAAGATAGCATTACTAATAAAAGAAAGATACGGGAAGCTGAGATTTCCACCATGCTTGCTAATTATACTTTTAAGGGTGGAATACCAAAGAAACTTGGAGACCCCAGAGTACCTACTATACCTTGCTCCATTAAAAGAAATTATATTAAAACTGCTTTATGTGATCTTGGAGTGTTATGCCTCTCTCTTTATATCGTAGACTTGACTTGAATAAGATGACACCTACTGAAATATCTTTGCAAATGGCTGATAAATCAACTGCTATACCTGTCGGTATTTGTGAGGATGTGCCTGTTGTGGTTGCAAACGCTACTATTTTAACGGACTTTGTTATTCTTGATATTCCCGAGGATGATAGTATGTCTATTATTCTTGGAAGACCTTTTCTTAATACTGCAGGGGCTGTTATTGATTGCAACAAAGGCAATGTCACTTTTCATGTTAATGGCAATGAGCATATGGTACACTTTTCGAGGAAACAACCTCAAGTTCATAGTATCAACTCTATTGGAAAAATTCCATCAATTATATTTGGAGGTTTTGAATTTCCTCTTCCTACTGTCAAGAAGAAATATTATATTCTTATTATTGGGGATGCGCATATCCCCGTTGAGGTAACTTAGTGTTATTCGAAATTTCTCCGGTTTCATGATTATCGGAATGAGTTTGTTAACAAGACTTGATCAACCTTGTTAGTGGATTCTTTTTATGAGCATGAGATGGATGAAACTAGAAGCACAAACTTCTGTACCCCACTTTTACTTTCTGTCATTTATATTAAATAAAGTAAAAAATAGTATTTTCTGTCTGTTTCCTGACTTATCCGTGCAATATAAAAATATCCCGAAAATAAAAGTCCTCAGAATGCCATGCCAATTTAATATGATTTTTTCAGGAATATTTGAGAATTTACTGTGCAAAAATTACCGCGGGAGGAGCTGCCACCTGGCCACGAGGGTGGTGGGCGCCCCCCCCTATAGGGCGCGCCCCCTGCCTTGTGGGCCCACGGTGGCCCTCCTCCACTTATCCCAGCACCCATCTTCTTCCTCTATCTCACACAAACCCGGAAAACCAACTCAAGCACGAGTTCCAGACACTTTTGCTGTGATTTTCGATCTCCTTGCTCAAAGCACCTCTCGCAAAACTGCTTGAGGAGATTGTTCCTTAGTATGTGACTCCTCCATTGGCCCAATTACTTTTTGTTCTAGTGCTTTATTCTTTGCAAATTTGTGCTGCATAGGTGACCATGTTCTTGAGATTGCATGTCAAATTTATATGGTTCCAAGTAGTTCTAATGCTTGATATAGGCTCTAGGCACTTGTAGGAGTAGTTACTATCAGTTTTATTGAGTTTGGTTTACTTTTATTTTGAAGTTACTAAAAATTTCAGAATTTTTCAGAGAAAAAAAATATGTTTAGGAAGATGTTCCAAGGTGGTTCCTCTAAGAAGTAAGGACCCAGGATTGCTATGCGCGATGCTGACGAGGATCCACCAAGAGACGCTCCAGTACGGCCTTGCGACTGGCCGTCGGAAAATTTTATGGACCGTGCGGGAATTAAAGAAGAATTCAAAGCATATTTGCGCAATGCCGGTCTTGAGGATTTTGAGGCTAAAAAATGCCCCCGGTATCATGATCTCACAAGTTCATTTGTGAGGAGGTTTGAGTATTCATTTTCGCGTAATTCTTCTTCAGTCATGTTTGATCTTTATGACAAATCTTATACCATGGACTTAGAGGATTTCACTTCTGCTTGCGAACTTCCATCATGGGGCAGTATTAGGGATCCCCCTAAATCTGAATTTAGAAAATTTCTTGCTAGTATAACTGTGGGGGAATCCAGAGATATAACGCAGGCTACCATTGGGAGCATTCACTTTCCTGCTATACATTATTTTGCTCTCTTCATCGGTAGATGCATAAATGCTAAGGATGAAGCATGTCACATGTGTGTCCCTGATCTTAGCATTCTTAGGAGTGCTGTGTTAGGAGATCAATCTTATCATATGGGAGCCATTGTAGCTCGTAGGTTGCATCATAATAGACATAATGGAGATTTCTTTGGAGGAATTTACGCAACCCGCTTAGCTCATTTTCTTGAAATAGACATTCGTGAGGGTGATATGGAGTTTCCTCCTGCATATTTAAATTATAACTCTATGGCTTCGCACCAGTTTGTCGAGAGGCCTGAATCACCTCTCTTATATCGCTTATTTTTTGATAAACGACGTGTTTTCTGTATTACTCTCCCTGCTCCTGCCTTCTTTGATTCATAGACAAAAGGAAGATATGTTATTACCAGAGAGGAGGCAGAAGAGTACGAGAGGAGAGCGGAGGCAGCCCGTCTCCATGCTGCAGCTCAGCAGGCGATAACCGCTGCACATCAGTATGATCCCAACTATCCTTCCTCATCACAGTACGACCCCAACAACTATTATTATGGATATCCACCAGGCCAGCCGTGGCCATAGACCAACTTAGGCCAAAAGCCTAAACTTGGGGGAGTACATATTTCTCACCGATATTACATTTATGTTCACACACACTCATTGCTAGATGTCGGTGCTCATACTTTTTCACTGTAATATTCATGCTAGTTTATTTTCTTTTTCCTGCTTTCTTCTTGTGTGTTTGTTAAACCTTAAGAAAAACCAAAAAAAATAGTAGTAGTTTATTTCTCTGCTGTAGTAGTAATAACTAAAAAGAAAACCCAAAAATATTTCCCGTTCTTCTTTTGCTTGTTGGGAGCTTTCCCGTGTAAATAGTTTTTTTTTCCTTTTCTTTGGGGGTCAACTTGAGAAGACCATAATTAAATTGTTGAAGTGGCTCTTATATGCATTATTCTTGATTTAACCAAGAGCCCATATTGCTTTGTCTTCTCCTGTTTATTGAATGCTCGCAGATTTCAGCTTAGTCCAATGCACGTGCACTCTTATTATTATTCACACCGTTCGGTCATGCACGTGAAAGGCAATTATGATGATATATGATGGACTGACTGAGATGAGAAAAGCTGGTATGAACTCGACCTCTTTTGTTTTTGTAAATATGATGAGCCCGTCGTTCTTGATTCAGCTTATTATGAATAAACATGTTTGCAATGATAATTAGAGATCAGAGTTGCTTGTGCCATGCTTGATTAGCTATGAGTTATAATGATTTACCTTATATGCCAACATGCTATTGAGATGATTATGATGGAGTGGTATCCTCCTTTGAATGATTTAAGTGACTTGACTTGGCACATGTTCACGCATGTAGTTGAAACAAAATCAACATAGCCTTCATGATATTTATGCTCATGGTGGATTATATCCTACTAATGCTTGCATCCAATGTTTATTAATTTTAATGCATGTACATGGCTGTTGTGGCTCTCTAGTTGGTCGCTTCCTAGTCTTTTGCTAGCCTTCACTTGTACTAAGCAGGAATACTGCTTGTGCATCCAATCCCTTAAACCCCAAAGTTATTCCAGATGAGTCCACCATACCTTCCTATATGCGGTATCTACCTGCCATTCCAAGTAAATTTGTATGTGCCAAACTCTAAACCTTCAAATAAACATTCTATTTTGTATGCTCGAATAGCTCATGTATCAACAAAGGCTGTCCTTATCTTCCGTGTTAGGCGGGTTACTCTCAAGAGGAGTGGACTCCGCTCCTCACTCACGAGAAAATGGCTGGTCACCGGGATGCCCAGTCCCATGCTTTATGCAAACTAAATCAAAATTAATTGCAAACAAAACTCCCCCTGGGACCTCACGTATGTTGGAGGCACTCGTTGTTTCGAGCAAGCCATGGATTGATGCATGTTGGTGGAGGGGGAGTATAAACTTTACCATTCTGTTTGGGAACCACCTATAATGTGTTTAGCATGGAAGATATCGCCATCTCTTAGTTGTTACGTTGACAATGAAAGTATACCGCTCAGAATACAATTTATCTCGATTTCAAAACCGAGCTCTGGCACCTCTACAAATCCCTGCTTCCCTCTATGAAGGGCCTATCCATTTACTTTATGTTGAGTCATCACCCTCTTATTAAAAAGCACTAGCTGGAGAGCATAGCTGTCATTTGCATTCATCACTGTTAATTTATATTGGGTATGACTATGATTGGATCTCTTTTACCATGAATTACAATGTCTAGTCAGTCCTTGATCTTTAAAGGTGCTTTGCATTTATGTTTTGCGGTCTCAGAAAGGGCTAGCGAGATACCATCTTGTTATATCATATTATGATTGTTTTGAGAAAGTGTTGTCATCTGAGATTTATTATTATGACTTGCTAGTTGATTATGCTATTGGTGTGAGTAATGATGAGAACTGAGAATTATTGCAAGTGTGGTTAGTTATGATCTATGCTGAAAACTTGAATGCTGCCTTGACATAGTTACAACAATAAGAGCAAACAGAGTTTGTAAAAGTTTTTCTTTCTTTCAGTTTGTCAACTGAATTGCTTGAGGACAAGCAAGGGTTTAAGCCTGGGGGAGTTGATACGTCTCCATCGTATCTACTTTTCCAATCACTTTTGCCCTTGTTTTGGACTCTAACTTGTATGATTTGAATGGAACTAACCCGGACTGACGCTGTTTTTAGCAGAATTACCAACATGTTGTTTTTATGTGCAGAAAACAAATATTCTCGGAATGACCTGAAACTCCACGGGAGGTCTTAGAAAAAATAATAAAAAATCCTCGCCAAATATGAAGACCAGGGGGCCCACACCCTTCTCACGAGGGTGGGGGACGCCCCCTCTAGGGCGCGGCCCCCTACCTCTTGGGCCTCCTGTTGACCCTCCGACGCCAACTCCAACTCTATATATTTGCTTTTGGCGAGAAAAAAAATAAGAGAGAAGAAATCATCGCGTTTTATGATACGGAGCCACCGCCAAGCCCTAAAACCTCTCGGGAGGGATGATCTGGAGTCCGTTCGGGGCTCCGGAGAGGGGGATTCGTCGCTGTCGTCATCATCAGCCATCCTCCATCACCAATTTCATGATGCTCACCGCCGTGCGTGAGTAATTTCATCGTAGGCTTGCTGGACGGTGATGGGTTGGATGTGATTTATCATGTAATCGAGTTAGTTTTGTTAGGGTTTGATCCCTAGTATCCACTATGTTCTGAGATTGATGTTGATATGACTTTGCTATGCTTAATGCTTGTCACTAGGGCCCGAGTGCCATGATTTCAGATCTGAACCTATTATGTTTTCATGAATATATGAGAGTCTAGATCCTATCTTAAGTCTATAGTCACCTATTATGTGTTATGATCCGTTAACCCCGAAGTGACAATAATCGGGATACTTACCGGTGATGACCGTAGTTTGACGAGTTCATGTATTCACTATGTGCTAATGCTTTGTTCCGGTTCTCTATTAAAAGGAGGTCTTAATATCCCTTAGTTTCCAATAGGACCCCGCTGCCACGGGAGGGTATGACAAAAGATATCATGCAAGTTCTTTTCCATAAGCACGTATGACTATATACGGAATACATGCCTACATTACATTGACGAACTGGAGCTAGTTCTGTGTCACCCTATGTTATGACTGTTACATGATGAACCGCATCCGGCATAATTATCCATCACTGATCCGGTGCCTACGAGTTTTCCATATACTGGTTTACGCTTATTTACTTTTCCGCTGCTACTGTTACAATCACTACAAAATACCAAAAATATTACTTTTGCTGTCTTTACTTTTGTTGCCGCTACCACCACTATCATATTATTTTGCTATTAAACACTTTGCTGCAGATACTAAGTTTCCAGGTGTAGTTGAATTGACAACTCAGCTGCTAATACTTGAGAATATTCTTTGGCTCCCCTTGTGTCGAATCAATAAATTTGGGTTGAATACTCTACCCTCGAAAGCTGTTGCGATCCCCTATACTTGTGGGTTATCAATGGTCCAGAGATAAAGATTGATATATGGGATAATAGCGTTTGGACTCCGGAAGGGTTCCAGAATTCACCGGAAGGGGTTCCGGATGTTTCCCGAAATGTTTGGGTACGAGAACACTTTATTTGGGCCAAAGGGCAAAGCCCACAAGGTTTTTGGAAAGCGCAAAAGGAAGTTTTGCGGAGCCCAGGGGCCAGACGACGCCAGGGACCCTGGCGTCTGGCCCTGGAGTCCGAGAAGGACTCTTGCCTTTCGGGTGAAACCGATTTTGTGGAGGCTTTTACTCCAAGTTTCGACCCCAAGGCTCAACATATAAATAGAGGGGTAGGGTAGCACCCAAGACACATCAAGAAACACCAAGCCATGTGCCGGCTACCCCATCCCCTCTAGTTTATCCTCGGTCATAGTTTTCGTAGTGCTTAGGCGAAGCCCTGCGGAGATTGTTATTCACCAACACCGTCACCACGCCGTCGTGCTGCCGGAACTCATCTACTACTTCGCCCCTCTTGCTGGATCGAGAAGGCGAGGACGTAACCGAGCCGAACATGTGCAGAACTCGGAGGTGCCGTGCTTTCGGTACTTGGATCGGTCGGATCGTGAAGACGTACGACTACATCAACCGTGTTGATATAACGCTTCCGCTTTCGGTCTACGAGGTTACGTAGACATACTCTCCCTTCTCGTTGCTATGCATCACCATGATCCTGTGTGTGACGTAAGAATTTTTTTGAAATTACTACGTTCCCCAACAGTGACCTTGAGCAGCATAGGTAATGTCCAACATGTAGTTTTCTATAGCTAGTCCCTTCTAAATCTTTTCAAAAAAATCCCTTGTAAATAACTTCTGTATTCTATTTCTTTTGCCTATCTTAATGAAATCAGCAGAGCGCATGTTTTGCATGGTAAAAAAGGAAATTTAGAAACCGGGGTAGGCATACAAAACTCCATGAACAATCTTACTCTTACGGATATATAAGGGCGGTAGAATGATTATGATTAGTCTTATACGTAATTAAAAACATTTCGTTAAAGAAATAAAATGGCAATGTATCAGTTAGTTGGAGGTCGTTATCTTCCAATGTTTTCATTCCTTTTCTGTAGGTATTGCTAGCTATGTCATTTTGCACAGTAAAGTACTTACATTTATACTCCATTCATTTATGTAAGGTGTCTTATTTTTGGTAGTGACCAAGGCACATTATTATATGAAATTTAGGACAAAATCACCCTTGTTAATTTCGTTCATTAGCGGCAAGTAAATCATTTAGGCAAAAGAAATAGATACACATAATCATGAGAGAGATAGTTTCCTTTTTTCTATACAGGGAGAGATACATGCAATCAGGTGAGAGATATTTTCCTTTTTCTAGAGGGCCAAGAATGGAATTACAAGGAATTAGAACAAATACACCTTACATTGTGAAATTTTATCAGAAACTAAATACACATAATATAAAGCAATGGAGGGATTATTAAATAAAAAACATGACCATGCATTGATCCCAATGTTCTCTCTCACTCTCATAATGGAAATTAAGTTGTGGTTTCTTGAAGAAAGAATTGTAGGATAGAATGATGCAGTCGGACGAAATTTGGGCGTCACATTCAACGTTTCGAGTTTAGATAAACATATTGATGGGTGTGAAAACTGAAAAGCATGCGTTCATCTGCAACTGCTAGTCTAAGATGATGATAAAATAAGCATAAACACCATCATCACACCCTTCTCAGCAAACGTGTCCCAAAGGAGAAACCATCGTGTCGTGAGCAGAAATCAACTATGGTAGTTGGCGAAGATCAAAATAAGTAGCTAACTGATAGGTAGGTAGAACATGTAAAAATCAAAATTCAATGAACATTCTGATTATTACTCTTCTAGAGGGAAGATAGGTCAGCTATCCGTCTTCCATACTAGAAAATACATTCCATGAAAGAACACTTAATAACAAAAGTTTCATGAAATAGCTCAAAATTGTTTCATAAGTAGGTCTTATGGTGGTACAATCCATTTGTAGGCTTGTAGCTCCATCACCCATCTGCAAAGTTTTTCTTTTTAAACTATACAGGTTCTTTTTGTTTTTCAGCTGTTACATGACGAGGAAGAGAATATTCAGTCTGCACATTAAAACTGTAGAAAATTCAGTCTGAGAAAGGAAGTACTACATTTTCTGTTGGTACTGCACGCATCTGCCTGTAGGTTTGACCAACAACTTCAAATACTGGGACCCAATAGCCGCGTCGGAGCTGGACCATATATGATCGTGGCCGGGTCAGTATAGCTCAATGTCTCGGTCAATAGCTACTAGTCAAAAATCAATCATTGGTTAGAAGGTTAGGAGGTGAATTGTATTTTTCAGCCACCACCGAGACTGATCGAACGTTATGTTTGACTCGATCTGTATGACTAACTAATGCAAATTTTTCTTTTCGTGGTGGGTGATTTCCTTGTTGCTAGCAATACATCCATATTGTAACTTTGTTAATTTTGAAACTACATGACTCTTCTCTTAAGTATGTGTCTGCGACTACGTAAGTATTATGTGTGCGTCTTTTAGTCATTTCAAAAACATAATGTAGAAAAAGTAGAAAAAACATGGCTATCTAGTCAGCAGTGATGGTGGCATCCAAATTTCAGTGTGGACAGCTGAATTATAAACTACGCACTCAGACTTAGAAACCAACTCTTGAATCCCTCAACTTTCCATTATTCAATCGTTTGCTTCTGCGATAGAACTTTCGTGGAAGCTGCTTTCCTGTGTTCGTGAAAACATATTTACTTGTAGACCAAGGTTCGATGCAAGTGCTATCTCCATTTGGCAGCAACTATATATAGCCTACAGCTAGTTACTGCTTAGTAACGAAGATTTTTGCATTGTCGATTGATGGATTCTCGGGCTCTCTGCACCGTGGCCCTGATCATTTTATTCCTGCCGTTGTGCGGCTCGGACGACCGGCTTGTCCCTGGCAAGTCGCTGTATCCCGGCAACACCATCATCTCCGATGGTGGCACGTTCTCCTTGGGCTTCTTCAACCCCTCCAACTCCACTCCAGCCAAGCTGTACCTTGGTATATGGTACAACAACATCTCTGAGTTCACAGTTGTGTGGGTTGCGAACCGTGAAACCCCAGTCACCAACATCACTTCCTTTGCACCCATGCTCTCCCTCACCAACACCTCCAATCTCATTATCTCCGAAGCTAACAATAGTGGCCGTATCCTTTGGACGACGGCCAACGTGATAACTATTTCCCCGGGCTCATCTACCCCGACGGCGGTGCTTCTGAACACCGGCAACCTCATCATTCGCTTGTCAAACGGCACCACAGTGTGGCAGAGCTTCGACCACCGCACAGACACGCTCCTTCCGGGGATGAAGATGCGGATCAAATACAGCACAAACGGTACTGGGGATCGTCTGGTTTCCTGGAAGGGCCCCAACGATCCCTCTCCAGGGCGCTTCTCCTACGGTGGCGACCCAGACACACCCCTCCAAGTATTCCTGTGGGACGGGGAGAGCTTGGTGACCCGTGGCAATCCCTGGACGGGGATCCAAGTGACTAGCGTCAGCCAAAAACAGCTAGCAGGGACAATGAGTTTTAGTGATCTTATCATGTACATCGCCGTGGTCGACAACGGTGATGAGATCTATGGCACATATAGCCTCTCTGAGGGCACCCCACTCACAAGGTCAGTGCTGACCTACTCAGGTGAGTATTACCTCAAGAGCTGGAGTAGCAACTTGTCGGCGTGGGTTGTCCTTATGAAGTGGCCAGCTGTTGAATGCAACCTCTATGGTTACTGTGGCCCGTATGGCTACTGCGATGAGACGGCGGCACCAGTCCCAATGTGCAAGTGTCTTGATGGCTTCGAGCCAACAAACAAAGAGGAGTGGACTAGCGGCAGGTTCTTGGCAGGATGCCAGCGGAAGGAGCAGCTGCACGGGTGTGATGGTAACTTCTTGGCCTTGCCGGCCATGAAGTCACCAGACAAGCTAGCACTTATTGGAGGGGGCACAAGTACGTTCGAGGAGTGTGCGGCTGAGTGCAACCACAATTGCTCCTGTGTGGGGTACGTGTACCGCAACGTGAGTAGCGGCAGGTCTGGAGGAGACATAACGGCATGCATGGTATGGTCCGGGGGTTGACACCGGAAAGGTAGGCATAGGCGGCGAGACACTCTATCTCCGACTTGCAGGCATGGATGCGGCAGGTGGTAGCAACTTTCAATTTTTCTGGCTTTCTACTACTGGTTTTGTCATTTCTACAATTGGTTTTGTCTTTGCTAATAAAAAACTTGTACTTTTATCAGTCATTCATATTTTATGATATATTTTTGTATGACGCAGGTAAACATAGAAAGATTAATGCGGTCAGGATTGTGCTGTCGTTTTTAGGCAGTGGTGTTCTCGTACTCATATGCATCTCTCTTGCATGGTTAAAATGCAAAGGTATGTTTAGTTGAATCTCCTTACAAGAAAGTTGTGTCTGACGACCAGAATGCTGATTTGAATACATAAACTTAGAATTTGTCCTCTAGTACCACAATATACTTTAGTTTCAAAAAACATGTAAGCCCCTTGAATATGTAAAACTAGAGAAAATAATTTTGACGTGGTTTAATGTGCGGTTTATACTTCATGGGATGTAACATTAACGTGCAATCTACTATATCAACTAAGATGGGCTAGCCCTGCCTCGCCCCTCATGTCGCCCCCGCGGGCGACCCGGGGGAAAACCCTAGCCGCCGCCCCTCGAGTCTCCTCCTCCTCTCCCCCTCCTCGACGCCGTCCATAGCGCCACCGGGCGAAGCCTGGCCGGCTGGGCGGCGGCGGGGCTTCTCCCCATCCTCTCCGTCTTGGCTGGCGCGGGACAGCGGGATTCAGAGGAACGCCAGGTGAACGTGGGGTCCGGCGGCGCGGCGGGCGGGTCTCCCATCGGCGTCGTGCGTGGCGCGGCGGTGGCGACCTGTGTGTCGTGAGGTGGTGGCTGCGTTTGCCTGACCGGTGATCGCGGGTGCCACCGGATCCAGATCGGATCCATCTGGATCCTTTCTTCGGACTCCGTCGGCCGCCGCGGGGTGGTGATGATCGTCGCTGGCCACATCAGATCATTGGATTCGGCGTCTGGAGATCTACAAGGAGTTCTTCTCGATCCTCCTTTCTGGTGGGTTGAGCCCCATGGCTCTTTCATCTTCGCGGGTTTCGGATCGTGGCTTGCCGGATCCGGAGTACACGGAGGTTTGGTGGCATAGCATGGGGACCGGAGGAAACTTTGGTCGGCGTGTTCGGCCCGGCATTGGCGACGTCACTTGACGCTGTTACCCTTCCTGGAGGCGAAGCCGAGGTCCCCCCTATCCACCCCCGAACCGCTCCCGGACGAAAGTCCAAAATTCAGTCTGGATTGGGCGGTGGCGGCGTCCTGCGCGTCGTATCCTCCATGGAGGCACCGTCTTGGGAGGAACTGCTGTTCGGGGGAGAGATGTTGTGGATGGTAGGCTCCGAGTAGCTCCAGCGGTGGCGATGGTGTGGAGGTTGCCAGGTGGTGCGGCGTTGTATCTACCGCGTCATTGACGACGAGTGGTGGCGGCATGGTGCAACCGCATATCGACGACGGATGTGGCTGGATGGACGAGCGCAGGGTGGTCGAGCTGTCTGGCGCCATGGTGGGGTCGACGGCAGACCTGGCAAGGTCTGTGCGTCAGTACCTGCTCTGGAGATGGATCGGTGGAAGAAGGCGGCGGCAGCCTCGGTGAGTGCGCCGGACCAGCGTGTGACCCAGTCCCGGTATGTGGCTAGGATGGGGCATCCGGCATTAGATGTTAGGATTTGGTGCGATGTCTGTTTGGTATTAGGCTCGGACATTCTGCACCACTGCATCAAGGGGGTAGGAGAAGCGATAGATGTTGCCTAGATGGTGACTTCAGGCTTACTGATGTACTTCTTTGTAAGGTCTTTTGTGCTTAATAATTAATAAAGTGGCCGTATGCATCGTCCAAATGCAGAGGCCGAGGGTGCATACTCCTTTTTAAAAAAAAAACTATCAACTAAGATGGAGTCCACATGCACATATGGTTGTAGATTCTCTACATGTCGATCGTAGTGGTTCCATGCTCCGGTGCAGATTTTTGGGACACGGCGACAAGCGAGGATGAAATCGAGTCCCTCCGCACATGCATTTAGATTGATGCTTATTATAGACATTAATAGAATACGTTAGAGATAAAGTAGTGGGAATTCAACGAATACTCATAGGATATGGCTCATGTCAGACCCAATAAATGCAGATGACATTAAGTGCAATTCATCGAGAGGCGAGTTTAAATCACGGAACGATTACTGATTGTGGGTGCTGACCGCCACGATTTTACATTGGAAAGTTATTTACTCCTAAAATACCAGTACGAGATGCATACTTAGCTAATTGAGTGGCTATTATTACCGGCCATTAACATGAACATGAAGACTTGTGAATTACAAGAGCCCTAAATGGAGGGACTAACCATCTGGGACAAATATATCTAGTACTGTAGCAGGATTTCAGAGCGAACAGAGCTGGAATTTAGAAACTGGGAGCGTTGTTTAGTCATTGCTTGGTAAGACGATTACATGGCCACACGTTTGGCCCTATTACTGATTCATCAGAGGCACTAATCTGCTAGCATGATTTTGCTGCCAGGAGAGCAATGAAGGCTGTTCTGTTCAGCATTGGCCCTATTCGATGATACACATACCATAAATAAATATGAAATGCCCAACAAAATTGACATGTCCCCCGCCCAAACAACAATCTGATGATCCTAATTATGATTGGATCTCAGATACCATGGAGGAACCGATGAACTATTGTGCACGTGCATGGAGCAGCACATGAGCACGAGGGTGAACAAAACACGAATCTTAGAGGATTGAACAGTGAAGATATGGACCTCGCCTGGCACCATGACCCATAGTGTATTTTCGTTTCATGCTCATGCTTCATATTATATGTCGATGGGGTTTGAAAAAACAAAGAGAGGTCAAGTTCTGGTGTTATAGACTCGAGGGTTGTGCGTGCACTATGTCAGGTGACAGCCATATTGTCCGTCCCACGATTTTGACATGGTGGCACTTGCCACGTCTGTTATTTCCTCTTGTTATGCAAGTTCATGAAGGGAATAACAATGAAATCAACAATTCCCGGGATCAAATACAACATTTTCTTTCTTGTGCCAATGGTACGCATCTTATAGAGGGGAAATGACTATACCATTGTGTAGGTGCAGGCAAGAACAGAAGATGGAGAAAGCACAAGAATCTAAGATTGGATGGTATAAGTACCTTCGATGAATTTGGGAACGAAAACACTTCTCATGATCAAGCATTGGCATTCGTGAAATTAGAAGAAATTGTCCTCGCTACCCAAAATTTTTCGGAAGGATGCATGATTGGACAAGGAGGCTTTGGAAAAGTATACAAGGTAGCTTGTTTAATATGCAGCTCTTGCTATTGCTTCCAGATTTTGTAAGTGATATTCTCGTATGTAGATCTCAAATCTATATTTCTCTAGGGACTGTTAGGTGGTCAAGAAGTCGCAGTAAAGAGGCTCAGTAGAGATTCTCAACAAGGAACAAAAGAATTCAGGAATGAAGTGATTCTAATTGCAAAATTGCAACATAGAAACTTGGTTCGACTTCTTGGATGTTGTAGTGAGGGAGATGAAAAGCTCTTGATATATGAGTATCTTCCTAACAAGAGCTTAGATGCTAACCTCTTTGGTACGTATTCTAATATAACAAACCATGATTTCCTAAGATAATTCAAAAACATTTATTACTTACATCTGTTTCCTTTTAGACGACTCAAGAAAACAATCACTGGATTGGATAACACGGTTTAGTATAATCAAAGGGGTTGCCAGGGGGCTTCTATATCTTCATGAAGACTCAAGGTTCACCATAATTCATAGAGACCTCAAAGCTGGAAATGTTTTGTTGGATGAAGATATGAAACCCAAGATAGCGGATTTTGGTATGGCCAGAATCTTTGGTGACAACCAGCAAAATGCAAATACCCAACGTGTAGTTGGAACATAGTGAGTATACATTGAAAAAAACTCATATTAACATCTTAATAATTTCAATTCCCATTAGATAACTCTTACAATTGAATTAATCAAATAGTGGGTACATGGCTCCTGAGTATGCAATGGAAGGCGTATTCTCTACCAAGTCTGACGTCTACAGTTTTGGTGTGCTGCTACTTGAGGTTGTAACTGGTATTAAGAGAAACTCCAATAGTCAAACCATGGGATTCCCTAGCCTCATAATATATGTGAGTACACACAAGACTTTTGCGGTTTGATTTCTAAAACTGGATCAAGTTCCAAATGAATACTGACATGATGTTCTTGGTTGTTTTAGTCATGGCATATGTGGAAGGAAGAGAAGACCGATGAACTGCCAGACTCATGTATCATAGATACTTCACCAGACGAAGTTTTGCTTTGCGTCCAGGTAGCACTCTTGTGTGTCCAGGAGAACCCAGATGATAGACCGCTCATGTCATCTATTGTGTTCGTCCTAGAGAATGGAAGCACCACACTTGCAGCTCCAAGCCGGCCCGCCTACTTTGCACGACGAATAGCTGAAATGGATCAAATGGGAAATAATATGCAGACTTCCGCAAACAGTCTTACTCTTTCTGAGATAGAGGGGCGATGAAGTAACAATTGTTTGTTATTTTGTATCAAACACTATGGAGGTGACCTGGCCACAAGTGATTGGGTTGTGGTGTTCTTATTTGCCGTTCTTACATTCGTTCTGTGTGTACCTGTAAAACAATAGCAGGACGGCCGGACAAAATTAGGGTGCATCATCTGTGTACGTAAGTACTAGACTTTTAGCGGTATGCAATATCCAGACTTCCATGCTAAATTAGGCCGACGAATTAGCCTCCATGAAGAGTACGTTTCAATTCTAGCTCCATCAATCTATGCTGCTAAGTTTTTCTGCTCATATTTTTAAAACTATTCATGTGATCAACTTGGTAAGGTATGACTAGCGTGCTCGTACATTTGTGTACAGGCCTGACTAGTTTAACGTTTTACTCACTAGTCCGTGTGTAGCATAATGTTTCAGTCACTAGTCTGCCTAGTCAGTAGTGACTGTGGCATCCCAACTCGGACATGGACAGCTGAAATGTCAACTCCAAAGCCAACCTACTGCTAGCATTGTTCAATCATATGCTTGCGTCCGTCAAAGCTCTGTTTGCTACAAACTTAGCATAGCTAGTTAGATCCTACTACCAGGATTTTGGCCCCTGAGAGCACGATGGATTGGCCGGCTCTCACCTGCTGCACCACGGTCATGATCCTTCTCTTCCTGCCGTTGAGTGCATCCGACGACCAGCTTGTCCTCGGCAAGCCGCTCTTGTCGGACGCCATCATCGTCTTCGATGGTGGTGCCTTTGCTTTGGGGTTCTTCGCCCCTTCCAACTCCACTCCGGCCAAGCTGTACCTTGGCATATGGTACAATGGCATTCCCGAGCTCACTGTGGTGTGGGTCGCCAACCGAGAAACCCAGCTCATTAAGAACACTTCCTCTTCACCGATGCTCTCGCTCACCAACACCTCCAATCTCATTCTCTCTGATGGTGATGGTGGCGGCCGTGTCATCTGGACTACCCAGGTGGCCACTACCCCGGCCTCGTCTACCTCGACGGCGGTGCTTTTGAATAACGGCAACTTCGTTATTCGCTCGCCAAACGGCACCATGCTGTGGCAGAGCTTCAAACACCTGACAGACACGCTCCTTTCAGGGATGAAGATCCGGTTTAGATATGTGATACATGGCGAAGAAGAGCGCCTGGTGTCTTGGAAGGGCTCCGACGACCCCTCACCAGGACATTTCTCCTACGGTGGTGACACAAACACTTTGCTCCAGTTCTTCCTTTGGGACGGGGCGCGACCGGTGGCCCGCAGCGCCCCGTGGACGGGCTACCTTGTGAAGACCGAGCAGCGGTACCAGCAGGCGAACACCAGCACAGAAGTCATCGTCTACCTGGCCGTCGTCGACAGCGAAAAGGAAATCTACATGACCTACAGCCTCTCCGACGGTGCCCCACGCACCAGGTTTGTGCTAACTCACTCCGGCCATTATCAACACCACAGTTGGAGCAATAGGTCGTTGACGTGGGAGGTCCTTGGGCAGTGGCCGTCCGCCGAATGTAGCAGCTACGGCTACTGTGGCCCATATGGCTATTGCGACGAGACAACAGCACCAGTCCCAACGTGCAAGTGCCTAGATGGTTTTGAGCCGGCAAACATGGAGGAGTGGACCAGCGGCAGGTTCTTGTCAGGGTGCCGGCGGAAACGGCCATTGGGTGGGTGCGGTGACGGCTTCTTGGCCTTGCCAGGGATGAAGTCACCAGACGGGTTTGCGCGCATCGGCGGTAGTAGGAGTACGTCCGAGGAGTGCGCAGCTGAGTGCAACCGCAACTGCTCCTGTGTGGGGTACGCAACTGCTCCTGTGTGGGGAGACGTGGCAAGGTGCTTGATGTGGGCAGGGGAGTTGATTGACACTGGGAAGTTAGGCACAGAGCTCGGTGGAGAGACGCTCTATCTCCGGCTTGCAGGCATGGACGTAACTGCTGGTACCAAATACTAATTTCTCCCTCTTTTTCCTATTGGGTTTTTCATTTCTGTATTTCTCCTAATGGTTTCCTCTTTCTATTACTGGTTTTGTCAACATATTTCTAGATCTGTCTTTATATGTTTCTTATGTATTACATACATAGGTAAAAGGATAAAGGGCAATGCAGTGAGAATTGTACTGCCAGTTTTAGGCAGCAGTGTTCTCGTACTCATCTTCCTGGCATGGTTAAAATTAAAAGGTATGTTCACTTGGCATCCTTACGAAAAAAGATGCATTTGATCAACTTAAAAGAATTTCCAATTAACAACCCGATTCAGGCAAGTCGCATGGAGTTACAGACTACTCCCTCCGACCCTTCATCCCATAAAATAAGATCGTTTTTCAATCTATGTTAGTTGGAAGAATGATCTTATATTATGTGACGGAGGGAGTACAAATCAGCTTTCCGATCATTTACGCTTTTGAAACAAAACAACAATGCCTTGCACATTTAGCCAATTGGGGATTTGGGGGATTATTTAATGAATGACGACCTAGGTGGAATTTAGGGGAATAAAATTAGTAACGATTCAAATCGATTTACCTGCGAAGCTTGCAAGGATTCCCATGACTTCATAGAAAGAGTTTGGCCAGCTGGGCAGCCGCCTCGCCGCCGTCGCCAGTGCGTGGCCGCCTGGACAGGCTGGAAGTTGTGTGCCGGTCGCCGATGGGCCGTCTGGAGTGGACGTGGGAGGCACTGATGTGAGGCCGGCGGCTGCACTATGACGCGGCGGCCAGTGCCCGGTGGCTGCACTTGAGCACCTCCGCTGCATGCCTTTTTTTCCCGAGGGGCAACCGATATGCGAGGCTGATGCCGGCTGCGTTTTTTTAGGGATGATGCCGGATGCATGTCGTATTTCTGTATTCGTATATCCGTTGTCGTGGGCTGGTCTTCATATAAATTTTTATTCGAGTAAAATGCATAATATGTCCTATAACTATCTGAGGTGTGTCACTTTAATCCTATAACTTTCAAAGTGCAGATTTGGGTCCCAAAACTATTTCGAGTCATTCACTGCAGGTCCTATGGCCAGTGCCCGGTGGCTGCACTATTTTTCCATGACGGCTTGTTCCTGCTGCCGTCGAGCTTGTTCCAGACAAGGTAGAACTGATGAAAGAGAGATGAGATTGCAGGGAGGAGGGCTGCGGCTGGAGAGAGCAAACTGTTTAATGGACCAAATTGCAAAATGTATCAACCACCAATGGCGGGAAATCTTCCACCACGCGCCCTGGATCGTTATGGCACTGGTCCAAGTGACACGTCAGCCAACAATCACTGTTTGGGCAACCATAGGACCTGCAGTGAACTTGACTCGAAATAGTTTTGGGACCCAAATTTCCACTTTGATAGTTATAGGACTAAAGTGACACACCTCGAATAGTTATGGGATCTATGGTGCATTTTACTCTTTTTATTTTGCTCCAGACCTGGGCGGGCCACGGCCCACTAGGCCTTGCGGAAGCTCCACCAGTGGTACCTGAACATCGAGTTAGATTATAAAAAACCTGAACATGGAGTTCGACATGTACAAGCTAGCATAATATACCGCCCTTAAAAAAAAGCTAGCGTAATATACCACGATCAGCTTCAAAAATCTTCTAAACCTCTTGAATAAGTATAATTACAACAAATAATCTTTAGGTGGTTTTAGGTTTGGCCACCAAGAGAGCGATGTAATGATAATAGACAATCTACTAGAAAGTAGAGTCCAGATGTTAGAGTTTCTATGTGTGGATTGATTTTTGTGGTTGCTACTTCCCATGCTCAATCCAATCAATGTTCTAGAAAATACTCGATGTTGAAGGGGTCTAGGAAACAACAGAAATGTGTGGACACTATGCAAAATGGACTCGAGGGTTTGTTTGTATGATTTTCGTGGGATATGTAGTAGGGGAAGAATGGGCTTAAGAGCGTTGTTCCAATAAGCGGAATTTGAGCGATATCCATTTTATCAGGTCAGCCACTCTATGGTGGTAGACATGCCTTGTGGTTTATTTTGTCTTGTTTTGTGAGGATGACAAGGGGAAGAGTAATGAACATCAGTGGTTCAAATGGTAAAATTTATTTCTTATGTTTATAATATTATGCTGTTGGAGGGGAAATGACTATTACATTGTGGGAGCAGGAAATAAAATAATAAGGAGAAAGCACAAGAATATAAGATTGAATGGTATGAGTACCTCTGACGAACTTGGGGAAGAATATCATGATCAAGAAATTCCTTTTGTAAGATTAGAAGAAATTGCCCTTGCAACTCATGATTTCTCTGAAACATGTATTATTGGAAAGGGAGGCTTCGGGAAAGTTTATAAGGTAACTTGATCAATATACAATTTCTTGTTATTCGTTCTATATTAGAAGATTTGATATGTTCATATGTCAAAGTTTATTGTATGACTTCCATTATATTTTTCTAGGGAATTTTAGGTGGTCAAGAAGTTGCAGTCAAGAGGCTAAGCAAAGATTCTCATCAAGGAACACACGAATTCAAGAACGAAGTAATTTTAATTGCCAAATTGCAACATAGAAACTTGGTTCGCCTTCTCGGATGTTGTGGCGAGGGAAATGAAAAGATCCTAATATATGAATATCTTCCTAACGGAAGCTTAGATGCCAACCTCTTCGGTATATATACGATTAGAAAAACTATGATTTCATAAGACAAATGAAAATAATCCTATCTAGCATTTATTATTTCTACAGATGAGTCCAAAAAATTGTTGTTGAACTGGCGAACACGGTTTAGTATAATCAAAGGGGTTGCAAGGGGTCTTCTCTATGTTCATGAAGATTCCAGGTTAACCATAATTCACAGGGATCTCAAGGCTGGAAATGTTTTGCTAGATGCAGATCTGAAACCTAAGATAGCAGATTTTGGTATGGCGAGGCTCTTTGGTGATAACCAACAAAATGCAAACACCCAACATGTTGTCGGAACATAGTGAGTAACTTTGTATAACGTCATTTCATGTTACCTTGTGACCAAATTCATCTCCCATTTGCTAACTCTTTTGCTTGAAACGCTCAATCAGTGGCTACATGGCCCCTGAGTATGCACTGGAAGGCATTATCTCTATGAAGTCTGATGTCTATAGCTTCGGCGTGTTACTACTAGAAGTTGTAACCGGTATAAGGAGAAACTCTAATGGTCACACGATGAGTTTCCCTAGTCTAACAGTTTATGTGAGTATAGACAAGATTACTCTCTAGTTTAAATTTGTAATTATATCAATAGTATTGAATTTTTTGATTCACCAAACTAAATAAAAATCGATGTGTTATTTTTATTGTTGTAGGCATGGAATATGTGGAAGGAAGGGAAGACAGAGGAATTGGCAGACTCGACTCTGCTGGATAACTATTCACCAGATGAAGTTTTGCTCTGCATCCATGTGGGACTCATGTGTGTCCAAGAAAACCCAGATGACAGGCCACTCATGTCAAATGTTGTGTTTGCCTTGGAGAATGGAAGCACAACACTTCCAACCCCCAACATCCCTGCCTACTTTGCACGACGAAGCGCGGAAATAGAGCAAATCAGGGTCGATATTCAAAACTCTGTGAATAGTTTTACTCTTTCAGAGATACAAGGGCGGTGAAGTAATTTTGATTTAATATTATATGTACTGGAAAACTATTATATTGCCAGGTGAAGAAACAAAATGGTCATGCATCATTTGGTTTGGGGTCTTTATGTACTAATGATTTCTTTTATCCTTCTCTTTCAGTGTTATTAGCAGCCGTAGTTTGCCAAAGGGAAGTACTAGTCGTCATGATATTTAACCGACATATAGAGAGCAAAAGTTCTGGACGAATTGATTTAGTGGTGATGCTGTTTTCCCGTTCTCAGAATGAAAATATATATTTACCTAATTATAGAATCATGCAGATAAAATGTGCGTGTGACATTAACCGTTAAGAGTCAAGCCAAGCACATTGCCTAATTAGAAGACTGGAGAGCACGTAATCATTGCAACTCTGGTTCTAAGATGAAGAATAACTATAAATAATAAGAAGAGAAATAAGAAAGGAAACAAAAATGGAATAAAAAGGAAAAGAAGACAGAACAATAAAAAAAGGGATAAAAGAAATAGAAACAGATAATGAAGAAAAGAAGCTAGTGCTATTGGGCTGTGCCTTACGAGAGTGACTACAGTAGAATTATCACTTGTGGTGAAGAGTAGAAAAACCAACTTGGACTCGGCGCCAGTAATGCCGATGGACACTGTAGGCACAGCGCCAGTAATGCCGACGGCCCAGCGATGCCGACAGCCTCCATCGGCATATGTTGAGGCATGCCAACGGCTTTTCTATGCTGGCGGCTTGCCCTAGGCCGTCGGGGCACCTCCATAGGTGCCGTCGGCATAATATAGGCCGTCGGGATTTGGGCAAATTCCGGTAGTGACTGGTCGACTTGAGATGGTTGGCATCTCTAATCCTATTTTACGCATGTGTTATTAGAAATCATGATTGTTTTTTATGTAGTGAAAGTATTTTCATGAAAAATCTAATAGTACTACTTTGGTCTACAACAATCTGAATTATCATTGTATTTGTCAGTAGTCAGAACTATAAAAGCTTGACCGTATGCTTTCTAGAAGTCATCTAATTTCAAACTTTTATGATGCAGTCCATTTGCAGCTCCATTATCCGTATACGCTGCAAACATTTCTTTTCTAACTATTTATGATGTAAATTACAGTACTTGGCAGGAATAGAGATCCCAAACTACAGCGCTGCGTCCAGATGGCCACCGGACATGGATTTGCCCTGCGACTGTTCTCCAATCATACATCTTAATATTTCAGTCACTAGTCTCAGACTCTCGGTGACGGTAGACTCCCAACTCCACTACCACTTAGACAGCCGAAATGTCAACACACTCCACGTACGTGGTAGACTTCCATTCCAAGAACCTGCATTATTCAGTTATCTTCTTCAACGATACTCCGTAGAACATACCAGGATGCTGCGCTCGTCAAAGCATTTTTTGCGTGTAAACCAAGGTTCCATGCAAGTACTTGCCCCCTTAGCGCTTAAATAGTCTGCCTATGTGGTTACTGCACTAGATTTTTCAGACCGCTCAGTCTTTTTTTTCTTTTCTTTTTTTGCGGAAAAGACTGCTCAGTCGATGGATCGGTCAGCTCTCACCTGCTGCACGGCGGTGCTGATCTTCTGATCCTGCCGTTGTCTGCGTTGGAAGACCAGCTTGTTTCTGGCGAGCCGGTCTCTCCCGGCAAGACCATCGTCTCTGACGATGATGGCTTTGCCTTAGGCTTCTTCGCCCCTTCCAACTCCAGCCAAGTTGTAGCTTGGCTTATGGTACAACGATATTCCCGAGCACACTGTGGTGTGGGTTGCCAACCGAGAAATCCCGGACACCAACAGCACAATACCAATGCTCTCACTCACCAACACATCCAGTCTTATTTTGTCTCATGGTGGCGGCCGTGTCCTTTGGATGACGAGAAACGATTATGGAGCTGGCCCGAGCTCGTCTCCCGGTCGCGGTGCTTATGAACACCGGCAACCTCGTCATTCGGTCGTCGAATGGCACCACACTGGGGCAGAGCTTTGGCGACCTCACCGACACGCTCCTCTCGGGCATGAAGGTTCGGATCAGGTACAATCCTGGCGACTACCAGCGACTTGTGTCTCGGAAGGCCACCGATGACCCCTCACCGGGCCGATTCTCCTTCGGCGGTGAAACGAACACATTCCCTCCAGGTATTCCTCTCGGATGGAGCATGCCCGGTGGTCCGTATCCCTCCATGGATTGGGTACCAAGTGAGGTGCGAACATCTATACCAACAGGCGAATACCAGCACAGATATCATCACCTACCCGACTGTAGTAGACAACAACGAGGAGATCTACTTCACCTACCTTGTCTCTGATGGCGGCCCACACACTAGGTATATGCTAACATACTCTGGCCAGTATCAGCTCCAGAGCTGGAACAATAGGTGTAAGCAACTCACTAGATCGGGAAGGAATTTAGGGATTCAAAATTCGAATTGGGGAAAAGTTCGGTAGCTGGCCACCCAACCACCCTCACAGCTATCCGATTACACCGGCCGAAGCCGTCATTCCAATCCTAGCCAACTATTACAGGAAGAGATCGATCTCTATTTAAACCAGTTGCCGTTAGCTCGATTAACGGGCCAGGCTGTAGTCGTCGAGCCAACGCGGTGGGTTGGTCGCTCGCTTGGGCCGCTGGGCCAACCCATCTCCTTGATTGAATTCTATCGCGGCATCTTTTGTTGCCGGATCTGCTACAGTCTGCTGATTGGCAATAACTCGTCTCGACTGAACCAGTGGTTCAGTCCTTGTCTTGGCGATGCTGACATCCCCCTCTCCTTGTGAACCGGCTTGTCCCCAAGCCGGAGCTCGGGGAAACTCTTGCTTCAACGAATCCAGATCCTCCCAAGTAGCAGTGGCTGGTGTACCGCAACTCCAGAGAATTAAACCTTGCATCACTGTCTTGCGGCCCGACTGACGAACGCGACGATCTAGAACCTGAACATGCACTTGCAGACTGGCTGTAGGAGAGGGTAACTGTGTTTGCACCCGAGTCGTTGGCGGAATGAACTTCTTGAGCTGAGACACATGAAACACTGGGTGGATGCGACTATCAGGAGGCAACTCCAGTCGGTATGCCACTTCTCCAATTTTGTCGAGTATCTTGTAAGGACCAAAGTACTTGAATGAAAGCTTGTGGTTGGCTCTTCTGACAACTGATGATTGCACGTATGGTTGCAGTTTGAGGAACACGAGATCGTTGGCAGCAAAAACTCGTTCGGTCCGTTTCTTGTCTGCTTGATGCTTCATTCTCTGCTGAACAGGCAACAAGTGCTGTTTTACCGATGCGATCATCAACTGTCGGGAGTCCAACCACGATTGGACATCGACGGGAGCAATTGTATCAGAAGCAGATATTCCAAAGAACCGTGGAGTCTGCCCATAAATGATTTCAAAAGGCGTTTTGTTCAGTGCCGAATGCCAGTTGGTATTGTACCAGAATTCATAAAGCGACAACCATTTGCTCCATTTAGTAGGATGGGCACTGATGAAACACCGCAAGAAACACTCAATTTGCTGATTTACTCTTTCAGTTTGGCCGTCAGTCTCTGAGTGATATGTTGTACTCATGTTCAGCTCTGCTCCAGTTTTGGAAATAAGCAGTTGCCAGAATGTGCTAGTGAAAACAGGGTCTCTGTCACAGATGATAATCCTGGGCATACCATGCAACTTGTACACATTGTCTAGAAAAGCTTCAGCCACTTTCTAAGCATTGAAGGGGTGTGAGAGAGGAACGAAATGGCCATATTAAGAGAACTTGTCAATCACCACAAGTATGCAGTTGTACTGGAAGGATGTAGGAAGACCTGAGATAAAATCCATAGACACGGTGTCCCAAGCTTTGGAAGGTACTGGCAGAGGATATAGCAATCCAGGGTACTGAACTCTTTCTGGTTTAGCTTGCTGACACACCAAGCAGGATTGGACTTGAGTTTTGATGAAGGTTTTCATTCCTTGCCACCTGAAGAGGGAGATTATTCTTTTGTATGTGACTGGAAAGCCAGAATGACCCCCAACTGGACTAGCATGAAAGGCTGTAAAATTTTTGAGGTGTAGATCTGCATCAGGCCCAACCCATATACTGTTCTTGTAGCGAAGGAGACCTTGGTGCAGAGAGAACTGTGGTTTAGATGCAGGATCTATGGCCAGTTGTTGTAAAATATCTTGTGTTTTAGGGTCACCATTGTAGCTCTGAACAATTTCCAGCAACCATGTAGGTTGTGCACAAGAAATCTGGAAAAGAACTGTTCCATCAAGAGGTCTCCTGGAAAGTGCATCAGCAGTAGCATTGGTGTTCCCTTGTTTGTACTGAATTGTGTAATTTAAGCCCAGTAACTTAGTTAAACATTTCTGTTGCCAAGGGGTATGCAATCTCTGATCCTGCAGGTGTGCCAAACTCTTGTGGTCAATCTTGATAATAAACTGTTGCATCTGCAAGTATGACCTCCATTGATCTACAGCCAACAGAATAGCCAGGTATTCTTTCTCATAGACTGACAAACCTCTGTTCTTGGGTCCCAAGGCCTTGCTAACAAATGCCAATGGGTGACCCTGTTGCATGAGGACAACTCCAATGCCATATTCACATGCATCAGTCTCCACAGTAAATGGTTTGGAAAAATCTGGCACAGCCAATACTGGAGCAGATGTTAGAGCTTGTTTGAGCACCACAAAGGCCTCTTCAGTAACACTGGTCCATACAAATGGCATCCCTTTCTTGAGAAGTTCAGTGAGAGGTTTGGCAATAATCCTATAGTGCTTAATGAATTTCCTGCAGTAACCACTGAGTCCAAGAAAACCCCTGACTTCCTTAACATTAGTTGGAGTAGGCCACTGTTGGACAGATTTTACCTTGGCAGGATCTGTAGACACACCCTAACCAGAAATGACATGTCCCAAGTAAGCAATTTCCTGTTGAGCAAATGCACACTTTGACATCTTAACTTTCCATTCCTTCTCTTGCAGAATTGTCAGAACCTGAGTAACATGTTCCAAGTGTTCCTCAAATGTTTTGCTGAAAACTAGTATGTCATCAAAGAAACACAGCACACACTTCCTGAGCAGGGGGGACAGATCAAAGTTTATAGTGCTCTGAAATGTTGCTGGAGCTCCAGTTAAGCCCATGGCAACTACCAGGAACTCAAAGTGGCCATGGTGTGTTTGGAATGCAGTCTTGTACTCTTCCCCTGGAGCTAACCTGATCTGGTGAAATCCAGCTTTGAGGTCCATTTTTGGTAAACCAACGTGCCCCAGCTAGTTCATCCAACAACTCATCTATAATGGGTACTGGGTATTTGCTCTTCAGGGTTATAGCATTCAGATGTCTGAAGTCAACAACAAGTCTCCATTCCCCTTCTTCTTTTTTCTTGACCATGAGGACAGGAGAGGAAAAAGGGCTTTTGCTGGGTCGACTCATTCCCAACGACAAGAGCTCTGCAATTTGCTTCTCTAACTCATCTTTTAACTGGGGAGCAATTCGGTATGGCCTGACAGAAACTGGTCGGGCCCCAGGGATCAGAGGAATGTAATGGTCTTGCATTCGTCTACGAGGGAGGCCAGTGGGAGATTGAAAGACTGTAGGAAACTTGTCCAATACTGTTTGCATCTCGGGACAAACTAAAGAAGTTGCAGAACATCGAACGAAGAACAATGATATCACTGTAAGTGCAAGGTCAGCAGGCAACAAGCCTTGCAAAGTAACTTTCCGCCAGACTGCTGGACTGACATCCACTTCGGAGTCCAGTCCACTTGCATAGGGCTATGTTGAGCCAACCAATCAAGGCCCAAGATGCCATCATAAGTGGAAAACTGCAATAGCCGAAAATCAGATGAGAATTCAGCACTACAACAACTCCATTTGCATTGTTTCAACATCTGAGAACACTGCAATGATGCTCCTCCTGCCACTGTAACAGAAACTGGAGTAGTATCCTGAATATGCCCCAACACAGGAGCAAAAGAGCTGTCGATGAACGAGTGAGTACTGCCTGAATCCACTAAAAATACCATAGTGTGCCCTTGCAACTGAATTTCCAACTGTAAGGACGGAGCATTGGGGTCTTTCCCAACTGCAGCAGCTGACAACCTCATATTGTGAACAGAAGCTGTCTCTGACTCTGAACTATCTGTCGGGGTGGACTCCATCGACTGAACATGAGCAATTAGTTCTTGAACAAAATGCAACTGCACTGTTGATTTACACACATGGTCACGGGACCATTTTTCTCCACAAACGAAACATAACCCTTTGGACTTGCGGTAAGCGCGCAATGCAGACAACTTGTCGTCAGTTGTTGTTGGTTTCAGAGTGTCAGACTGTCGCCGATCTTCACTGACACGGGGTTTTGGGGGAAGAGGAAGTGGAAATGGACCTGATCGCACGCCTGCTGGCGAGTTGATATGGGTTACTCCTTCCCCGAGCTCCTCATGCAGCAAGGCCAAGTCATATGCTGAATCTAGATCCTTAGGCTTAGGCTTCTGAAGCGCCACTGCAACGCGAACCCCTGGTTTGAGTCCATCGAGGAAGCGGGTAGTGTAGTGCAAGGTGTTGGGGATTTCTTCATATGCGGACAACTGATCATATAAATCAGCGAATCTATCCACATAATCTGCAATTGTGCTGGTTTGGGCTATACGGAAGAGCTGGCGAAGCAGTGTCTGGTGTTGATTTCGGCCGAAGCGACTCTGCAAATTGCAGCAGAATTCAGACCATAAAATGTTTGGCGACTTGCGCTGGACTGATTCCAACCACCGGGCCGCTGCTCCTTCAAATTGGGACGTCGCCAGCGAAATCCATCGGTGCGGCGGAGTATTCCAGAGTTTGAACTGGTCTTCGCATCTGTTCTGCCACAACCTCGGATTCGCACCATTGAATCGAGGGAGATCCGTGCGAACACCAAACGAAAACGCATCAGCAGTATCCGGGTAGCCCGCATCACCGATGGAAGGAGAACGAGCACGGAAAGTGGAATCACGCGCACCTCTGACTGGAGGAGGGACATAAGTGTTATGTGCCTTCCCCTGGTGTACCTGATCGATGCCAAGGGAGTCGGAGGCGCCGCCGCGACCACTCCCAGCCATCCGTGACGACGTGATCTCGATGCGCCCGGTTTGTTCCCGCGGTCGCTCGCCGGGGACTTGCTCGATCTCGAGGGCGAACTCGTCCCGTACGCCGTCCACCCGCGCCGACAGGAGAGCGTCGAGCGCCTCGTGTTCGCCTGGATTAGCTTGTCGACAGCTTGGAGAAGGGTGTCGCCGTGCTCCTTGAAGCGCTGGTCCAAGTCGGCGGTGAAATCCGCCCGCAACAGGGCGTAGACGCCGCGCCCATCCTCGGACAGCTTGTCCATCGCCTCCAATCGCCGCCGATCTCGCCACCGCGTCCCGTGGCGATGCTGCGGAAGCTCCAGGACCGCCGAATCTGATACCAACTGTAAGCAACTCACTAGATCGGGAAGGAATTTAGGGATTCGAAATTCGAATTGGGGAAAAGTTCGGTAGCTGGCCACCCAACCACCCTCACAGCTATCCGATTACATCGGCCGAAGCCGTCATTCCAATCCTAGCCAACTATTACAGGAAGAGATCGATCTCTATTTAAACCAGTTACCGTTAGCTCGATTAACGGGCCAGGCTGTAGTCGTCGAGCCAACGTGGTGGGTTGGTCGCTCGCTTGGGCCGCTGGGCCGGCCCATCTCCTTGATTGAATTCTATCGCGCCATCTTCTGTTGCCGGATCCGCTACAGTCTGCTGATTGACAATAACTCGTCTCGACTGAACCAGTGGTTCAGTCCTTGTCTTGGCGATGCTGACAATAGGTCATCGGCATGGGTTGTCCTCTGGAAGTGGCCATCCACCGAATGCTACTACTATGGCTACTGCGGCCCAAATGGCTACTGCGATGAGATGGCCGCGCCCATCCCGAGTTGTAAATGCCTCAACGGCTTTGAGCCAGTAAGCATAGAGGAGTGGAATAGTGGCAAGTTCTTGGCGGGATGCCAACGGAAGGAGCCATTGCGTGGGTGCAGTGATAGCTTCCTAGCCTTGCCAGGGATGAAGTCACCAGATAGGTTCATGGTTGTTGGAGGGAATAAAAGCACACTCGGGGAGTGTAAATTAGAGTGCAGCCGCAACTGCTCCTGTGTGGCATATAAATATGCCAACCTGAGCAGTAGTAGGTATGGGAGAGACGTGACAAGGTGCTTGCTATGGGTGGGGGAGTTGGTTGACACTGGCAAGTTTGGCACGACACTTTCGGTTGCCAGTGATACACTCTATCTCCGACTTGCAGGCTTGGATGGAGCAAATGGTACCAAATATATCCATGCACTAGTTCTCTCAAATACTTCACTTTCATGGTTTGTCTTTTTTATGCTAAGTATGTACTACACAGGGATGAGGGCAAAGAGCAATATTGCGAGGATTGCGTTGCCAGTTCTAGGAAGTGGTGTTTTGGTACTTAGCATTTGCTTCGCATGGAGAATACTCAAAGGTAAATTCACCCCCTCTCCCTAGCTAGATAATACATTTGAATACATCATCTTACAATGTACTCCCTCCGTCCGAAAATACTTGTCATCAAAATGAACAAAAATGGGTGTATTTAGAACTAAAATACATCTAGATACATCCCATTTTATTCATTTTGATGACAAGTATTTCCGGATAGAGGGAGTATGTATTATTGTACATTATCCTTGGGCTTCGAAATCTTGAATCTACAAAAGCTAGAGCAAATAAACCCTTAGGTGAGTTTAAGCTTGCTTGGAGTCCACATGCTAGAGAAACTAGACTCGGCTTCGACTGGCTACAGGAAACAAGAGCGATAGATGATCAATACGTTATGCACTAAAGGACATATGTCTCTGATTATATCTGTGCTCACATGGTGGGATTAATGAGGGGTGAAGAGGGAAGGCTAGATGATTTACATCTCATGTGCCAAGCCGTCGCCATATTGTTAGATCTCTCTTTTTCCTTGTGAAAAAAGTGCCCCATGGGTTGTTTACTCTTGTTTTTTGTGAGCTTATACATGAAATAGTAAACGAACATCAAAGATATTGGTGGTCAAAAGATAACCATACACCACTCCAAAAGAGCTTGGATTCTATCCTTTTATGAAACATTTGAGCCAAGGGACAGTCGTATACAATCTCTACGGGATTTGGCCTCCCAAAAGAGTAAGGATGGGATACTACTCATCGAACGCAAAGGCAGATGGGGCCTTGAGTGCAATAGTCACCTGTCAAGCAAAGACAAAATTCTGCCTTAGTGATCAACGGTGCCAAGAGCATGGGCAATTGCTCAACAGGTAAAAGTTGCGTATAAGAGGCCAACCCCCCCCCCCTCCC
>NC_041388.1:560252616-560259481 GCF_002162155.2 Triticum dicoccoides | reverse complement strand
TTCCTTGTCCGACTCTTATAGAACTTTTTATTTTTTGCCATGTTCATATGTTTATTAGATAAAAATGACTATAATATTGTGGGAGCAAGCCAGAACAAAAAAATGGAGAAAATACAAGAATGTAACATTCAACGGTATGAGTACCTTTCACGAACTTCGGGAAGGAAACACCCCCCATGAGCATGAATTTCCATTTGCCAGACAATTTCCCAAGCGACAGACAATTTCTCTAAAACATGTATGATTGGACAAGGAGGTTTTGGCAAAGCATACAAGGTAACTCGTTTGTCAACTACCTATTATGTATTCTAAAATCGTTAGAATTTTTTGGTTTGTCTAACAAAACTAAATCAATATTTTACCTTAAAATTCTCTAGGGAATGTTGGGTGGTCAAGAAGTTGCTATCAAGAGGCTAAGTAAGGATTCTCAACAAGGAACAGAGGAGTTTAAGAATGAAGTTATTCTAATTGCCAAATTACAGCATAGAAACTTGGTACGACTTCTTGGGTGTTGTGGGGAGCGGGATGAAAAGTTGCTGATTTATGAGTATCTACCTAACAAGAGCCTAGATGCTACCCTTTTTGGTGCATATTGCGAAACACAACATAATTCCCTTAAACAGCTAAAAAATTTGTTTTATTTTTCTTACGTCTGCTTCTCTTTACAGATGATTCAAGTAAAATGTTGTTGGATTGGGCAACACGATTTAATATCATTAAAGGGGTCGCTAGGGGACTTCTCTACCTCCACTAGGATTCAAGACTAACTATAATTCACCGAGATCTCAAAGCTGGAAATGTTTTGCTAGATGTGGATATGAAACCTAAAGTAGCAGATTTTGGTATGGCGGGGATCTTTGGTGATAATCAACAAAATGCAAATACTCAACGCGTTGTCGGAACATAGTGAGTACAATGGAAAACTAATGTTAATTCTGAATAATTAGCCTCCCATTTAATAACTAATATAATTGATCAACAGTGGTTACATGGCTCATGAGTATTCAATGGAAGGTGTTTTCTCTACCAGTCTGACGTCTACAGCTTTGGCGTGTTACTGCTGGAGGTTGTAACTGGAATACGGAGAAGCTCCTATAGTGAAACCACGGGCTTCCCTAGTCTCACTGTCTATGTGAGTATGCGCAAGGCTTATCTCGTGTTCTATTATTTAATGCAAGTGGACCAATTTTTGAAGTGTTTTTAGTTTGGCAAAGAAATTAATAGTTATATGTTCTTGGTTTTTCCAGTCATGGAATATGTGGAAGGAAGGGAAGACCGATGATTTGTTGGACTCAGCTATTATGGATACTTGTTCACCGGATGAAGTTTTGCTTTGTGTCCATGTAGGACTCTTGTGTGTCCAGGAGAACCCAGCTGACAGACCACGTATGTCATATGTTGTGTTTGTCCTAGAGAATGGAAGCACCACACTTCCAACCCCGAATCGCCCCGCCTACTTTGCACGACAAAGTTCTCATATTGAGCAAATCAGAAATTATTTTCAAACTTCTGTGAATAGGTTTATACTTACGGAGATAGAGGGGCGATGAGATAATATTTGTTTTATTTCTAGATATATTGAAATATTCTTGGAACATCAACTTCATATTAGTGCACACCATACACATTTTGGAAAAAAAATGTATTGCACACTATCAAAAGGATTATGCTTTGTTTAGAAGTCATTACCAATGAATGTGTTTCTATTCTGGTTTTGGCATCGACAGCAGTCTCGGTAGGAAAAACAAGATAGTAAGATGTACCTAAAGTACAATTCAATATGTGAAGAAAAAGAAATTCAATGAGAGTGACTACTATACATCGGATATACGTAATTTTGTGGTGCTCCAAACAAAGGTGCTCAGGCACTGACACACACAAAAAAGATCAAGGTGCACCATCCTGTAGAAGTAAGGCAAGCATGTTGACTGCCGTAAGTGCATGTGTTCGCATGCAGCTTTGGAGTCTGCGAGCCATTCAGAATGACCATCCAGTGAATTTCCATCTGATCATCAGAAGCAACTCTGAAAAGGTAACACAAAGCCTGGTTCGAACACTTCATTCGAATTCACAAAGGGGACACAGTAATAAAATGGTGATGTACACAGATTAACTACAATTGTTAAACCACAGTAGATTGATGCTTCTACGGAAATTCGAAGATCGCGAGCACAAATCTTCATCGCAAACACGCACTTAACATGACAGATTTTGATCATTGATTAGAGGTTCACTTTGGTTTTGGCGTGGTAAGTTTACCTGCCACTCTGGCGTGTCAACTCTCGGTCACATCCTCGTGCCAGAAGCAGAAAATCAACTATAGTTGTCGGCCAACAAGATCACATACAGAGAGGACTGCATATGTTTCCATCTCCCAATACGCCAGCACACTGTCCAAAAAGCAGATACAATGATAGAGAGAGCAAATCGTCAAGGCCACACCAAAGCTGGGTTTAAAGATCAAATTCCTCTTACTCGTTTAAGTACTAGCTAGATTTAGAGGGTATACATATCACAGTTTGCAATTTAAGAAAATGATTTTATTTCTAGCAAGATTGAGAAAAAGGGTTTCCCCCGCTTTATAAATAAAGCAACAATCACCGAGCAAGTCGATACAAACACACACCCCACACCAACACAACACACACAGCCAAGGCAGATACAAGGACGCTGAAAACAACAACATCACCCCAAACTACTCCAAGCAAACAACGATAACACCCTAAGCACTACTATGAAGTTGTCGGAGCCCTCAACCGTGGAAGAATCACCACGATGAGGAGAAGTCGTGCATGACGAACAATGGGCTCCAAGGCGGTGCCTTCAAGAAAGGAACGACGCCAGATCGCCGCCACCGCCCAATCCAAGGATTAGGGTTTCCCCCAGAGCACCACGGTGACAAGCAAGATACCGCGACGACGCCTTCAAGAAGGGAACGACGCTGGAACGCTGTCATCGCCGGCCTGACAAGACAGAGCGGGTTTTCACCCTGGCCAACACTCACCGTCACCAAATTGGGGTACGGACAACCGCGCCACCACCATTGAACGACACACCCCGGCCACCATGCCGCCCACACGCCATGGTGACCGGACAGCGCCCGAGCCACGTGCTACGCCCACAAGCACCCCGGCTCCCACCAGCAGGGCCGCCGCCCAAGCATCCGAGCCCCATCCTCGACCATGGACACACAGTACCGACACGACCGACCGGAGAGGAGCAGACTTTCCACCCCAAAGCAGAAACCTTGGCAGGGTTGGTGGCCTCGGCGGCCAGATCTGGGCCAGAGGAACTCCGGCCGCCACAGAGCAGCCGCCAGATGCAACGGAGGGGAACCCCTGCCCCCTACCCGAAGTCCACAGCCACCTCCGGCAAGCCCACCGGCACACCAACACCTCACCATGGAACCACCCCTGCCTGTCGCGCCCGTCCCTGAGTCTGTAGGGGAGGAAGGAAGCTCACCTGAGAAAGCCGAAGACAACCACACGCCGGAGCAAGTCCCGCCGGTGCCGCGAGCAGACCGGCCGACCACGGGCTGCAGCCACGCCGCTGCAAGCCACCTACACGCAGGTCCCAGGAGGACCTCCGCCGCCACCCCGCGACGCCCGCCGCCACCGGGGACCAAATCCGCGAGGATCTGGCCAGGAGCGCGCCAGCCCGCCACCGCCCGATCTGGCCCTGCCGCAACCGCCACGCCGCAAGCACCCACCAAGACGTCGCCGAGCCGCCACCAGGGACCTACGACGCCATCCCGACGGATCGCCGCCGCGCCGCTCGCCCCCGCCATAGGCCAGCGCCCCCGCATGCGAAGCCGTCCCGCGCCGGCCATGGACCACGGGCTGAGGGGAGAAGAAGGCCCCGCCGCCGCCCCAGTCGGCCAGGCTTCGCCCGGCGGCCCCGCTGGGCGGCGGCGAGGGAGGCGGGCAGTGGATGGGGAGGAGGGGACGGCGATTTAGGGTTCCCCTCGGGGCGCTCGCGGGAGCGCCGCGAGAGGGGCAGAACTCTGATTCCCCTTTCTAGCAAGATCCAACGCATCGGGGCGGCCCATAGCAGCCGGGCCGATATCACTTAATATTTCAGTCGCTAGCCTGACTGGTAAGCAAGTGACGATGGCATCCCAACTCCGACTTGAACAGCTGAGATGTCGACTCCATCCAACGCAAACTTAACCACTCCATGTTAATCTACCACATATAACTCCAAAAAACTTTGCATCATTGAATTATCTTATTCGACATGTGGATAGATGCTGGAACAAGTCGTCAGAGCATTTTTATTTATTTTTTTGCTTGTGACCCAAGGCTCGATGCAAGCTAATCATGGTGCGGCATCAATAGCCTACTGGCTAGAGATTGATTGGCCATTGAACATGCCCTACGACTGGCTTGTCCCTAGCAAGCCAATCTCTAGTGGAACCATCATCATTGTTAGAGTTGTGTCGAATATCGTGTATAAGGTTTGTTACAGTTGGACTCTGAGTAGTATTGTGTTTAGATAGGATATGGAGTCGTGTCCTAATAGGACACTTGTATCCTAGGCCTCTCATATATAGCGGGGCTAGACACACGATGTAACTTATGATAACATAATAGCACAGGCACGCAAGGGGGAGCCAGCGGCGTGTGCCGGCGCCCGGGTGGCCGGTGTGTGGTATTGTGACGGTGTCACGGGAGGAGCGCCCGTAGTCAGGCCTCGGGGATGTAACCATATCGGTGAATCTCGTTAACAAATCTCGGTGTCGTACTCATGTGATTGTTTGGTCCTCGGATGATTGACAGTATGCCTCGGATTTATTCTAACAAGTGGTATCAGAGCTAGGTTAGGAGGCAGACTCGTTGGTCTGGAGGATGAATCTAAGTGTTGCGTTGGATCGTGATTATCAACGGCTTCGCACCCGACAATAGAGCTGGCGAAAGCAGACGGAGAGTCGGGACTCGGGAGATAGGAAGCGACAATACGAGGGATTCAAGTCGGCGGCGGATTGTTTCAGCTATCAGCAGGCAGCGATCCAGACTGATCTCGGCGAGTTCGGCGAAAGTCTCGGAAGCGTGTGACGAATATAGATGTGTACAACCTCAGCGGTGGGCGTGGCTCGGCGTGAGACGCGTGCAGGCGGTGGTTGGGCACCGGCAAACAGCGGCAAGAGCGACTGCTCGATCGGAGTAGCGGCCAGCGGCTGGGCCGTAATGTCCGGAGACCTAGGCCCATGTATGCCATGGGTTGTGGTTGCTAGGCGTGAATAGGCTCGAAGTGCTGGTGTGCCGAACGGCCATGCATAAGGTAAGTGCACACATGGTGTTGAGACAGCTGAAGCTCTGGAGTATGGATCGTGATATTTGTTTGACAAGAAAAAAGACACGAAGACTAGTCAAGACCGGGATGCTATCATGAAAGAAATAGAGAAGCTCGTTCAACAGCTATGTACGTGTGGTCAATTAGGAGCTGGGCTTGCTTTGTTAATCTCCTTTGGTGTTCACGCGGGAAGGCTATGAAGGATTGTGCTTTGGGTTTTCTTTGCTGGTACACTTTTGTGTATGGATGGCGTTGGTTATGGTGAAGGCTTGAGGAGTCTGGAGCGTGTCGTTGCAGTCGGACAAGTTCGGCTGGGTTGGACTAGGCAGTCTGATGGATCGACGTGAGTCGGTTGGTACAGAAGACGGTGGTGGGATCGGCGATGACGACATAGGAGCGTGATGCTGATGGTGACCGACTTCTGGGCGTGGAAACACGTGACGCGGGCCCCAAGGGCTTGTGTGGCTTCAACAAGACTATGACGCGGGGTTGATTCAAGACGGTGCACATGAGAGCTTGAAGTCGATGGGGCGCGAGGGCGGACTGATCATCTACCATGGAGTCATGTTGAAGGTGAAGCTGGATTGAGGGTCTACGGTGTAAGGATCCAGAGAATCGAAGCCTATTCAGCGGGGAAAAGCGAGTGACATGCAGTTTGGACTGGAGCCCAGTGGTCTGATGGAAGCGTGAAACTCGCCATCGGTCGGTGATGATCGGTGGTACTCTACAGTGGGGGTTGAGTGGTGTGGGTCCGCGATCCTTGAGACTCGACCGGGACAGTGGAGGCTCGACACGGTAATAGCGGCGAGGCGTGCGGTATGCATGAACATGGAGACGGGCCAGGGCTCTGGTGGTCATACATGTGGTGAGACAACTGCGAATTTGACTCGGAATGATTACAAGCAGCGGTGAAATTTCTTCAAGTTTTAGACAAGAGGTTAAGAAAGGAGCGGTGATGTTGAATTCAGGTAACTCGTATGTGTGACTCCTAATATGTGACTTGTTCATTTTCACGCAGGTCGGTGATCAGTGTGTGATAACGTTGGACGGATACTCTGAAAGTTAGGAGCGCAAACTAGAGTATTATGAAACTTAATTTTGCTCGAGTGTTGACAGTGGTCAAGAAAAGAAGGGACTACAAGTTGTAGGTGGAGTCATATGGAGTCTTTTGAGTAACAGAGGTACTCACGGGATAAGCTCAAGTCCAATGTACATGGAAGTTTGACGCATTGACGAATTCAAGGTGGTGGAGAATATTCGTCAAGATGGAGTTTGTTAGAGTTGTGTCGAATATTGTGTACAAGGTAGGTTGCTCTGAGTAGTATTGTGTTTAGATAGGATATGGAGTCGTGTCCTAGTAGGACACTTATATCCTAGGCCTCTCATATATAGCGGGGATAGACACATGATGTAGCATATGCCAACATAATAGCACAGGCACGCAAGGGGGAGCCGGCGGCGTGTGCCAGCGGCCGGGTGGCCGGTGTGCGATATTGTGACAGTGTCACCGGGAGAAGCGCCCGTAGTCAGGCCTTGGGGATTTAGCCATATTGATGAATCTCGTTAACAAATC
>NC_041388.1:560240978-560252265 GCF_002162155.2 Triticum dicoccoides | reverse complement strand
CCGCATTGCCATATGGTCCAGGCCGGGTCAGTATAATTGAATGTTTTGGTCACTATATAGTCTTGAGTTAGATCTGTGTGTCTTGCTAAGACAGATTTTGCCTTTTGTGGGAAGCAATGTGCTCGACATCATGGTGACTTAAAGAACAATGATAAACAAATCTAGCTATATAGTAGTTAGCAGTGCCAGTGATGTTGGCAGCCTAACTCCGACGTGGGCAGCTGAATTATAAATCCCAACACATGCCGACTTGGAAAACCAACTCTTCTAAAACTGGGCAATTTTGCATTAGTCAATCATGTGCCTCCGCGGTCGGACATTCGTGGATGCTGCGTTCCTGCGAGCATTTTGTCCTTTGTAAGACCAGCAAGGTTCTACGCCAGTGATATCTACATTTAGCAGGATCTATATCTAGTTACATGATAGTTATAGACTTACAGCTTAGTGATTACGATTTTGGCGTGACCGATCAATGGATTCGCCAGCTCTCCTCTGCTACACCACGGCCCTGATTATTATCTTCCTGCCGTTAAGTGCTTCTGATGACCGCCTTGTCCCCGGCAAGGCGCTTTCCCCTGGCACAACCATCATCTCTGACGGTGGCATGTTCGCCTTGGGCTTCTTCAACCCCTCCAACTCCTCCAGACAAGCTGTACCTTGGCATATGGTACAACAACATCCTCAAGCTCACAGTTGTGTGGGTTGCTAACCATGAAACCCCAATCACCAACAACAATTCCTCAACACCGATGCTTTTCCTCACCAACGCCTCCAACCTCATTATTTCCGAAGGTAATAAAAGTGGTCGTGTCCTTTGGATGACGGCCAACGTGACCACTACGCCGGCGGGTCCGTCTACCCTGACGGCAGTGCTTCTAAACACTGGCAACCTCGTCATCCGGTTGTCAAATGGCTCCACGGTGTGGCAGAGCTTCGACCACCACACAGACACGCTCCTCCCAGGGATGAAGATCCGGATAAAATACAGCACGGGCGGTATTGGCGATCGTCTGGTATCGTGGAAGGGACCCGGAGACCCCTCGCTCGGGTGCTTCTCCTACGGTGACAACCCAAACACACCCTTCCAAGCATTCTTGTGGGATGGTGAAACTTGGTGTTCCGTACTGCGCCATGGATGGGGTACCAAGTGAAGAGCGTAGGCCAGCAAGAATTAGCGGTGACCATGAACATTAGTGGCCTTATCATGTATGTATCCGTCATCGACAACGGCGGTGAGATCTACGTCACATATAGCCTCTCTGATGGTGCCCCGCCCACAAGGTCAGTGCTAACCTATTCTGGTGAGCTTCGGATTGAGATCTGGAGTAGCAGGTCGTCGGTGTGGACTGTCGTTTCGAAGTGGCCGCCTACTGAATGCAATCTCTAGGGCTACTGTGGCCCGTATGGCTACTGTGACGAGACAGCGGCGCCAGTCCCAACCTGCAAGTGCCTAGGCGGCTTCGAGCCAGCAAACACGAAGGAGTGGACTAGTGGCACGTTCATGGCAGGGTGCCGGCGGAAGGAGTTATTGCACGCGTGCAGCGGTAGCTACTTGGGCATCTTGGCGACGAAGTCACCAGCTAAATTTGTGCTCGTCGGAGGCGGTAGAAGTGTTGGTGTCTACCCTAGCTCTAGACTGCCCTAGCTGCTGCCTATCTCTCTCTGGATCAAACCAACGAAGAAGAAGACGGAAGAAGGAGGAAATAGAAGGCATAGGTAATTTTACCGGGCGCTCGAACACCCGCAGCCGCACGAACGGCCTCGTTATGTATTTCCTGAGCACGAACTCAAAACACAACGACCCAGCGATACACAGAGGCCAGCCAGGCTATATACACACGCCCGTACGCACGTACTCACCCACGCCCCGCGTCCCACGCCGTACCTGGCTCACGTTCCGGTCGCGCCCGTACGCAGACGACGCGGCCACCAAACAGCCCTGGACGCGGTCATTCCTCCGGCTCCATCGCCAACTAACCAACTCGCTAGCCAACTACATGCACGGCCACACTTTAGCTAACCACCTAGCCAAACACATACGTCGGACTATGGCCGGACTATAGCCAGACACACTACACACGTGACCCCGCCACGGTCCCGGCATGTCCGGTGCGCGCACGCACACGCACCCGACGTGATCATCACCGTGACGGCCACGGCTTTATTCCTAACATTCACCCCCTAAGCCGTGGCCTAGAGCAGTCCGCCGTCTTCGACTCCGACGACGTCCACCAGCAACGCGCGCTCCGCCGCGGGCTCCCTCCGCAGCTTGGGGCAGTCCCTCTTGAAGTGGCCGCGCTCGCCGCACTTGTAGCAGCGCCCGCGCCGGTTCCCGCCGCTGCTCGACGCCACGCTTTTGTTGTCGCCGTCGTCCCGAGCACCGCCGTGTCGACGCTCCCGCGCTGCCCACTGTGCCGCCGTCATGAGGAGCTGCTCACCCCCGCGCTCGCCGCCGTCTTGTCCACGGCGCCGAACCCGCTCGTCGAACGCGCGCAGCCGCCCAAGCGCCTCGTCGAACGCCATCGTCGTCACGTCGTGGAACTGCTCGATGCCGGCGACGACGGGGAAGAGGCGATCCGGTACCATATCCAACAACTTCTTGACGAGCGCCGCGTCGCCCAGCGTCTCCCCGAGGTTGGCATACCTCGCCGCCATCGCCGCGAGCCTCCCGCCATACACGTCGAGCTCCTCGCCGTCCGCCATCTTCAGGCGGTCGAATTCGCCGCGCAGCGTCGCCAGCCTTGCCGCGCGGACCCGATCGGCGCCGACGAACCTCACCTTCAAGGAGTCCCATACCTCCCTGGCGGTGAGCTTCGTCGACACCTGCAGCAACACATCCTCCTGTAGCGCTCCGAGCAGCAACGCGTGCGCCGTCTTGTCCTTCCGCGCGTTCACCACCGCATCGCCCGGCGCCACCGCCTCCCACGCGATGTGCACGTCGAGGATGGCCTGCGCCTTGATCGCCCAGACGGTGTAGTTGTCCACCGTCGACGCCGATCCGCCCGCGCCTCCGCCATGAGGGACGAGCGCCATGGTCGCCGGTGATCGCCCGAACCGAAGCTCTGATACCAATTGTTGGTGTCTACCCGTGCTCTAGACTGCCCTAGCTGCTGCCTATCTCTCTCTCTCTGGATCAAACCAGCGAAGAAGAAGACGGAAGAAGGAGGAAATAGAAGGCACAGGTAGTTTTACCGGGCCCTCGAACACCCGCAGCCGCACGAATGGCCTCGTTATGTATTTCCTGAGCACGACCTCAAAACACAACGACCCAGCGATACACAGAGGCCAGCCAGGCTATATACGCGCGCCCGTACGCACGTACTCACCCACGCCCCACGTCCCACGCCGTACCTGGCTCATGTTCCCGTCGCGCCCGTATGCAGACGACGCGGCCACCAAACAGCCCTGGATGCGGTCATTCCTCCGGCTCCATCGCCAACTAACTAACTCGCTAGCCAACTACATGCACGGCCACACTTTAGCTAACCACCTAGCCAAACACACACGTCGGACTATGGCCGGACTATAGCCAGACACACTACACACGCGACCCCGCACGGTCCCGGCATGTCCGGTGCACGCACGCACACGCACCCGACGTGATCATCACCGTGACGGCCACGGCTTTATTCCTAACATTCACCCCCTAAGCCGTGGCCTAGAGGAGTCCGCCGTCTTCGACTCCGACGATGTCCACCAGCAACGCGCGCTCCGCCGCCGGCTCTCTCCGCAGCTTGGGGCAGTCCCTCTTGAAGTGGCCGCGCTCGCCGCACTTGTAGCAGCGCCCGCGCCGGGACGGTTCCCGCCGGTGCTCGACGCCACGCTTTTGTTGTCGCCGTCGTCCCGAGCACCGCCGTGTCGGCGCTCCCGCGCTGCCCACTGCGCGGCCGTCATGAGGAGCTGCTCACCCCCATGCTTGCCGCCATCTTGTCCACGGCGCCGAACCTGCTCGTCGAACGCGCGCAGCCGCACAAGCGCTTCGTCGAACGCCATCGTCGTCACGTCGTGGAACTTCTCGATGCCGGCGACGACGGGGAAGAGGCAATCCGGTACCGTATCCAACAACTTCTTGACGAGCGCCGCGTCGCCCAACATCTCCCCGAGGTTGGCATACCTCGCCGCCATCGCCGCGAGCCTCCCGCCGTACACGTCGAGCTCCTCGCCGTCCGCCATCTTCAGGCGGTCGAATTCGCCGCGCAGCGTCGCCAGGCTCGCCGCGCGGACCCGATCGGCGCCGACGAACCTCACCTTCAAGGAGTCCCATACCTCCCTGGCGGTGAGCTTCGTCGACACCTGCAGCAACACGTCCTCCGGTAGCGCTCCGAGCAGCAACGCGCGCGCCGTCTTGTCCTTCCGCGCGTTCACCCACTACTAGGAAAAGGCCTACTAATGGCGCACCTAATTTGGCCATTAATGACGCATTAGTGATGCGCTATTAGTATATTTTACTAATGACGCATCACTGGTGCGCCATTAGTATATGGTATACTAATGGTGCACCACAGATGCGCCATTAGTATATACAACAGTGCGCCATTAGTATGCCTCCCAGGGGGCCATGTATACCCAGGTGCTTTGGCATACTAATGACGCACGACAGCAAGATGCGCCATTAGTAACTTCGGCATACTAATGGCGCACTGCTTAATGATGCGCCATTAGTATACTTTGGCATACTAATGGCGCACTATGATGTGATGCGCCATTAGTATGAATATTAGGTTTTTTTATTTTTTTATTTTCTGTTTTTTGCACAGGTTACAAAATATATAATTGGACAAAATATAGATAGCACACATCAACAACAGATTCATCGAATACAATAGAAGATTAGTCTCTGAATACAATTCATCATTTTAGTCTCCGAATACAAGTCATCATATTAGTCTCCGAATTGAAAAGACCGAACAAAGATAGAACATTATATTACAAGTCTCGAGACCGCGAGTTTTTCTTCACATTACAAGTCGATATCGATCATCTAAACTACCATCACATAGAAGAGAGCTGCGGTCATCACGATGAGCATCATCATGATGAAACTCGTCTTCATCTGGTTCCTCCAACGCTCCCTCCCCTCTCCCGCTAGATAGCGGGCGTATCTAGATTCGGCCTCGGCCCTAGTGGCGTACCCTTTGTAACTGTTACCGCTGAATCGGTGAACCTGTCTCCGACACTCCTCCCAGTCGTCGTAGACTCCGGGAACCTTACCCTTGTACACGACATACCACGGCATCGCTATGCAGTAGCCAAACGAAACGTTAGTACCAATTCACAGACAATACATAAGCAATATATAAGTATGCAACAGAACGATCGGAAGAGAAAAGCAAGACATTAATAGCATCGATTACATCTTAAGTTGAACGACTCTCGAAACCAAAGAGACATACTACAAGTTCATTAAAGTTTAATTACAACATGAGCCAATCGATGTTTCAGAACTAGACACAGCATCACTGCTTTCGACTCGACTCAAGGGACCGGAGCGTGGATGAAGCCGCCGTCTATCGTGGGAGTCATGAAAGAACGGACGCTGTCAGCCTGCATTTGTAGGATTGTGTCGATGTCACTGTTGGACGGTTGATTTCTGAGGTAGAACTGCCCCGCGGTACAAAGGACATCTTGATGGATGATTTCCGCAAACTCCAACTGGATGCGAAAGAATTCTTGTCTGATGTCCGCGTCCTGGATTTCCGACACGCTCGCGGCCCAATCTTTGAGTCTACTCGGTAGCAGAAGTTGATGATGGTCCCGTATGATCGCCCGCATGTGATGGATGGCGTAGTAGGCACCCTTCTGACCGCCAGGCGGCTGCTTGACGCAGCAGAACGTCGTATTGTGGGAGAACACGTGCTTGCCGTACTTACGAATAGGCCTGGTGAAAGTGCCTCCAGATTTGACGTAGCCGGGGAGAACATCATCAAGAACCTTCTTGACATTTGTGTAGTCTACGTTCGACTGACGGTCCGGGTCGAAATACGTGGCCATGGAATATTTGGGGCTTAGGAGGATGAGCGTGCAATGTGTGTCACTGCAGAAAACACGGAATGTTAAAAGAAAAACGATCGAAATCTAAGAATTTATATGTTACGGGGCGGTTGAGGGGAGGACTTACTCGGGAAAGTAAGGCACGAGGAAGTTATCCTTATCTTGGTTTGCCAGAATGATGCCTTCGAGGTAAGAACTCGTGACTTGCCGGTCCCCAGCGCTGCCCAAGATCTTGGCACGCATGTAGAAGGGGTCGACTATCACGATGTCCGGGGTCTTGTCACGAATGATCCGCATCTCCATACTCAGCGAAAATAGCCGAACGAAGGTGTAGTGCAGCGGATGAAGGTTCAACATAGCGTGAATGTCATCAAACCGCAGGACGATCGTACCCTCGATGGAGTTATCCACAAAGCCCTTGCCCTCTGGCACCTTGGCCGCGAAAACCGGGTATGCCACATCCTTCTCTCCGAGACGCCGCTTCTCCAAAGAAAGAACACTGTCATGCAGACTCCGCATAGCACCGGTTGCAGCATCGAGCATATTTCTCGGTAGCATCGGCCTACCCGCCACATGCACCCTCCTCGAGATATCCTCAGGTGAAGGTGGCCCGTCCTGAGCACGGATCGTACTCGGTGCCGGCTGGCCCGCACCCTTGTTAGTCTTTCTTTTGTGTGCCTTCTTCTTCTCCTGTAATGGGACCGAGTTCTGCTCACAAACCGCCTTCTTGAGTGTGTTGGGGCTGATCATATTTCGCACCTCGCCTATCTAAGGCTCGGTGAAGTCGGCAACTGGAGGCGTCTCCTGAGAGCTGAACTGCAAACGACGCCTGTTGCAACTTGGCTTCTCCGCGGTACCAGCTAGATCGCGCACGTCTTTTGTTGGGTTGGGTTCTTGAGAAGGAGGCCCCATGAAGTCGCCACCGTACCCATGATCGGCAAAGTACTGATCGATGTTGGCAAATGTATCGTCGTCGTTGTCGTTCTGATCCTGTGCCATATGCATGTTTGGATCCAGTGGCATAGGGATGTCCGGCACCGTTGCGGCGGTCTTGCCATGGGGCCGACTTGGCACCGGCACGACTGGCGGTGTTGTCTTTGGGGTGGTGTCCCCCGCCCCCAAACGAATCTGGCTCTTCGGCCAAAGCAGGGGCCAGCTCAGGCAGGCGCTGAGGGTCATCACGTCATCATCGTCGGCCCCGACGGGTCGAATCGGAGGTAACAACTCGTTGCAGCCTGGCAGCACCCGAACCAGTTGAACCTTAAATAAGTTAGGTGGCATCTGGGTACCGTGGAACAAGGGGTTGCCCGGTTGCATGATTTTGCCCTTGGCGACATCAACCAACTCGTTGTTCACGAAGTGCAAGAGAGTGCACGGAACATCGGCGGCGCCCTGCGAAAACATGTAGGGCGTCAGGGATGCCCAGTCAAAGGCAAGGAGATGAAGTCCTCGTCCGAGAGAGGCTTAATTAGTTACCATGATGATGGCGTCGAGCTCGGCTAATGTCGAGGCACCTCCAACGGCGGGCGTGCAGTTGATGGAGGGGCCGCTTGCTGCAGAGGTGCCGGCCGACGTTCACCCGGGTGCATTAAGCTCCTGTGCCGGCGTCGGAGACACCAATTCCGCCTCCGCCGGAGACACCAATGGCCCTGCCATTGTGTTCTGTGTGTTGCTGGCCGTGAAGCTAGGAATCGGGGGCGGCCCCTGTTGGCCGCCCGCAATCCACGCACTAATCCGCTGGATTAAGGTAGGCACAATGGCGGTGATCGTCGCTCCGAGTTGTTGTTGCACTTGCTCTTGGACAATCTCCGGAATCCGCGCCACCTGTGCCCTGAGTTCTTGAACCTCGCGCGCCTGGCTTTCCGAGCTGGTCTTTTTCTCCTTTCGCCCACCAGTGTTATAGTATGACGACCATTTTGTCGACAAGCCTTTGCTAGCCACACGACCAGCTGACGTCGGCTTACTGAGCTTATCCTTGTTCTTCATTACATTCAACGCCCTATTTAGAATGGTGTCCCAAGGGTTGCTCTTAGTCGACCCCGCGCTACTGCTTTTAGTCGCCTGCGGAAGGAATGTGAACCATTTAGAAATTTGGCTTCATTAATTAGAATGCAACCATATGGAGCTAATTACGCGGGGGTGTATTCCTTACCAGAACAAGCTCAAGCGCCCTGGTCTTCGGATCCGTGGTAAGCTCCTTTGTTTTCGGGTCCTTCTTGTACCGGGCCGTGACAAAGTTCCTGGTCTGCTTGTCACCGTATTTATCGAAGAGGGGCGGTAGGCCTTGCTCGGCACGGTCCGCCTCCTCCTTGTCCCATATAGGCTCCGCCACTCTGTAACCGCCGGGACCGAGTGTGTGTTCCCCTAAGTTCAGCTCCCGCATTTCTTTCCCCCACTTACTTGATTCGGAGTTTGCGGTGCTCGAGCAATTGATCTTGAAGTCGTTGTAGTCATCTTCGGTGATCGAAGGATTTTTCTCCTTGATCTTCTCATAACTCTCACCTTTCTCGATCATTCTCTTCACATTGCTTTTCCAAGTAGACAGGGCCTTGCTCATCTTCGTGAGGGCAGCATTGTTCACTTTATTCCCTTTGAGGCTTGTGTTTTCAAATTCAGCGGGGACTTGTATCGTTCGTGCAGCTTCGTGAAGAGGAGGTTGCGCAAATTCCCTCGGTCAGGATGCCTCAGGTTCTCGGTGTTGATCGAGACGGTGCTCCGGAGAATGCACCCCAGCTGAAGCGAGTACCCCTTGACTATTCGTTCGGGCGCCGTTGGATTCCCGTCGGAGTCCACTTCAGTAACTTCCTCCTTGAGGGTGCGGAGCACGGTCGGGCGCCGGTCCTTCCGTTGCCTCTTCGGTTGGCTGCCATCTGTGTGTACGCCGCCATCATCAGTGGTGGCATCCTCGGCGGCACCATCAGTGGTGGCATCAGTGGGGTCATCCTCGGCGGTACCATCAGTGGTCTCAGGATCGGTGGGGAAGGCGGCATCCTCATACAAGTGAGGTTGTTCCTCCATCTCCTGGGACAGCTCCCAGAATTTCTTGACGCCCGAACCCCCGGCCTCATCATTGTTGGCCATGTTTCTCTATAAATAGGAACAAAGTTTGGTCAAAAAGTTGGTTATTGTCAAGGAACAAGATCATGGTCTCATCATTTAGGGTTTGTCGACACCGAGGCATCCTAAAAGCTAAGCTTTTATCATTGAGGTTTTTTCGACGCCGAGGCACCCTAAAAGCCTAAGCTTTCATCATTTCGGTTTTTATTGACACCGAGGCACCCTAAAAGCCATGCATTAGTCACAAGTACGCCGGGGCACTTGATCCTACTTAATTAACTACTAAGATACCCCGGCCCATGCATTAGTCACAAGTACCCCATATGTCCTATTTTTAGCAAAGTCATGCTAAAATTCACGGAAAATTTCAGCATGACCTTTGCTGAAAATAGGACATATGGAGTACCCGAATTTGCCGGAACGGAAGTTAATCGACATTCCAGCAAACTCAAGGGACTCTCGGGTGGACAAGGCAAAAAAGGCCTCCATCACAACATGGAAAATACATTGGGTACCTATATGGTATTAACATGCCATTCTCTGTCAACAGAAGTAGCACAAAATCATTCTAGTACCAGTGTTTAACTAAAACTTGGTGTGAATAAGATCCTCTGTCAGTACTTCATACCAATAATCAAAACCCCAAAACCTGACCCCAACTAGTTACCATAAGGTCAAATACTGTCCACAAAACCATAACAGAAATAGCACAAAATTATTCAAGTATCATTGTTTAACTAAAACTTGGTGTAAATAAGGTAATAAAAGCAAATTATCCTAGCCAATATGGGTTTTCAGGAAATATTGAGACGTCGCACTTCTATTCCTATGTGGTTCATTACTTGATTTCCTTTCAGCCTCAAATTTTATGTTTGTCCTGGTCATATTATACTTTTGGCAACCACTAGAAATGTAAAAGATTTTTTGTGAACTTGGGAAGAAAAGAACATGAGGCAGTTAGCTACTGACAGAGCTCCCATCTATAGCCCTTTTTCTAGTAGTGGTTAATTAAAAACAGAGGCAGTAATCCAATACTCCAATAGTGCATCTACTGGAAACAAAATTCAGTAAATTTCCAGCGATTACTCCTAATGCATACAAGATTCACCTAGCAAGGTTTATTTTGGCACTCAACTGCAGAATACACAAATCTCTACAGCAAGCTTCTCCAAGCAGTACTACACCAACTAATGGCCATCTGTCCATCAACAGTTTGGAGTATTGGATTACTACACCAAGTCAAATTTAAACAACTGGAGTAGTTCAAGATACTGAATCTTGGTTTTAACCAAACAGTATTTATACTCCCCTTTCATTTAAATACACAGCAAAAGATTCATTTAAATACACAGCAAAAGATTCATTTAAATACACAGTACTAACAAAATTCATCTAATTCTACTGGAGTAAAAAGGTTTCATTTCACTTAAAAGATTCAGAGAAGAGCAAGCAGGAGCACACTACTGCACAACTTAACTGAATTTTTTACTCCAATAATACTTGTACACTTGCTACTCCAGTACTGTACTTCATGTGGAAAAGTAACAGTAGCTACTGATGCTACTCCAAAACGCATGCACTCCACTGCAAGCACATAATCTTTTATTCAAGTAATAGTGTATGATGAATTTGATTATTCAGACTTAAGTTGCTTCAAGTGATGTCACTAGTTTCAGTTAACTAGAGTACTACAGCAAATGGAGTACCTAATCTGATCCAGTTAAAGTCTCCAGATGGAGTACCAAATGGAGTACTACAGCTGCTGCACTTGCTACACCAAAACAGCTACTGATCAAGTACCAGGTTAATGGCAACCGCTTCAGGGGCCCATCAATCCTATCTTGTTCTTGGAAATCATGGCATTCATACTTTTGAAGCAGAAAACAGTGAGGGAGTCGTACCAAACTAAGGCGTCCGTCGGTGGTGGCTGGCCGGTGCTCCTCTCCTCTTGTAGCTGCAGCGGCAGGAGAAGAGCCCCTGCCCGCGGAGTGGAGGGGATCTTCGCGCGGACGGGGACAGAGCTCGAGGCAGTCCGCAGACGGCGGCTCCTGGTCGTCGCGGCGGAGGAGGGCCGGTGGTCACGGGGACGATGCGGTGTCGGCGGTGGAGAGCGGTCACGGGGACGACCTAGGAGGCTCGCGCTGCCGTCCGTCCGAGGAGGTCGCGGGCTCGAGGGGGAGGAAGGGGAGAGGGAGGCGGCGGGGGCGCGTGGGCAGCTGCGGCGCAGTGGGTCGGTGCA